>NC_139937.1:3850884-4280884 GCF_963514095.1 Eutrigla gurnardus | reverse complement strand
ATAACATAGTCGATCATTATGACAAATTATACATATAATCAGAGCAGTAATAGCAGAAATAATAATAGAAAAATGATAACCACTAACTAACAGAAGCAATGTATATATTAGAATGATAATAAAAGCAGTTATGGTAGCAGTAATAGAAATATTGACTTATAATCATAATAATACTATGAGTAGTAGTGGGTGTCAAGCAGGGCCACTGCAGCATGCACGACCACGGTCCAGATGTAACCACAGTCTACCTGCAAGGTGAGGAAGCACAAAGACTCAGTTGCCAAGTTGGTAACATGCACCAATGGGACATGAATGATGCAGACCGAGAGAGGAACTCAGTGCATCATCGGACGTCCAGGTCTATGGCAGCATAACTAGGGGCTGGTCCAAAGCAAGCCTGAGCCGGCCCTATAAGCAGTCTCAAAGAGCATGGCTCTAAATAAGACCTTGAGGAAGAAAGAAACCCTTCATATTAATGTTCCTCTTTTTTGCTGAGGTAACGCCCTGTATTGTCGTGATGTGACCAATCTATTTGATTGCTTTGTCCCATTTCCTGTTTCTTTCCGGCGGTGATTGCTGGCTGTAGAAAAAGGTCTGAGTCCTGTTAAACAATCTATTAAAAATGTACAACACTTTGTTGAGGTCATATGACCAAACGTCATCACACATATATCAAATTTAAAAGATTGAAACCATTTTACAGTTAGCTCAACTAGATCACTGTGTTGCATCAGCTTGATGTTTCTGTTATTTTTGTATTTGATCAAAGTCCCAGATATGTTCTAACATCATGCTCATTTTTTCTATTGTTGATTCAACTGGGAACGTTTCTGACCCATCTAAACCTTGGACGGGCTCTAAATGCCAGTCATCTAACAGCGTCTTTGTACAAAATGAGTGGGGAATTTTTATTTTGGGAACGCTAACGACCAAAACATCTCCCTCTATTTATCGGAGGAGGAGTCGGAGGAGTCACTGGTTCCAAAAGTCTTTTCAGCCGACAATAAGCTCTTGTTCACTTGCAAGACAAACAAGTGCATCAAAATGCCTTCATGACTTCACGACTTTGCCTGACTTTGAGTGGACTCTGGTCACATGATCCCTAAAATGTGTGACGGTGTACGACTGCCTTGGACCGTGAAAGGTGCTGATTCTGTGGTGTTATTGATGCAGTGTGTGTGTGTGTGTGTGTGTCTGTGTGTGTGTGTGTGTGTGTGTGTGTGTGTGTGTGTGTGTGTGTAATACTTGTACGTACATGTGCACATATATGTGATTTAACTCATGTCCCATTCCAGGATAATATATCATCCGCCCATCTTTTTTGCTCCCTGCATCCTGACATCACTACAACCCAACTCCTCTTCTCCTCCTTTTCCACCTCCATCTCTGTCTATCCTCCTCCGTTCCCATGTCTGTAATTTATTGTGGAGAGGCGTGATCTGATTTACTGCGGGCTTAATGAGAAAAACAGAGAGGGGAGTGTGTGTGTGTGTGTGAGCGAGAGAGGGAGAGAAAGAACTAGTTGGATGAAGAGAGAGATGTGTGGATGTCCTTCATGCACCCTTGAGTCTTGGTGGGTGGGTTAAGTAAGTGCAGGAGATAGGGAGCGTGTATGTGTGTGTTAGTGTTGGTGCATGCTCCAGGGAGGATGGTACTTGAAAGGAGTACCCTAAAAAAAAAGTCCCACTTCCTCTCCTTCTCCTCTTCTCCCTCCATCTCCTTCTTTCCTCTGTTCTTTTTCTCTCTTGCCTCAGGCAGTTCTTCTCTCTCTGATCTGTGTGTCGTCTGATCACACACACACTCACTTTAGCACATAGCTTTAGCTATCGTCGTGGGAATCATGTTTGTGGTGGTATCTGAGAGAAAATGCAATGCTCACACACAGTTTATTACAGCTGGTGTTTGCTGAGTGGCTCAGCGTCGCATCCAGGACTGTGTATATGCGGTACGTCCTGTAAGATAAGGGAGTGAGTGCATGTCTGCTTGTGATTGTGCTTTGCTAAGTTTGGGGTGTGTGTCGGGAAGGTGGATATATAATCATTTTATGGATGAGAGCAGGATTGATTCAGAAGAACGGATGTTTGTGTGTAAATATTAGGTGTTTTTAAGGGGTTGGTAAAGTCCCACTTCAGAGGCCCTGCAGGAGTTTTTAAGGCGTTTTCTAAAACGGATAAAGGGTGCTATATTCAGAGATAAAGACATTTACACATTTTTCAAATCTGTCATAATGCAGAACTCACATACCCAGCTCATATGAATCTTCAGCAGTTTGACCATAGACAAATCAACTAGGTATCTGTTACTATTAGTGATCCACCAATGTTCATTATTTTATTTGCTGATGGGAGTGGACTGTGTTTATGGGGTGCGTCTGATACATTTTTTGTTGGTTACCTGCGGTTGTATTTGTACAGCGGTAAGCAGCTGTTGATCCGGAGACAGGCTGGACTCTGGCATCAACGGTTTGGTTTTTACACACAAAAGTAAAATAATAAGCCCTGTTTGTGCATAATGTGTCACAAGAAGCCTGTCAGTCCAACGAGGGGTGACACAGCACCCACTGTAAGACACTGGGTGCTCCATCCTCCACGCCACGCAGCAGTGCTCATACTGGGATCTAGTCCTGGGTGAGCTGAGTGCAGCAGCAGCAGATACTGTTAATGCAGTAAAAGATAAAAAAAAAAACAACAATAACCAAAAACTGTGTTATGGCAGTACATCCTGTAGTTGTTGACTCAAAACCACTATTGCCAATCTCATGGTAGTGGTAGAGGGAAAGTCAGGGGATCACCAAAGTTATTAAGATTCACCATCTGGGCACAATTAATATCTGTACAGAATTCCAATATGAGATATTTCATGGGTGGACATCGGCATCCTTAACGATTTGGAGGGTTTGTGTTTTTTTAAGATTCAGCGTTGAATTACAGACCACCGCTTTTTATGCTCCATCGTTCTCTCTCGCCATTTCCTTATATTCCTTGATTCCCTCCCCCTCTGAACCCCCCTTCTGTCAAGCCGTCTCGACTCAGTGTGGAGGATTAGTGAAGACAAAGAGAGATCCAGGAGCCGACTCTGAAGACGGGGACAGAAGGACAGACTGTTGTTCTCTCAGCAGGAAACGATACTAATGCCCCTCTAAAGACTATTGTCTCTTATAGATTACTCCCTTTCCTTTTGCTATGCTGAATAAAAATCAATCAAAATGATGGTTTACTACCAAGAGATTAACTATTTAACCACCATGCAAAGTCTGATGGAGTCGGCGGATGGATGGAGAGCAAATTTCCCCACCGTAAAGTCCCGATTACCTGATCACGTGGGCTCCAGTCTGTCTCGATTGACCCTGTTTACATGACATGGAGTTCACTAACAATCCACATGTCGTCACAGATACAGATGTGCATGTTCTCTCTCGTGCCCAGCCTCTGCATAATTCAGAGTCATCTCTGTTTGGCTTGTATGTTGCATGCTATAGACCCAACTGCATAATGGACCCAATATGGCAGAGAGTAGGGATACAAGCTTTCTGCTTCATTCTTCCTTATGTTCTTTTAGCATCAATATGTCTTGTTTGTGAGCGTCACTGTTCCCTGTGCAATAACAGGCGAGATCCCAGTGAGTGTGCCAGTGGAATTGCATGTCTGATAAATGACTGGGAAAGTGAATGAATTATAGCCTGGAGACCTTTAATGAGGCCTCAGTGGGAGGGAGGGTGAGGCTGGAGAAAGGGGTGGTGGGCAGGTGAAAGCAGCTGCAGCTTCCCCCTAAAAAGAAACCTCCATCTCTTTTTGTCTCCTTCATTCTCCTTCCTTATTTCTCTTATGCACCTTGTCATCTTGAAAGCTCCCACATATTGTCTTTCCTGTGCACTTCTCCAGACTCTTTCCTCAGCACTCCCCCCTCCTCATTACGGAGGCCTGACGCAGCACATGTTCAGTCCTTTGTGTGCCGGTGCCCTTTTATTACCGGGTTAAAAATCTATAAATGCAGCAGAAGTCCATTTGATGACGATGGTGCTAGCATGCAGATGTGAGTGAATGAACGGACGCATTTCAATTTGCTTCATTTTATTTTCTTCATGTTTGTGTGTTGAGGCTGAATTAAGAAGAGTCTTTGAAAGCCACGATTGGACTGCATGAAAGCAATGAAAAGGTTGCTACTCCAACACTAGTGCCAATCTGCTGTTCCTCACACACACACACACACACACACACACACACGCACACACATAAACATTAGTCCTGCCAATCTGTCCATTTTGTGCTGTTTTTCATCCCGGTGTCACGGCGACACGGAGCGTGAGAGGAATTTTAGGGCACAGGGAAACTCTGTTTGTGTGCATGATTCCCTTCAAGAAATCAAACTTGGTTGCCACAGCAGATCACTGTGTCCCAGAGCAACTCACAACAAAATGCTTTAAAAGAGAAGGATGAAGTTTGATGTAACAGACAGCAGGACGGACACATTGCACTCGTTGCTTCCCACTGCTTTAGTCGGTTCTTCCCTCCTGAAGATTTAATAGAGTTGAATAAGTCTTTTCAGAGCAACATTTTCCCAGCTGAAGCAGCATCAGTGCTCTTAGAGATGTGTGTGTGTGTGTGTGTGTGTATGTGTGTGTGTGTGTGTGTGTGTGTATGTGTGTGTATGTGTGTGTGTGTGTGTGTGTGTGTGGGTGGGCTTACTGAGGTGTAGAGAAAGCGAGTGAGATGTGATTACATGTAAATTGCTGTTCTAGGTTGGCTATGAAATGTTGTAAGCTGAAAGTGGAGTCAAAGTGGAGTCAAACCTCCTCCAGGGCTGATTGACAGCTGGTCCTGAGCTCTCAAACAGATGTTGCCGCGGCAACGGAGCCAAGAAAACTATATCCTCCAGTACAGTGGAGGATGAGCAGGTTATTTAAAAAAAGAAAAGAAAAAAAACAGCAATGAGCCGGGATAATGAGAATAACAGACACAGAATGAGACATAAAATGAGCAGGTGTGGGTGCTCTTCCATTCTAATCAGATTCAGCCACACATCTGGTCTGCCCAGACACCTTTAGGTGCCAGACACCACACAAATATGTCTGACATGATATGACCACTTATACCACCACAAAGTCCAGAGAGAGTGAATCAAATGCAAAGCACACAGTATATGCATACGCATGTTAAAAGGAAGAGGTGTGTGTGTGTGTGTGTGTGGGTCTCTGCAGTTGTGCACGGATCAGAGTGGGGGATGGGGTCGAGGCTGAGTTTGCGCCTTTGTCTGTGATCTAAATTATTTAAATCCCGTAACAATTAAAGCTGAACTCTGTTATCGGCGTTAGAAGCCGTGTGTCTGCGGCGCTGCCTCAGTGTGCTCTTCGCTCGCCTCCCCATCTGAGCTCAGTGTGGTGCCAGAATAGCGATCACAAGCTCACCATCTTAAACACACATCCCAGCAGAACAAAGGCTAACGGCGCACGCCTGTGACCTGGGGACCCGTGTACACACCGACTGTGCATCTTCATCAGAGGCGCGTGTGAATATTTTGACAGCGACCCTTTTTGTGATGCCAAATGCAGATGAGATGTTACTCGTGTCTCGAGAGTCATGTTTCATTTCGTGAAAGAGTCTGAGGTGATCTGTGAAATGTGTGATCTGAGGTTGGGTGGTGTGGAGTTTGTACTATGGTAGGAGGGGGGGGTTGCCTGTTTTTCATGTATAGGGTTCTTTCAGGGGAGAGTGTCATGGTGGTGCATGATGGGATATCTGTGAGGGCTCTGATCTCTGTATTCACACCTTGTGCCTCCCTCTTATATCTTTCGCTGGCTCTTTCATTTCACCTGCTGTCTCATTATCCCCCCCCGGCAGCCAATCTCTCCCTGTTTCCATTTTACTCTCTCTTCTCTTTCCCTGCATGTTTTTTTTTATTGCCGTAGCAAACTGCCCATTAGTCATCTTAGAAAGCAGCCTCCTGTGTGTGCTGATGTCCTGGGCTTCTTTTAAATAATATACCATATTTCATCTTTGGAAAACTTTTGCTTCCTGAAAATATGCTCAGTTAGTCCTTGAGCTGATTCACGACAAAATAGACTTAGGAAGTGGATCTTTATGCATTTAACGCTTAAAAAAATGTGTATGAGGATAAACTAATTGATTAAACTTTGATTAAAAGTTCTGTGTTAAATTCTGTTTACAATTTCTTTTTGCCTTTTTTTCAGTGAATCCCATCAACTCAACTTCATTTTCTAGTAGATTTACAGAGCGTGACTTAAAATAATGAGTTAGTTTGAACCCGAAACATGACATGACACAATTAATTTGTTGTTTTTTTTCAGTAAATGCATTTTTATCTGTAAAATATGTGTTAATGTAATGTGTTTCTCCAATTCTATTTTTTTTTTTCTATATCTTAATTATTGCAGTGACACACTTTCACCCATACTTTAGTCACTTACACTCAAACTGGTGTCTATTTGGTGAGCAAGGTAACACCTCACACATCACACAGGAAGTTGTTGATTGATGGCTCTCGGGGTCATTGTGATCGGCCAGTTCAGATACAGCTTACTGTTTCAGTTGATCACTTTTATGTCAGCTCTTGCACTGACTGATGAAGCAGCAGTCTTTCCAGCGATCAAGGTTTTTTTGGAACGTTTTTCGAGAACCCTAATTCAGCAAATCTGATCAAAATTAGTTTATTATGCTGATTGTGCTGTTTGATGTTGGCACCGCTACCTTCTGGTGCAAGGTCAGCGTTATTTGTTCTTAGTATTTGCTTTGTGTGTGTTTGTGTGTGTGTGTGTGTGTGTGTGTGTGTGTGTACAAGCATCAGATTAGTGTTGGTCTGGCAGCGATCTCTGAATGTAAATATAAAGAAATAAAGCTTCCTTTGCGTTTTGTTTGCGTGAATCAGTGTCCATGTTAAGGTCACCTAATTGTGAGATAAGACGCTAAAACATAAAATTGGCTGCATCTGCTGCATTTGTGTGTGTGTGTGTGTGTGTGTGTGTGGGGCTCCTATAGCTCATACATCTCTGTCTCAGATTGGGCCTGCAGTGTGTATCTCCATTGGGATTCTTGGGTCCAGCTCTGCTGAGAAAGCACACACAGACTGATTTCCTTTTATTTATGCCACTCTTTCTCTTTCTCGCTCTCGCAATTTATTTCCTGCCTCCTTCCCATTCTGCCTGTGTCACTTCTTTTACTACTTACCGACCTTCACTTGTCCTTTATTCCTCGGATACACACAAACGCACACACAACACCAGCATTTGCTAGAAGGCTGGATTTATGTAATTGTGTTTGTGTGAATTTGTGTGCTGGAAATAGCCTCGTCCCCGTACGCTGGTCATAATTAGCCAAGCTGATGCTCTGAAGCTCTGTGCTGCCAAGACGGAATACAATCTTCCTGTAAAACACAAGCGTGCCTGCATTTCTGAATGACACATTTTGTAAGTTAATTCTCTTCTTTTCCCCGTTTCCTCTCTGTTCCCAGTGATCTGCTGTCTTCGGGGTACGTGGAGAGGCATTTGTCAGAAAAGGGGAAGTCTGTCGTCACCAACGTAAGATTCTGCAAATCATCTCTCCTCATGCTCACTCAAACTTTCATTATTAGACTATTTGCAGTTGCAACGGTAAAAAAAAAAACGCTTGTTAATACCAGGTGCAAAGGTAAAAGACCGTCATATGATTGATGATAGCATATCTGTATAGTGACCACATGTTATGACCGGGTCTGTGACGTAGCACAGTCCTGCTTACCAGGTTACAGGCATAGCACACACAGCAGAGTGGCTCAATCGGCTCCACTGGAGATTTCCTCTCAGCTGTGAGTTGTAAAGCTGCAATATCCTGCAGACCCAGGTTCTTCTCCCCCCCTGATCCTTTTATTGGTTAATCAATGTGTTACTTTGCAGGCACACAGAGCAATCACAGCCCCAGCAGCCACCACGTCTTGTTCGGCTTAGACTCAGAGGACCAAAGTGGCCTAAACTTTCAACTCACATGGAATTTAAATTGCCGTGATAATCCTCTGAAATCTGGACTTCAGTTACAGGACACCTACTGAGACGTCATGTTATATCACATAAGTGGGGGAGGATTATAATGGTCAGGATTTATTCCGCTAAGTAGCAGATTAGTGAGATGTTAGATCATTTACAAAGAATGATCCAAATTATTACACCACATATTGTGTGATATAGTCGCTTGTAATTATGTAGCATATAATAAAGCAACCTCTCTTGATATCCAGATGTTCTCTGACTGCAAATTCTGTTGTCTGTCATGCTTTCCTTAATAAAAAAAAAGTGGACAGAACATGAGGCACTTTGCCTCTTTATTAATGGCTGCTGTTCAGTAAGGTTAATATGACAAGCTGCTGTTTGTACCTCATCTCACTGTAGAGGTCAGAGGTCGTTGTAACACAGCAGCTGTCCTCACTGGCCAGAAACCCTCTCTGTCCTACATAGGTGATACAGGTAGAACATGCTCTAGACGCAGTTCTTGCTCTCTGATTTCATGGCAATGAATGTACAGAAAAGCCTGTTTTTGACCAATTCAACAAATACCATGAGATATTAAGATACTTTCATAATCATGCAAAGTGTTTGTAATTTGCTGATGTGCAGGTAGAGTGAACATTTATCAGCACGTTTCAAAACTGTAAATATGTAGGGGTTAGCATGTTGGCTAATCTGTGCTCGTAGGCCCAACATGATTGAAAAGGGATGAAAAATGTTTCACACAGTGTAGCTTAACATTTCACACACTACATTTAAAATGAATCTGATATAAATGCAATGAATTCACCTTAAGACTTTATCCTCACATAACCAAGCAAGTAACAATAACAGTATGACAACATGTACCATTTGAAACTTTCCATACGGGATAGATTATATCTCTGAGTGATGCTATTGATGATAATGGTTTTTTTGTAGAGTACCTTAAGTGTTTGGTTCTAGATCGAGTCTGTTGACCTTAATATGGAAACTTCCATCAGCAGTCCTGTTCGTTAAACTTCAGCACTGCTCACAATGGCCTGATATAACCTGAGATGTTAAAGTATTGATGGAGTACGTCAGCACCTCCTATAAATAGTATGTCATGCACAAATAAACTCCTCATGTCTCATGATATACGATACATTTCCCTGTAGTTCCCTTTTTCTTCTCTTTAATCGCCAAACTTTGTGTGACATTCAGAGTGTCCTACTTATTCACGTCTGACCTCGACCTTTTCACTGTGCATTGTGTTGTCCAGATTAGATGATTTATAACTGATCTGTGAGTGTAAGGAGATCACAGATCACACACACACACACACACACACACACACACACACACACACTCTTTTGAGGGTGTACCCACAGCGCTGTGTTTGGGGTGTTTGTGGCTTTGATGAGAAGTGGAGCAGAAGGTTGAGGGCGACGGGGGGAGGAGAGACGCTGGGATAGTAGAGCAGCACCTCTTATAAATAGCCCTCACTGTCTCTTCAGCTCTCACATGCTCCACATCTCTTTACCCATCCTCTCTCTCTCTCTCTCTCTCTCTCTCTCTCTCTCTCTCTCTCTCTCTCTCTCTCTCTCTCTCTCTCTCTCTCTCTCTCTCTCTCTCTCTCTCTCTCTACCTTATTAACTATACCTAAGTTTAGACAACTTCTTTTGTTTCAGCCCATTCACATGTTTCATCTCTCAGTATATGCAATCTATGATCCCTCTCCAGTCATTAATGTCAGTAATCCACTGCCGTTGACTTTAGTCTTATCTGTTGATTCTGGCCATCTTGGATGTGGAAATAATGAGACGTAATATCTAAGCGTGACATAATTGCAACTGAGAGTTGCATACATGTACAAAATGTACAACATGTACAAAATACATTCACCAACTCTATCTGTTAACCTTAAATAGCCCTCTAAATGGGAGCACTATCTAAGCTATGAAGTCACACCTATCCACATAACGTTGGTCTGTTTTCATGGTTTGGGCTGCACTTTTAAATCCACATAAAAATGATGAAAACAACAACTTTGCATTTCCACTGGTTGTCTAGCGACCTCTTAGTGACTCCAGATAAGGAGTGATAATAAGTTATTTCCAGTCTCTATGCTAAGCTCATTTAACTAGCTGCTGACTCTCCAGCTCCATATTTTACACACAAACATGAGCTGAAGCCATAGTCTCATCAAACTCTTGGCAAAAAAGTGTATTTCTTACTTTAAAAAAAGAAGAAAAATCTAAACTTAATGCTACAGCATATAATATTAGACACAGTGTGCTTCCAACTTTAAGCCCAGCGTTTGGCGAAGGTCCTTTCCTATTTCAGCGTGACAACATGAAAAAAACGAGTCCATAAAGAAATGTGTTTTTTGTCCCGACAGTGGAAGTATTTGTCTGGTCTGCACAGGGCTTTGGCCTCACACCCGTCCAACAGTTTTGGGATAAATTTGAATACCGACTCCAAACCAGGCCTCGTTGCACAACATCACAAATGGTCTTGTGGCTGGATGGGAGCATTTTCCCTTTCCAAGATCTTAGGAAAAATGCAGTTCAGGTTATCACATACTTTTGGTTATAGTTTAACAACCGAACAAACGCTCACATGCATCCCCACACAGACCCATAAGACGCATGGATTTGGATAAGTCCAGAGAGAGCGGGAGGTAGGAGTGGACGTAGCGGTGCGTCGTGTGTGCAGCACCAGACTTTAGAGCAGAAATTGATCCTCAGATAAAAGCTACGTTTCCTCGGGGAGACCGGCTTCCTGCCTAATGGCTGTTAGGCAGCGAGAAATGGACCAGGAAGAGACGGCCTGCAGAGCACTTAGACACTAAGACCACATACACGTCTATAGAAAATAAATATGTGTTAACGCTGGCTGAGAGGGCAAGAAACGCACACACATATAGGCAGACAGACGGCGAGAGAGGACTGAGCATGAGCGGCTGACGGCGTGACAGAGATGGAAACACTCTCACTGATGCTGTTGCTTCCTAATGATAGAAGTTGGAGGACGGAGAAGTCACAGAGCAGTTAACACACACACACACACACACACGTCTCCATCAGATCATACTTGTGCTTGTTAGCAAATTAATTCTGTGTGATTGACTCATTTCCTGATGGAAGTGGTGATGAAAGCAGCTGTCTGTTTGAGGAGACGTTTCAGGAGGACCATGTGTATGATTTTAATCTTGATCTTGTTTTGTGTTTTGCTCACAGGGAGGAGAGCACTGCTATTACCAGGGGAAGGTCAGAGACATTCCTCACTCCTTTGTCGCTGTCTCAACCTGTCACGGATTGCAGTAAGTACAAATAATATGTGACTATGTTTGATTTCCCAGCCAATATTGCTGCCTCTGTGTGTCCCGGTCCTCGGCCATGCTCCCATTTATTCAGTAGGTTAATGTAATTAGCTTTAGCCAGCCCCGCTGTGTCTCTCTGCACCATCGTTACACAGGTTATCATTCACACAGACAGCTGATGCTCAGGCGTCTTCTCCTCTCTCCCTAGCGTTGGTATTTTTAGAGTTTGTGCTCTAAAGCAAAGAGGCGGGTCAGAGACCAGGCCTATTGGGAAGAAAGCATGTTGTACATGTGTTATTCTGTCCGTGTGTGTGTGTGTGTGTGTGTGTGTGTGTGTGTGTGTGTGTGTGTGTGTGTGTGTACTGTATATATGAAGAAAAGAGAAACATACACGTATTCTGTGGTACTGAATGTCATTGTGTGTGAATAATACATGACTTGCATTGACACCTGAATGAATAATCAGGTATAAGACATGTGCATGTATTACAGTTTTTTACAGTCTCTTCTACATATTTACTAAAATAAACAGCGTTTTCCCAAAACTTTGAGCATAGGATGAAAAACCCAGCCTGCTTGGGCCAAACCTCGGACATTAAACACACTTCTTCTTTACATTTATTATTAAAAGTAATTGCAAAAAAAGATAAAGAATATAGATTTAATAGCACTATCGCTATAAACAAGCAGTTTCGTAATAGTCTGTTTTTGGTTAACTGCAAAACATGCACATAGGTGCATTGTTGACAGTGAACATGTCCCTTTCAATCTGAAAATGTTATTGATTATTCACGATCCATTACGCCACATCAAAGCTTGTCCAATAAACCGTATAATCAGTGCAGATAAATACATTCATCTAATTAAGACAAGTGGCTGAAATCAGATTGATACTTGCTGAATAAACTAAACTCTGGCTTTTATTATCGTTTGCATATTTCATGTGATTGTGGTGACTTGAAAAGTAGGGCATGAGTTAATGAACCCAAACAAGTTGAATGTGTTGCACATGCAGTGCAGTCTTATATATTGGGACAGAGTAGGATGTCATGTGCCCATAGACTGTATATAATAGGTGGACGTAAACACGGCGACGTTGCCCAGTGTTTTTTTGATGCCTTGGGTTCGGCATTTTGTCCATCGCCATCTTTGCTTTTTGCAACCAGAAGAGGTCGAGATGGTGGAGCTCAGTACAACCAAACTCTGACTAACAGGTTTTTAGGCAACAAAATGTTACAATTAACTGTCATGAACTGAAAAAACACTGAATGGGTTAAAGTTCAAAGAGGAAAACACAGACCCAAACTCCCAGACCAACGTTGTGGTAACGATCAGTCGCATGCCCTGCTTCACCATCTACTTATTTCACTCCATAAACCATGTTTACATTATTACCAGAGGGACTTAATCGGTGAGAAATAGTGTCGATTTCTCATAAACTTCTATACAATTGAACTTTATTTTTGCAACCAGAGGAGTCGCCCCCTGTTGGCCATTAGAAAGAATTCAAGTTAAAGGCACCTATGCATCGGAGTCACTTTTCAGAGCCGAAGGTTGCCGTCTCAATGTGACAGACGAGACTAAAAAGGTTTTCCTTTAAAGCTTCTGTTATTTCTAGTGTGGCTAAATTTAGCTGTGTGACTTCTCTTAAGTCTAAATGTACTGTAGCATACCTGCATGGTGTCATACTGCAGTCATGTCTGTATTTGTTATTATTTGTTGCAGTACTATTAAGTGTTGTAGCGTATTATTACTAGAAGTAGGATTTATTTGATTGAAATCTTAAGTCATAAGCTGACTTTACAAAGGAGAGAGAGACACACCCATAGTTTGCCCTCCACACACTAATTTAGAGTGTACATCAGTGAGAGAGAGATAGGGAGGGAAGGTAGTGCACAGTGGTGTCGAGGGGTTAGACATTAGAGGCGGAGTATTTCCCATATGCTGAGTCAGGTATTTACCATAATATACATCCTGTGTCTCTCTCTCTCTCTCTATCTCTCTCTCTCTCTATCTCTCGCTCTCTGTCTCTCACACACATAGAAACTGCAATACAATATGATAACAGTGTACAGCAGAACAGGGCTCTCAGCATTGACTCAGGTTCCTGATCATCCTCCATGTTCTACATTTGTGACTGAAATGCAAACCTCATAGATAGTAGAGAGACAATTATCAGCCTGAACATTGCATCATACATCCCACGAAAGTTCAAATGTTGAGCCAATTAAAACCGGATCAGTTTTGTTTCAGGCTTACTCCACAAATATGATGTAGCGTTGCTTTAAAGCGTCTGATTGAACCAAAAGGGAAAAGTTGTGGACGGACTTGAGCTGAAACTGAAAGGGAGCTGCAGATTCAGGTGATAATTCTCTGCAGGTTCAACACCAAAACCATCCCTCATTTCATACAATATTGTAAAAAGATTGATTATAGCTGCTTCCAGCATTTCTCTAGTCTTAACTTAAATGTCATGACTAAATAAGCTAGAATCAAAAGTAAAGTTAAAAAACGAATGATAAAGAAGTACATTAAGGGTTACAATCACAGTCATCAGCTCCAGAAGTATGTGACATCATTATTTTTCCCAACCTAGTCCCGCCCACTTTCTACCAATATGAAAGGCTCACAAAGACACATTTCTCATTTGAAATAAACAGCATTGTTCTAACTTTGCAGAAATAAATTAATTTTGCGTTCATGTTGAAGCCGACTGAGAAAATAGATTTTCATGTCACAATGACAAAATATTTTGAAATGACATAAAAAAAACAGGGAAAATTAAACACAAAGAGATCAAAAGGATGACAAGTAATACGCACTTTCATCTGTGCGCTGTGTGCGTAATCTGCTGTAAGTGCAATGTTGGACCTGGACAAAGTGTGTGTTGAAGGAGGGAGAAACAAAGGACAGACAGTGTTCACCCTCATGACTTTACAGCTTGACCCAAGCAATCTCCTAAAAGCTCCAGATAAAGTTAATTAATGGATGACGTCCATTATTCTGCACATGCGTACACGCAGGTGGACAGCGACCAGAAGACCTTCACCTACCTGCTAACGGAGACATTGATCTGTGACTTTTAAAAATGATTGCTTGGTCAAATTGATCACCATGATTTTCACGGATCTTCTGCTATAATGAACCAATTTCAAAGGTGTCTTAATCATCGGTCGACCAGTTCTGAGATGACTGGACAACCTTTTGTTTCATGACACCCTCCACCCCTTCGTACATTTGCCAAATAGAGCAAGACAGCAGAGGCTTGTGTCCAAAACCGCACCTTGCAGGAGTGCATTACAGTTATTATTCTGACGAATGATGATAACACAATAAACTCCCCGGGCAAACACTGAAATGACCAGACTATCACACTAATGGCTGAGGAGGAGTTGAATTCAGATGCATTATTCCATTTCTAGATGAATAAACCAACAGTAACTGGTGTTGATGATATGCTGTCCTCTCTCCCCCCTCCCTCCCTCTCCCTCTCCCTCCCTCCCCCTCTCTCTCTCTTTCAGTGGGATGTTTTTCGATGGTAATCACACCTACATGATTGAGCCTGGAGGACTGGGCAAAAGCAATGTAAGTACCTTGCATGGAAATGTATGTTCTTTGTAGGAGCTTGTGATGGTTTGTTTTCCTCGAACGTCTTGATGGCCTTAACAACGGCGCAGCAACGGCTCTCACACAGCTGAGAACCGTCTTTCCCTTCCCTTGTTTCCTGTCTACCTCCATACTGTCTCACTTAATAAAGGTGAAATTAAATTGTACATTTCTGGACTTGGCTAGGCTGGTCTTTGAGGAGGTTTTGAGTTTGCTTCTGTGCTTTGACTGTCTAAAGTGTGTATTTGTTTTTCTTCTAAATACAAATGTGTGCCTATAACTTCAGATCTTTATTGCTACTCCACACTCTTTCAGCGTACCTCCTGGGTACATGTACCCCTGGCTGGAAATTTGCATGCAACTGGACGACTGTGCGTGCAGCACATGATAAGTGGAGAGAATGGTATTGCTTACAGGATTCATACGGGTCAGTTAGTCCTGAGAGGATGCCGAGACAAAAAATGAATCAGGTGCAGATCACACGCCAGTCGTTGCCACTTGTTTGAATGAGCTGTGAGAGTGACCAGCAAGTCCCAGGACAGAGAGATTCGCTGGGTTACAAATCTTACAGCATATTAGATAATAACAATTACAGGCATTATGGTCGGAATGAAAGGACAGATCTGAGATTGTCTAAAGATGCCTTGAGCATGAGGAGGAAAGAACAAGCTGCTGATACTGTGTGTGTGTCTGTGTGTGTGTGTGTGTGTGTGTGTGTGTGTGTCTGTGTGTGTGTGTGTGTGTGTGTGTGTGTGTGTGTGTGTGTCTGTGTGTGTCTGTGTGTGTCTGTGTGTGTCTGTGTGTGTATGTGTGTGTGTGTGTGTGTGTGTGTGTGTGTGTGTGTGTGTGTGTGTCCATTCTGCTCTAATTAAAACATCCAGAAGAAGCGTGTGTCTGGTGTTAATCAGTAAGGGACTAAAGGAGACAAGATAAGAGGGGTCAGGGTGTGTGTGTGTGTGTGTGTGTGTGTGTGTGTGTGTGTGTCTGAAAAGGGGCTAATTCAGAAAACGGGATGAGAAAGAGGGAGGAGAAGCTGAGGGAAAAGCTAAATTCCACGTAATTAGATTGTTTGTCATTTTATCTTCTGCAGCAACATTACGAAACAAGAGAAACTTGTTTGTGATGGCATTGCTGTAGGACAGTTATACAATAATGAAAGATAATTTAAGTGAAAGCAATACAAATTCTAAATGTGAAAGATTGCTAAAATAAGATAAGGGCAGAGAATAATGCCAAACAATGATGCTTCAGCCCACTAGGACTGATTTCACATCTCGGCTCTCCAAACCCCTCCACTTCTTCTTTGACTCCCTCCTCTTCTGGCCTCTTCTCCGTCTCCTCTCTGCCTCCATCAGTCCTCTACAGCGTTTTCTGGAGAGACTGAATTATTCAAGCGACGAGAGAGAGAGAGATCTTAAATCAGAATACTGCTGCAGCACTCGTCTTCAGAGATACAGTATCTCGTCGGCCATTTACATAGGCCCAGTGATGTAAATTGCACATTAAACACTGCTGCATTTAAAAATAATAATAAATAAATACTGCATGACATATATGCATGTAAGCACGTATAGAAAGTAAAAAAAAGATGTGACTTCAGGTGGAATTTATGTGCAACAACAAAAACAAATTAATTGCACCAAATTGAAGAGCATTTCATGCTAGAAGTCAAAATGTTGCTGCTTTCTTCTTCATCCTCCACAACAATTTATATTTATCCGACGGCTTTGGTTTTTTTGCAGCTTCAGATTTCAGATACAAAACGTATCATAATCTCATTAAATATGATAGATGAAACTACCTACTAACTCAGTTCCACCATGATCAGCTACAATGCTACTTACACATTAATGCTTCATTATTACTAGGATACTTATAGAGTACTGTTTGAATTGTAGACATTTTCCTGCCTATTTGATAGTTTAACTTTTGTTACATTCTGTACATGTTGCTGTATACTTTTACTGAAGTGGAACTTTAACTTGTTGAGTATTTTTACATTGTGGTATTACCATGTTTGCTCCACAACTGTACATTAGATATGGTAGTTGGAGACGTAACGTTCAGGTTCCCATTAAGTTGTAATATGCCAGATCCCAACGGGGCTCAACGAATCTTTGCTACTTAAATATTGTTAATTACATAAAACAGTACTGAGGTGTTTTTGGAAAATATTTGGCATGACGGTTTTGGCGTTTTAGGTCGGGGAATCCTATCTGCATGACAACACTCAGGACAGCGCTGCCCTCCAGCCATGGCTGTCAGTTTGTCAGCAGCTCCGGATGTGAGCTCCCTGCGGGCGAGAGTCCACCGTAACGGTCTCTCTCTCTCCTCGGCATCCCTGGACTCCTCTCGGTGTATCTCTGTCTCTAACTCACTCTCAGTACGGGTCTGCTTGTCTGGCTGCATGTCTGCAAGTCATCCTCTCATTTATGTCACGTTTACTGCAAATAGTGCTCCTCATGTACACACACACACACACACACACACACACACACACACACACACACACACACACACACACACACACACACACACACACACACAGAAATAATGTGCTGTTAAGTTGATTTTAATGGCCTTTCTCTTTTTAAAAGGTTATTTGCTTAGTGTTCTTGTTATAACCTGAAGCATGCATATTAAATGCACAGGCTTTGTGCCCCATTATGCACCACTTATTCTGGCTGTTATGATCTAGTTGGGATTGATAGAAAAAAGAGAGCAACACTGCAGGGCGGCCCGTGTTGAGATAGATAGTCGGCATGGCCCCTGTCGGCCATATGGTGAATCCATCTGCCCTTCTTCCGCCAAGTCAGGGAAAAGTTATGCGGGACATTAGCTAAGTGTGTGTGAACAAGCTGCTCATGTCACCTTATGCATCTGACCTGGTTCTAAACTGTATTATTGTGTTATGCAAATGGAGCTGTTAACAGGAAGACTTGTGAGCAAAACAGAGCGCCAAAATAAGAAATAAGAGAACGTGACGTCCCCAGGTGTCCGAGGCTGATAGTGCAGAAAACAGCATATGTTTGGACACCTTTCTAGCCTCACCTGCACCTCAGGGCCCCTCGGCTGCATCCCAACACTCTGACTCTTCACTCAGTGAGGACTTAGACAGAGCATAGTGCTGTGTTTTGTTGTTGTGCAGCATATTTGAACTATGACTGGGCTATGTCGTGAGTCATTTATTAAACAAATAATAAATGACTCACAAATTATGGCCAAGGCTCTCTGGGAGTGTCACTTCAATAAAATCTTTCAATTTCGAGGAGGAAGCTATGCTTATTATGTCCTGCCCCTTCATTACATTATCATTATCATTTAAATCTAATTTCAATTTACATATAGCTCCTATATCTGTGTGAATATGAGCTATATATCCAACACAAAATAATAACAAAAGCAAAAACAAAACATAATACCTCTAGATCACTTTAAATCTCCAACTCCATTCCTTTGTATTTGTCCATAAATAACTGTTTATAACACTGCATTTCAAAGCCACTTTAATGCCGTTCCAAAGAGCCCCCCCACCAACACAGATGCACATGCTCTTCTGAGTCGTAGGTACTAAAGGTTGTTTTAATATCAGCTCCCCTCTCAACCTTTAACTCCCCTCTCTTTGTTTGTTACCCGGCACAGTGTTCTTTATTACTTTATACATAAATTGACCAGTTTTAAATCTGACCAGATCCTCAAATTTTAAAGTTTGAGAATTTAAAAACTGATGATTTGTGCGCTCTAGGTAACCAGCATGATGAATACCCTTATTGCTCATTTCTGCAAATTACCTAATTGTTGTACATTGTTAACATGTAATGTTAACCCTTCAATTACTTGGAGAGATTTTTCAGTCTGGACTAGAAATGATTCCAGACTTCTCAAAAGTGATTATTTGTGACTTTTGTCTTTAAAAAAATAATTTTAATGATCATCCCTGCATTTTTGTAAAATATTCCCCAAACTGGCAGGATAACTGAGTAGGAGGGGGTGGGGAGTTCAGGGTGTGTTGATGGGGGTTGTGGCAGGTTGGAGGGTGGGGGTAGGGGGGTGTTTGTATTAGGTGCCAAGGGGAGAATTTTTTATACTAGCTGAAGATGGGAATGAAGCTCAGTGTGAGTGAGATCTGATGGGATTAAAAAAAGGGGGGGGGGGGTCTCCCTGTGGCCTCAAGCCAACTTCATGTTACTAAACCTGGACCAGTTCATTCACACATGCAGACAGAGAGCAGAAATGAAAAGCATGTTACCCCTCCCTGCTTTATATTCATGAGCCAGGAGTCTGTGTCTGAGGTACCATCTCCCCTGGCAACCCAGGCTCCGCCCCCGTCTCTTTGTAGCAGACATATGAAAGCCATCTGTGTTTGGACCCTTAATCTCCATCACTACACACTCCCCGTCGACTCTATATGCTATGGCTGTATTCCTTTTATGATGGGAGTGATGGGGGACAAAGACGATGGTTTTTAACAATTATTAATACAGGATTAACTCCTATGTGTGTATGTGCTACAAATAACACACACGTCATATTTCTCATTAATCATCAGCCGCTAAATTCTCATTCAGTATGAAACATCAAAGCAGGAGTCGGCTTCAATTATGGCGGCTGCAGTTTAGACTGGTGGCTGTTAATTCAGACGTCCGTTCCACTCGGACTACATCAAAGATAAGACTAAACACTGGAGCGCTGAAAGGCTCATTTTAATTTAAGACTTCTCATGGTTCTTAATTGGCTCTGGTTTCTCTCTGGAGCCGCCGGTGTGATAACTTCAATATTTACCCAGAGAGCAGATCAAAGTTCAGGGCAACTGTCAATAAGTTTGTATTTTCAAAGTTTCTTTAAAAGTGTACACAACAGCCTCAGAGAATAAAATAATAATTATTAATAATAATAATGATCTTTCTCCAAAGCCAAACAGTGAAGCAGTATTTTTGTTGCATTGCCACATTTAAGAGTGCAGAAATGATTAGTCAAGCAACACATTATTGGTAACCAATTAATCATTTAGGCCATTTATCAACTCCACTATCTGGTTCTAGCTTCTCAAACAATGTCTTTTCTTTTTTTTTTTACAACATTGCAAATTATTAGTTTTGGGTTGTTGGCGAGGCAAAACAATCTTTTTGTTATATGTATGCAAGGCTGCCTAATGGAAACCAGTGTAAAATTAACTTGAATTGTCATTTTATGAAGAAATTGATGATAAAGTACTCATTAGTATGTCTGTCCGCATATCTTGCTCTACATTTGATAACTTAGTCTTGGTTTGGGTGAAAATATGGCGATGTTGTCAGTTCAGGTGCTGGAGATGTGGATGTTGCAGGTGTTAGTCGTAAACTTTGGCATCGCTGGTCCAGACTGCTGTGTGAACGTTTATATCCCTTAATGAATCAAGTCATGAAGAGATTACAGAAGGAAGTATATTTTATGGCAATACATTTCTGGGAAACTGGAAACTCATAAGCCATTGATTTTTGTTGATTCAATGTTAACGTGGAGACAACAGCTGACTCCATATTTCTGGCTGAAATGTTGCTTATTAACACCCCTGAGTCTTCTGCCAGAGGAGTGAGGACCAACAAATAACATGAATTCTTTCAGTATAAAGGAGATTGATTGTGTGTCTATATTTAGTTTTTCGGCGGTAGCAGCTCAGTCCGTGGGGACTCACTTAGGAATCGGATTGTTGCTGGTACAAGTCTCCGCATTGACCAAGTACGGAGTGTGGACTGGTAACTGGAGAGGTGCCAGTTCGCCTCCTGGGCATGTCTGGGGTGCCCTTGAGCAAGGAACTGAACTGTATACTGTATAATAGCTGCCTGCTAATACAAGGATGGGATAAATATCACTGTGTGCTGTGCAATGGGTTTATTTACATTTACATTATTGTTACCCCAGCAAATAAACAAGCATGCGCATGCATTGTAATTTATTTTAATAAAAATAACGAGAGATGACAGTGTAGAAAAAACATTTGATCTCAACATTGTTGAATAAGATGAAGGCATTAGACTGTGAAGAAATGTTGTTCAGTGCTCATAATGCAAAACGCTAAGCTTAAACGGTAAAATTGGCTTAATCACATGTACAACCACCACTGAACAACGTTGCATTTCCAGCTAAGTTGGCAAAGGTTTTAAACATCAGCGGACATGTTGGATGCAGATGAGCAGCACTCTCATTCCTGTTAGTGTTTTTGAAAATATTACAGTCCATAATTAAACTGTAGTTACACACTATGATCAAAATCTGTACATTAAGTTAACACAGCTACCAAATGTCTTGGTGCTGTAGACATTAACAATTCAGAAATATATATTACAATTACAATCAATGATTAAGAATTCTGTTAGAAAAGATAGGCTATAACAAAGTGAGTGAACAAAGGCAATGTAAACTGGCACAGCGTTCACATAATTAGTGCATTTAAAAACATAAGCTGCAAAATGACAAATAATTCATGTTCACAACAAACACAAAAGATATTAACAGGTGAGTCAGTTAGTGGTCATCCATTCAGAACCACAGAATTAGAAGTACAGTAGTGATAACAGGAGACGTTCATACATAACTTTACACAGGCAGTGTGTCCAAAACAAAGACATGTAACAGAAAAACACAACTTTACTGACCAGCTGTCACTAGCTTTTTGGCGGCCATCACCGGGGCTTTTTTAATCTAAACTCAAGAGTGGGGATTAATATTCAGCCACTACTAAATGCTACTAACTATTTGCTTGTAGCTAATATGTTGGTCTATTGACCACTTCAGCAAGTTATGAGCTATTGTATGTGGTCCTTCTCGGCTGGTGAAAT
Source organism: Eutrigla gurnardus (assembly GCF_963514095.1). NCBI lineage: Eukaryota > Metazoa > Chordata > Actinopteri > Perciformes > Triglidae > Eutrigla > Eutrigla gurnardus. Next base: position 4,259,184 of record NC_139937.1, on the reverse strand, counting down.
AGTGAAAAGGGCTCGTTACTTGAGGTGTCTTTCAGTGTTTTGGCAGGAAGTGTGTTTACTTTCTTCCCTTTCTACAGCCCAAAGCTGAATACAGTGGTGCACCAGAGTCATCCTTCATAACCGCATCTATAATACTCTTATTAGTTTCATCAGTGGTGAACTTCGTGGAGGTTATCAGCCTCTCTTTTCTTATTGCCCCTGTGTCAGCACAGGAATGTCGATCTCTATGGCAGACATTCGTGAGCGGGAGGAATAGCGGTGGCCTGCGTAGCTGGAGGTGTAGCCCTGAGATGGAGCATAGCTCTGAGATGGAGCATAGCTCTGAGATGGGGCGTAGCTCTGCGATGGGGCGTAGCTCTGCGACGGGGCGTAGCTGTAGGCCTGGGTCCCTCCCACCTCTGAACCGTACCCATCTGGAGCAGATATTTGAGACATGTACACCTGTGGCGGAACAGGAGCAACCACACTTTGCACGTAGCCCTGGGGGGTCACATACGGCTGGGCTTCGATCACTGTGGGAGGGTAGGTCTGTGGTGGGAAGGGCTGAGGGCCATAAACTGGGGATGGAGGATATCCGTTGGCAGTGAGAGGCTGGGCGGACAGAGAGGTAGGCATGGAGGGCAGAGGCAACCAGAAGGGTGAAGGCAACTTCTTACACATACAGTACCACATGAAGATCAGCAGGGCGGCCAGCATTAGTCCTCCAGAGCAGCCTATAGATACATACACAGCAAAGCCATCGGAGAAAATGTTGTCATATCTTAAGTTCATTTCCTTGGTGCGGAACAGGAACCACACTGAGGGAGCCATTGCGATAGCTCCGCCTAGGAACAAGAACATCCCCCCCACCAGGTGACAGCCTGCATTGTTGACCAGAAATCTGATGGTCTTAATGTCCGGTTCAGGCTTGTCTGAGCAGCAGCAGGTCTTACACATCCCTGCCATACACAGCAGCAAGGCCAGAGAGGCGAACAGCAGGCTTGTAGGCAGACAGAACTGCAGAAGTCGCAGATCCAGCTGGTCCACTTTAGAGTACCACTGGAAACAAGCAAAGATGGGATTTCTGTTAGGACCATGTAGAACAGAAAAGAAAAAAGCATAGCAGAGGAGAGCAAATTTCTCAAAGTAATACCTCTGAATCGTAGTAGTAACATCCTGAATAGCCGTCCTGCTTCACACATTTAGCCCACAGCCCATCATACACGCTGATATTCTTGGCATTACGATTGAAGGTGACGAGCCTCGTTACTCGCCACTGTGGGATTAAGGTTGCCACACCAATCCCTCCCACAGACACGAAGGCAACGATGAAGGCAAAGGCGTTGGTGGCGTGGATGTCCCGGCACGACATGGTGGTGCTGTCAGGTACTAAGGCCATGAGGATAAAGAGAAGATGTCAGACGAAAGGAAGTGGCTGGTCAGTACAGGGGAAAGCCATCTGTGACCAGGGATGGCACTATATAATATTTTATCGCAGATTGTGATAAAAACACTAACAATAAGTTCATTGTGGTGAATTTTCATAATTGGGATAATTGTAAATATCACCATGAATTACTTTAAAAAAGCTGCTTAGCTCGCTATCTTGATGGAGAAGTGAAAAATAGAGCCTGATACAGGAAGTATCATGTCATACTTCCCGAACAATGTTGCCAAGGTACAGTAAGTCAGTTTATTCTGCAAGGAGAACTTTTAATTTTATGATTACCTTATTTTGTGATTCCAGTATGATTCAATGATTATCAGGATAATATTGTGAATCGCAATTATTTTAGCCATGATAATCACAACTTGACATTTTGATCTCGTCCCATGCCTAAATGTGACTGTAGAAAATATGTTTTCTGTACACAGAAGACATGGTTATACAAGTTGGCCCCATTACTATTAAATCAAGCTAACTGTGCCATGGACTGACCCCCCCTTATTTCTTTTCACCGCAGCGTAGTTGACCCAATATCTGCTGTCCCCGAGAAACAATGCGCTCATTTCATTAGCAAAAAACAGTGAATGACTTCGGAGCTGAGGTTGCAGCACAAGAGTGTCTACACTGCAGTGCATTATATGCAGCTGACTGTACAGCTAAACAATGAGCATTTGATTTAGATGCTTGGGGTCTGTGTGTGTGTGTGTGTGTGTGCATACTGTACATTGAGAAACTACTCCGTCCTTTTAATACAATCATGTTTAGATATTTGTATTTTGACAAACTCAGACTATCTCATACCTTCAGTTAATACAAAATGCAGTGGTTTGGGTTCAAACTAATTCAAAGAGAGAAGATCACAATCCTGTCCTGGCTTCTCTTCAGTGGAAACCAGTCAGTCATGGAGTTGATGTAACATTTGCTGATTGTGTTCAAATAATGTCATGGATTGACCATTAGATCTTCTGATGAATTGTTGGTCCCATTCAAACTAAAGTGAAGCCTCAGGCAAAGTTCAGCAGGCTAATCATTCCTGGTTCAAAGCTGGAGCTTCCTCCATCTTTGTTTCCAAACGTATGGTTTGTCCAGTTGTAATATGTGTTGTTTATTTAACTTCCCACTCATGCTTATTTTATTATTATGATTTGTACTTTTAGTGGTCTGGTGTTTTCATCTTGATTTGATAGTTGTTTTTTATGCAGTCATCATGATAATAATTGGGTGACTAAACTACAGAAGATGACTGCATCCTCCCAATAAAACTGTCTGGTAATACAGTGACTTAAGACCGTGACATGATAATTACAAACATGATTTCATATTTTGTGATTCACGTTACACCATAACGGAGTAATAACAAATACTTATGAAGCTATTATTACATACAGCAGATTGTCGGTCTGGGTAGTTTCACCAGCTAACCTTAGCTAAGCTAGATTATAGTAACGTTAGCTCTTTAGCCCGTTGACTGTTAGCATACTGGAAACACCTAAAACAAGATTAATATCTACATATATCAACAATTTTGTCCCTAAAAATCTGCCGTCAAAAGCTGAAATAATGAACACGAACATGTGTACAAATAGACGGCGCATTTAACGCTAACGTTACTTCGTTAAATTAGCCAAATAGCTACCGGAGGGCTAACAAGTTAGCGTTACAACAACCTGTTGCCTTTTCCTTCTCAGTCCCTCACTGAAGCTCAAACACGCCAGTTTAACTAAACACAGACTACAGCACCTTATATTCCCAGCGGTTTGGTCGTGTTTAGATCGAAAACGGTGTCATTTCAGCCCGATCCTCCTTTACGAACTTGATCCGAACCAAACCAGAGCCTTTTCACTGAGGTACTGTCGCTGCATGAGCGTAAACATGACGCGGTGGCCTCAGCCTGCGGGCGTGGTCTGCCCTCAGTACTGTCTCACAGGGCGTTAATGCAGGCGTGCAGAGCATTCAAATCACAGCCTCGATAATTAAAAGGTAGGCCTAAAAGTAGATAAACATAATCAATCAGGTAAACAAAGATGATGAAGACAAATATGCAAATGTACAGAAATAGGTGGATTGTATCAAAAGCAACGGTGTTTTATGTCTCATGATTTAGTGGACTACGTGATCCCTGTCTGCATATCAGACCTTTGGCTGTGATCTGATGAAAGTCTGCTTTTTGTGCCTTTCAGGGAGATGTCCGCATTCACATGATATATAAATCTGCAGGCCATGAAGGATTAAATGATCTCCTCAATGGTAAGATGATGACTGTATTCATGAGAATTAATTCAATGTATGATTGATATTTATAAAGACTAGTGGAATACATTTCCATTCTTTGATTGTTTCTGTTTACTAGGTGATCTTCCAGAGCCGCCTTTTCCCAGCCCTCCATTTCCCGGCTCAGAAGTTGCTCACAGGAGAAAAAAGAGACAGGTAGGACTCCTCTGCAGGCCCTTTTTGTTGGAAATTCATCATCATCATAAGCTGATGGATGCTAATGGACTCATGTTGACTTCGCTTTATGATGTGCACATGATGTACGATTGTTTGCGTAAGATAGAGAGATAATTATACTCTGGGTGCTGTTAGTCCAAACCTGACAACGCGCCGTTTCCTCACTCTCCTCCCACACAACAGCTCTCCACTCCTCTCTTTTGTTCTTTTTCATGAGATATATTTACCTTGTGAGTAGCGGCTGCTTCCTCATCTTTTCTCAGACGCTGCAGTGGTCTCGCTGTCTGTCTCTCAGAACTGCTCCAAGCTTTATTTGGAATAAAGACAAACCTGGTTTAGCGTTGCAAAGTTAATCCTTATTGATTTACCATTTCTAATATTTTCTTGGTGACCCAGCAGGCATGAGTAGATATTTATATATTTATATTTACTGTGTGTTGATGCAGAAATATCTTGTGGAGGAAAACTGAGAAAAGCTTGTGTGTCTGTCTTTGTGTTTTTATGACAAATCTGTTTTTGTTTCTTCAGGCTCCACACATCTCACACAATGTAGAGGATGAGACCAAATACATTGAGTTGATGGTGATCAATGACCATTTAATGGTAAGTAGATATGGTATGGTGTATAATTATGATAACCTGTATACTATCAGATTATTCATTATATAACTACAATATATCTTTTATTGTGCATAAAACAGACAGTTTTGACTAAAATCCACTGCTTATGGACTGTGTAATACACAGTAAAGGTGATATTTGGAGTGAAACACACTGGCTCCTTTTACACAGTTAAATGGCTTAAAATGAATTACTTCCACATTATGAATCCCACGTTTATTACTTTTCTCTCTGTCTCTCTATCTCTCTCCGTCTCCCTCTTCAGTACAAGAAGCATCGGCTTTCCGTTGGGCACACGAATAACTATGCTAAATCAGTGGTCAATATGGCTGACATGGTAAGAATTGTATTGATCCTTTTTCTTGGAAAGCTTGCCACAAGCACTCTCAGGTATTGGAGCTGAGCGCACATAGCACTGATTTCTCATTTAACCAACCTCACTCTCTACATTTAAAACCTCTCCCGGCCCATAATATGCTGCTTGCAGCCATTAACCAGCCAGTCGGGGGTTTTCAGAGGACTGAGAACAGTAATGGCATCCCAGCAGTACTGAAGCAAATATCTCTATGTTTGACGATTTGTAGCCACGTCTGTTTGCTGTGCTACCGAAACCCGACCTGCCCAGGGTCATGCCTGTAAGCTGATAGGCCGGTGAAGCTGGAGAAAGGTCATGCTGGTTGTCGCGTCCTTGAAGAGGATCATATGAAGCAGACTTTATTTGGGACGTACACATTGATTTCCATGTGAGAGTATAGCTGCCTCTTCCCCCCGGTGTATGCAGCGTTACCACGGCACCGAGGGCACACTCACAGGGGCATCGGATACGATGGATATTACAGCAATTACTTATAAGTTGCATTGGGCATAAAATAAACGTTTTTTTCTTCCACCGTCACACTGCTTGCTCTTAGGGGATTGTCTCCGTAAATGAAACAGTAGTCGAGACCCGCTCTAAAGGAACAGTGTCATGAGATAACATCTGTTGTCATTTGGCACCATATAAATGAAAATTGACTTGACAGAAAATGAATAAAAGGACTGTTTTAATGGATTGATGTCAGTAAAATGTGTCACGGCTATGGTGCCTCTCCCAAACAAATTCCCAGCCGCTGCAGAGTGTGTCATGCAGGAAGCATCTGTCACTATGATTACTGATGGACACAGTGCTCATTCCCAAATAATAATTTATTTCTAAAGTAAAAGGTACATTCCCTTTTTATTGATTGACATGTGCATATACGGGTATAAAAACGCACTTGAAATCCGCTTTCTACCGAATCTCGTAGATCTAATTTCCTCAGTTGAATTTAAACCAGGCAGCAGAGAGCGACATATCCTTGCTCTTTTTGTGAACCTCAAGCACAATGTTATATTGTCGGAGCATATACAATTTTGGAAAGCATTCAGTATTAACATTTTTATTTTTGTTTTGGTTGACCTACTACCGATTAAGCACAGACTAGAACTAGGACGTCTCTAAATGGGCAGAAACCAAGGGGAGCTGCGAGGGGGAGGTTGTCGGGTCCAGACCGGCATTGAACCATGATTGTGACCACTTCCTCTCGACACGATCAGCTTTCTCTCGAGATTACTGGCATTCAGTTTAAACAAAGAGGCTTTGCTCGTGTGCTCTTCTCTAGTGTTGTTCTGGCCCCGAGTACCCCGGTAGATTTCCATCTTATGAAAGCAAACATTATTATTTGCCAGTTTGCTCCCTCTACAGTATGTCCTTCAGACTGGTACCGTTATTGACTCCGTCTGGCCGCCTGCAATGTGCTGCTGTCTAGTGGCGGGATCAGACTGATCACATGGGCGGTTTGAGTGGCGCTGTTGCAGCAGACAGCTGGAGATGTTGATGAATATAAAGCGAGTCGGTCATTTTTAATATCCATCAGGCCAAGTCATTTATCATTTATCATTTATCTTTTCTTTTGGCACTTTCAGTTAATGACTTCCAAAAGATATCTAACCTGATAATGAATCTATTAATTCCCCAGATTTTCAGGGAACAGCTTAATACAAGGATTGTGCTGGTTGCCATGGAAACGTGGTCAGCTGACAGCAAGTTCAACATTGACGACGACCCCATGGTGACGCTGAGGGAGTTCATGAAGTATCGAAAAGACTTCATCAAGGAGAAATGCGACTCTGTTCACCTCTTCTCGTGAGTCTGAATATTTTAAAAGATTCTCTTTGTGCTCGGCATCTTTTTATTAAACACATAACTTTCTTTTCCTATCAGAGGGAATCGTTTCCATAGCAGCTGGGGAGGAGCCTCCTATATGGGAGGAGTTTGCTCCCTGACTAAAGGAGGGGGAGTAAATGAGGTGAGCTACAAATTCTCTGTCAGTTCACTGTCAGTTGGATAGAAGGACACAGGCGACGTGGAGAGATGTCATGAATCCTAATCACACTGAATCCCACAGCACTGCTCTGTTCTGTCCTTTTTAATCAGCCATTTGTTAATATTGTCTCTTTATTCCTGTTTTTACTGCAGTTTGAGTTCATAGCCATTCCATTTATGCTATTCGATGTAATGAATTAATCTGAAGATATTTTTGTTTAATTTGAGTGGAATATCTTTGTAAACTCTATGTGATATTCTGATTATTTTCTGTCTCCTGCTGTTTCTGTCCGTCTGTCTGTCTGTCTGTCTGTCTGTCTGTCTGTCTGTCTGTCTGTCTGTCTGTCTGTCTGTCTCTTCATCAGTATGGGAAAACAGATGAGATGGCCATAACCCTCGCTCAGTCTCTTGGACAAAACATTGGCATCTTCTCTGACAAGAAGAGGATCCTGAATGGTAAACAGTGAAAACTTACCGAGTCCTTTATTTCTTACTTTTCCATCACACATTCACCTTTAAACCTCTATGGGATGTAACATTGTTGATGTTTTTTTGTTGTTTTTTTTCAGACGAGTGCAAGTGTGATGATCGTTGGTCGGGCTGTATCATGGATGATGTTGGGTAAGTTACTTTGACAGAACATTCCTCCATCAGTTCTCAACCTTAAAGCCCAAACAGAGGCAGACCCCAACAAACCGTCTCATGAAAGTCTGACTGGGATTGAAACATTGTCCAGTTTTCCCCAACACGTTTTAATCACAACATTAGAGTTGGATACAACACTGGACATTGGCTTTAATGTTAACATCATACATGTATTGTCACCAAAAGAGTTAAATGAGATCTGACGTTATGGTAATTAACAGTTTATGGTCAGAACAATGTATCTATAATTTGAACAAGAACATATTGTTCACGTGTCTCAAAGCAGATAGAAGTTAAATACATTTAAATGCAATAACAACACATCGGCAACACTTGTATAATAGACAAATTATGTGGGTGTATCAAAAAATGTCATCTGTTTGTTAGTACGTCAATTTTTCCATCCATGGAGTGTTATTGTAGTTTGATAATTCACCACTAGGTGTCAGCCTATGAGTATTTTCCATAGGCTTGTTTATATAACTTCATCGGGGTTCTGCAGTAATGTGTTATATAATCGTTGCTTGTAAATTAGACAAACAGGTGAAATATCAATCAGTGTATGTTTTGCGTTTCACACAGAAATCATGAAAGAGTTTGTCTTAAACTGTGTTTGTTCATCTGCAGTGTTTCTACTGTACAGGCTTTGTGTGAGCATATGGATGTGTGTTGTGTCTATGAAAGCCTCTGCAACGTGTGTGTGTGTGTGTGTGTGTGTGTGTGAGTGTATATATCTATATACCCCTCTTCTTAAATACTTCTCGCGTTCCCCCTCTATCCCGAATGGGACAGCAGGTGAGCAGAAGCTTGGCTAGAACGTTGCCTGTGCTGTTTTGAACCGACCGGCTGCCTCAGAGAGGTTGTCAGTCATCACAACCTTTCCTGTCTCATCCGACAGCACGACAGCTGCTGTGGCCCCAGCTTCTTCTTCTTTCTTTTTTACTCAAGTGATATGAACAAATACAGTTTGATGTCCATTTGTTATACACTGACTGTATTTTTCATAATCATGTTGTACAATTTCACATGTGTCTTCTTCAGTTCTTTGGATGTCACCGGCTGATCAGCCAAGGAAATGTTATTGATTTGATTATTCTAATTATTGATGGGCTCCTTCTCCCTCCTGCCCTTTTCAAAGTCAGGATTTTCATCAGTTATTTTTGTTGTCCATCTCTAACCGATTGATACAGTCTGCAATGTCATTCTCATCTTAGGCCAATATTTGACTACCTCATTTTGCTGTAACCGCAGTGCACTCCCCTAACACATTTATCATAATAAGCCTGCTATAATGTCATGTGGTCACATGACAGAAGACAGGTGACTGTGCTCTTATGAGCCTGTTACCTGTGAATGGACCTGGTCCAGATCTGTATTCTCTAAAGTCAATGGTATTTCAGACACTTGTATTCAATGAGCAACCTCAGTCATTAAGGGACGTTCTGTTTTTATCCCTCAGAACCTGCATGTTTGATCGACCGAACCTGACTACTACTAACTGTTCTCACTTTTCTCACAGGGGTGAGCTACTGTGTGTGTGTGTGTGTGTGTGTGTGTGTGTGTGTGTGTGTGTGTGTGTGTGTGTGTGTGTGTGTGAGAGTGTGAGTGAGCTACTGTGTGTGTGTGTGTGTGTGTGTGTGTGTGTGTGTGTGTGTGTGTGTGTGTGTGTGTGTGTCTGTGTCTGTGTGTGTGTGTGTGTGTGTGTGTGTGTGTGTGTGTGTGAGTGTGAGTGAGCATGTGTGAGCCAGTTTAGAATTGAGTTACATATTTAAATGTTTTCATATATTTCCTTTTTGTTTCCTCTCATGAAATTATTTATTTTGTCATGAACAAACCAAAAATAAATAAAAAATAGGACTTTTATAGTGTTACATGATTAAAAAAAAGATTATTAATTTAAACAGTCTGAAATATGATGTAGCAAGGACATACAGACAAGGGTATGATTGTGGTTCAGACACGCCTTGCCTCTCAACAGCCACCAGGGGGCGATCGGCTGACTGTGGGTGAAGAAAGAAAGAAATCAATAAGGATGTTAGTGTACTACAGGCATATTATACAGCAGAATCTTTTTTTTAATACATATAATTTCACATGATCTGTGCTGTGAACTGAAAAGACAATTACAATCAGAATCAGAAATACTTTATTGATACCAATGGGACATTTGGTTATGTTTGCTCCCATTCCCATTTGAGAATAAAAATAAATATACAAACATAGAGAAATGATAAGAAATAGAAACATGTGCATTGTGTTACAATATAACAACAATACATATGTATAAATATATAATTAAAACAATTATTCTACAAATGATTAAATAATGTTAATGCTCGAAAAATTAGATTATGATTAAGTGTGTGACATTGCAAAAATAGTATAAATAAATAAGAATCTTAGTTTAAATATACAGTATGAAAAGACTATTGCACAATTCAATATAACATAAATTATGTGGTGTTGAATGGCTGAATAATAATTTTAGTCCACGACTAAACGATTGTTCCTCTCCTGGTGAGCAGTGAATCATGAAGCAGGTTTCATGTTCGTTTCTCCCCTCATGCGGGTTAAAATGGGATAAAGACTTTTCAGTTCAAAGATGTAAATCTCTGTGAGTGTTGACACAACTTTAAACCTGATTAACTTTGTAAATCTACCTGAAATATGGCTGTGTGCTCCATCCATCATCAAAGCATCATTACTGGCTCCTTATAAAACCATTATCACTGGAGGTGGCTTCATCCGGCTACATTTCACATCAACCTCTCACTGAGTCTGTCTGTTATTGCATCGTCTCTTGTGTCAGACCTAACGAGCCGCACTAGAGGCACTGGAGTTAAAGTGATGGTGCAGATAGATGAGATTTATTCAAGCGCTGCTCTGGTTTGGGCCGATGTCGAGCAGTAGAGCTGACATTTGACTTGATGTTGTTTGGGCTTCGGGTGAATTCATCATCGATCTGGATTTAAGAGATGATGAGCTTGATTTCCCCTGAAAATGTGTTGAATATTGATCATTCAGTGTCAGGTGATGATGCAATAACTATGAGTCATCCACGCTACTCAAGTTCATCCCCAGGACAAATTCATGAATGCATCTTAGAGTCCATGTACATCCTATACGTCTCTCCATGTGATCCTCCCAGTCCTAGCTCTGCTGTTTACTGTATCTACCTCCATGTTGTATAAGGATCTCCTCTGAACTGTGAGTATGGTGAACCTGTGATAAAACCTGAAATAGTCACGGTGCAGTGAAAGAAATACACATTTAAATATGCAAAGGTTATATGGTGTTGTCTGTTGCACTGAAGTTACATGTGAGGTATGAAAAGTCAATTTGTGTTGTTTTTTTTAAGTATATTTTTTCCCAGTGTTTTCTCCTGTTTGTTTTTGGGCGAACAAGCCCCTCCCAGAATGATCTAAAGATATAGTCTGTAACAGCATGATATGCTGTGGTTGTGTTGAACAGTTTCTACCTGCCCAAGAGGTTCTCTGACTGTAACGTGGAGGAGTACCATAACTTCCTGAACAGCGGTGGGGGAGCCTGTCTGTTTAACAAACCTCTGAAGGTACGTCACACTCACCTGTGTATTCATATACATAGACGATCAATGGGCCTGAAGCACAGACACTTACTTCTCTAGTTGTTTTTGCATCTCTCTCTCTCTCTCTCTGCAGCAGGTCCGTCCAGTAACCACTTCATGCTCATATACATAGATGTCTTCTGAGTAGTATAATTGTGCCCTCTGTTTCCCTCTCAGCTGTTGGACCCTCCGCTGTGTGGAAACGGCTTCGTGGAGCCAGGAGAGGAGTGTGACTGTGGCAGCCCAACGGTAAGTGACTGTCCTGTTGGTGACGCGTACCACTAATGTGATAACTTGATAACTTGATAGTGCACTAATTAATAAGATCACCTGCTGTGTCAAACTAATAGGAGGAAATTTAAATAACTGAAGGAATGTCATTAGAAAGTGCAGCATACAGAGTGATGATGGTTATTATAGAGTTTGAAATCAATGATCCTGTTTGTGATGTGTTACATGAAACACCTTAAGGAAGGCTGAAAGCAGTGTCTGTTTGTCTGTGTGTTTTAGGAGTGTGCCCGGGAGGGGGAGGCCTGCTGTGAGCAGTGCACGCTGACTCAAGGCTCCAAGTGTAGCAACGGACTCTGCTGCAACAGTTGCCAGGTACAGAACAGGTCACAGCGGCATCCTCTGCTGTTGTCGTTAAACAGAGTACTAACCACTGATGGAGCCAGGCTGAAGGACGAGCATCCAAAGATGCATGAACTGACTAAAAAGGTCTTCAAGTGGCCATCTTTCATTTTATACTCATAGAACTTAAGAAGTGACAAAACATTTCAGCTTTTTTCTCGAACACACTAAACCAAAAATGTATCTTTTCTTCACCGCACCACTAGAGATGGTTGGTTATATTTAATGCTCCAATATCTCAACATGAAAAGAATAAATGAATGTGAGTAAATCCTGATGAATGCCCCGTTCCTGACACAACCTACTCACAATCACTCTGTTTGGTCGTACGCTGCGACAGATGGAGTTCATGGGAGTCGTGTGCAGAGATGCAGTCAATGACTGTGACATCCCAGAAAACTGCACAGGCAATTCCAGCCAGGTGAGCATGAGATTCCCTCGCACCGTTTCATTTTACAACCGGAGATATAAACTCATACAGGGCATCACAGTATCTCTGGGCTTCTCTCTCTTGTGTTGCAGTGTCCACCGAATGTGCACAAGATGGATGGCTACACGTGTGAAAAGGACCAGGTGAGATATTGAGATACAGAATAAAAGTCTTCACCTCTGCCCAGCTGACCTTTATCGGACACTTTAATTCTCTCTCTCTTCTGCAGGGCCGCTGCTTCAATGGAAGGTGCAAAACCAAGGACAGACAGTGCAAGTACATTTGGGGAGAGAGTAAGTGCAATATGTGCAGATCTAATCTACATCTGTAAATCCGCAAAAGACCACGCGCATCTCTATCATCACAGCTCTGTTCATGTTAATAGTCTCTGTGTTGTGTTTCCTTCAGAGGCAACAGCAGCCGACAAGTTCTGCTACGAGAAATTAAACATCGAAGGGACGGAGAAAGGCAACTGTGGGAAGGACAAGGACACCTGGATCCAGTGTAACAAACAGTGAGCGAGCCCTTCCTGTCTCCGGACCCTCGAGGTGATGTTCCACCCGCATGTTTACGCTCTGATGTGTGGTTGCTGCGTTTCAGGGACGTTCATTGCGGCTACCTGCTGTGCTCCAACATCTCACCGACCCCTCGGCTGGGAGAGCTGCATGGAGGGCTGACCTCCTTCTCGGTGGCTCGGCACAGCGCTTCCCTCGACTGCAGGTACGTTATTGAGACGGAGCACATCCTGAAACACTAGAAAGCCCAAATCAACAGCCTAAAAACAGCTGTTGGTGATCTGTTTTTGTCCAGCTGTTAGACATACCGTGCACAGCTGAGCATAGGCAGTATTTCTCTCTAGTGAAGTGTGAGTCACCCGGCCGTGTTTGTTGTTTAGCGGCGCCCATGTGCTGATCGACGGAGACACTGACCTCGGATACGTGGAGGACGGGACCGCCTGCGGGACAGACCACATCTGTTTCAATCACAAATGTCTCCCCATCCGACAGTTCAACTTCAGCACCTGCCCCGGGACCACCGACAAGACCGTCTGCTCTGGACACGGGGTACACACACACACACACACACACACACACACACACACACACACACACACACACAGTGAACACACAGTCTTGTTGTGTGAATATATGTCAGGGACTCTTTTTGTACTTTATCCAGAGTATTAAGAAGCTCCAAATGGTGACAGACAGACATATCTGTCTCAGATGTATGCACATCAAACTGTCTGACAAGACAAAATGAAGAAACGACTCTAAAATCTCAAACAGTAGTACAGCAGGTCTCTTGAGTAACATTATGAGTAGTAGCACAATATTCATTCAGGAGTGAAAAAAATGTGGCACTTCTTATTTTATAATAAATAACATTTCTGATCACTTAATCCAAAATAAATGTGAGGATATTCACAGTATCCTGAAGCCACAATCAGCCTTTTCTAAAACAGATATTGAGTTAACTTCCGATATTCAGCACAACTTGTACTCACTTCACTGTCTAAGTTTCTCATCTTTAAAAAAAAAAGAAAAATCTGACACGTCAAAGTTGTGCACCAGTGCCTACGTAATAGAGGACGAGTGCTCAGCTGTTGTCTTGTATTTGCTGCAGGTGTGCAGCAGTGAGCTGAAGTGTGTGTGTTACCTGGGTTGGGCAGGAGAGGACTGTAACTCCACGTCTCCTCTCAGTTACCTTGTGGTCGGACCCACCGCCACCGTTTCAGGTGAGAGGCGTCAGCGCTCTCACTTCCCATCATCCTTCATCTCTCTTCTCCGTCTGTCCTTCTCTGCTCTCCGCACCTCTCAACTCTTTCCACGCTGCTTCATCTTCTGTTTAACCTCCTCCCCGTTCACAAATACTAAGTTGAAGCTTTTCTTTGCTTTTTGTTCTGTCGGGTTTCATGTCCGCTCATTATAACCAGCTGCATTTGTATTCACTGAACCATGCATGTCATTCTTTTTGTTTGTCATTATTTTCACACTCATTCTTTGTCGACAGGCTGATGTCTTTGACGGAGTGACTCGAGGTCAGATTTGAGTTACTTTTCATTGTGTTTGTCTTTGATGTCATTTCCTGGTCCTCCTCCTCTTTCACCCCAGCTTCATCTCCACCTTGTTCGAGCTACTACTGACCTCAGTTCAGCTAAAATCAAACCGTTTGTCATGTAATCCTGATTGCTTCCCCTCAGAGTAGCGCTGGGGGGCGACAGCAGTTTGGTTGTTCTCCGTCTCCCCCCCCCCTCCTCCCTGTTCCCTTTCCTGCTAAATGTACTGTGTTTTGTGTTCTGCTGCAGTGGTTTGTGGTTGGTGTATCCCCTTGTGTCCACATGTTTCAGGGAAACGAGAGACACACATTCAATTAACGTCCGCTCGCCTCCCCACTTTCTTCTCTCCCTCTGTCTCAGGTATCAACAGTACCAACATCATCATCGGGGCCATCACAGGCTCCTTCCTGGTCCTCGCCCTCATACTGGCTGTCACCGCCTGGTGTTACAAGTGAGTGTCCCTGTAGCCGGACAGTCTCATCTTCGTTTCACCCCACAATCACACAGTAATCAGAGTTCTGAAGAGCTTCTGAAAATCATTCAAACACAGCAGGAAATGAATGACAAGGGCTCCCAAATAAATATTGCTTGGTTTTGTGGGGTCACAAGTTAACACTGCTTTTTATTCTGCAAACCTTTAAGAAAAGTGATATTATTATGAGACTGAGGGACTCGTTCTTGTCTTCACAGGAGCTACCAGCAGAGATGCTACGTTGAGTCTGAAGTTCACAGAAGATTCTGCCGGTTTGCTCACTTTAATTCTATTTTCATTTAAGCTGATTTTACATGACATGTGAGTTAGTGTTCTGTATTTAATTTTTAATTTTAATTAATGATATAAATAGAAGTACTTGATAACAACAGACCTCTTTTTCTTAAATTATCCTTAAACCAGTGCAACTTCTACATTTCTGCAATCCTACAAATCAGACGTAGGAGGAAAATATCCTTGTTGTGCAGCAAAAAGACCTGTGGTGGAACTCAAATCCTTTACTCAAGTAAAAGTATCAATACGAGTGTTCATTTAGTCTGCTGCAATTTGACTGAAGTAAAAATACATACATTTGTTATCAAACTGTACTTAAAAGTGAAAGAACAGTATGTATTATTTAAAACTGCCCCACTGAGAGTGTTGTAATTGTATGTATATTACATTTTTAGAATATTATATGCATATGTGTAAGCAGGATTTTACTAGTTTACTATATATATATATATATATATATATATATATATATATATAGTCAGTTATATCTCAGTTATATTTGTACATATTGTGGAGCCGCTAAGTGTGTAACCATGATCCTTCTTCATGTTTTGTACACAAACTCTTATACTGAAAGGTAACTAGTGAATACACATAAATGTAGTGGAGTAGAAGCAAACGTTTATTTAATTATGGTACTTGAGTAAATGTCAATAATTACTTTCCACCACTTAGAAAGGCATCATTATACCATCGCCACAGCTGTTACACTGTAGTCGCAGTTTCACGAAGGTTCAGCATATTTAAATGCAACAACAACATGTTGCAGTCTTTTTGGGGAATTTAAAGCTGACATACGCACCAGGTTGAAGAGGTTTTGAGATATAAAAAGTATAAAAACGATACATATTTAAGTAAGAACAAATGTTACATGTTGAACATAATAGATTGGTGGTTATTCCTGTAATTACTGTGACAGCGTGTCTAAAATCATTCCTCTGTGTTTCCAGACAAATGCCCCCAGGTGACTATGTCACAAAGCCTGGGGATGCAGACTCCTTTTACAGTGACATGCCTCCGGGTGTCAGCACAAACTCTGGCTGCAGCTCCAAGAAGAGGTCAGCCTGCCTGTCGCACCTGCAGATTTGCACCCTGTCCTTCACTCCCTCCTTCCCATCCATTTCTCAGAACATCTCACTGTTTGGCTTCAGGTGTGCCATCTCATCCTCACTCATTCACTTACTGGCATTAGTGTATGTGCATGTGCGTGTGTTGGGTTCTCTGAAACACTGGTGTGTGCGTGTCATGCTTTGTAACCACCTCGGCTTTCATCGCGTCTCTCTTTCTGTGAACATTTTCGAGTTGAATCGAAATGTTTTCACAATTTTGCCGATGGAGAATTGAGCGGAAAATACGTCACCACTCAATTTCTGAGGGGGGTTAAGCTCAGGAGGTAGAGCGTTTGGCTGGCAACCGCAAGATCCCCAGCTCCTCCTAGCTGACTGCCTGGTGTCCCTGAGCAAGACACCTCACCCTGATTGCTCCTGACGAGCTGGCTGTCGCCCTGCGTGGTTGACTCCACCGTCGGTGTGTGAATGTGTGAGTGAATGGGTGAATGTCAGTCATTACTGTAAAGCGCTTTGGAGAAAAGCACTATATAAATGAGGCCATTTACCATTTCTCATATCATGTCACATTCAGCTGCCATGATATTGTTTCACGGCTCATAAAGTTGCCAATCTGCTGCGATGGTGTTCAGTCTTTCCCCCGGCTGTACTGATAATATTCTGTTAATTTCCCGTGTGTGTGTGTGTGTGTGTGTGTGTGTAGATCTAATGGACTGTCCCACTCATGGAGTGAGAGAATCCCAGATGCCAAACACATCTCTGACATCTGTGAAAATGGGCGACCGAGGAGCAACTCATGGCAAGGTAACAAAACAAATCCCCACTCATACATAACAGGCCACAGTCGTGCTTCTGCTGCACTAAATGTAAGAGGCTGCGATGGTTGTTTCCCCAAAACAATGCAGGAAAACCTCCTGATCATTATAATACATTGTATACACATTTTGTTTAACCACAGGAGTGCTGCCCTCTTCCTGAAGATGTTTTGTGGAGAATAAAAAACACATTACAGTCCTACTCATACGTGTTCTTCATTGCATGACATGTCATGATTTATGCATTTATTTACATGTACATTTAGGGCATTTAGCAGACGCTATAGATAAGTACATGTGTTGATAGAAAGAAACCTCAGCATATCATCACCAATAAAGTAAGAGCGAAACAATAGAAACACGTGTTAGGTCCTCATCTGAGTAAAGTAGTAGCTGTTCAGCAAGGATACCTTAAGTACAGTGCTATGATCAAAGTGCTATAGGTAAGAAGAAGTAGAAGTGCTTTTTTTCTTTGGGGCTGGAAGTGAGTCATGCTATGCAGAGTCGAGGTGAAGTCTGAACAGGTGAGTCTTGAGTCTATTTACAGTGTGCGTTTGTGTTCTCTTTCTCTCCAGGAAATCTGAGTGGAAATCGTAAGAAGCTGAAAGGAAAGAAGTTCCGTGCTCGCTCTAACTCCACAGAGTAAGTTCCTCCTGGCAACGTGGTCGTCATTGTACAGTATGTGCAAAATCAGGAAACGCTGTCGTCAGAAATAGGCTCTGATTCTATTAAAGGATATAGTTGCCATCTTTATATTATGCTTTTTGTCAACAAATCCTATGATAACACCAAATCTAAATAATTTGTCTTACTAATCACCTGTCTATGGTTCCTATTTAAGATATCAATTATTTATCTTTTTCTGGAAATAAAAGTTATCTCTAAACAGCTTTATAATGTAGTTTTTGGAGAAATAATGTATTTTTTGGGACCTATTTACTATTTATTGTTGCTCTCAAGAAAAAAAGGAATAATCTACAGTGCCGGTGTTCTCCCGGTGTAACGGATCATTGATGTGTTTGAATGACGATGATGGTCTATAACGGCACAGAGGAAGAACTGAAACGGTACGCTCTAGTGGGACGGAGATTTCCACCGGGAACTCGTACAGCAGCCGGATGAATTTATTGTTGGTTTTGTTTTTTCATAGGATTTGTTGACATTAAGAAAATAAACAATAATTCTGTCCTGATGAATAACGGTGTGATGTGGCTGTAAAAAAAAGGAAAGGCTTTCCTCCAGAGTCACAGGTGTAACGAGTATGCTGCTTGTGAGGCCTTTAAACTGTGCTCACCTCTGACCTGTGAACAAGTAACGTGTTGGCACATCCGCCCGTTGGATGAACATGTGCATCAGCGGCTCGCAGCCTGGCGTTTCCGTTTGTTTGTCTTGGCATTAAAACTGTCGGCAGTGCACCTGTTCTCATTGCAAGCATGAGACCGGCCGCTAACTGCTTGGAATGCGACCCGTTACCAATATGCAACTGAGCCCGTAGCACACAACACAGATGTTTGTGATTCCCGTGGTGCCGTTCTCATCCCAAACCACACACAGGTCTGTCCGCCATCTTCTCACCACGTTCTCAATTGCATCTTGGTGTTTGTTCAGGATATCTTTGCTCTGCTCTGCTTTCCTAAAATGTTTCCTCTCCCTCTCTCCTCCCACACTTGCTTATTTCTGGAGATTTTCTGTCCTTTTCAATTTTCTTTTCCTTCCTTCTTTTTCTCTCTTCTCCCCCTCCTTGTGTTGTGTATCACCCCTCCCCCTCCCACAGGTATTTAACCCCTCGCCTCAGAGAGTTTTATGATGTAACTAAATGGGTAGAAGATGTGAATAGAAACACTGAAGGACCTTTGCTTAGGTATTACCTCAGACCATGTCCTGTACCCCACACGCTTCTCCAAAAAAATCCCTCACTTTTGGTTTGATTTGTTGCTTGGTCAAGGAAAGTAACAGTTAGCTCTGGACATTTAAAGTAATAGCTCAGAGAAAATGTTATCGACAGCTGGCATGTTGTGACGTGGAGTTTCTAAAAGGGGCCGAGTATTAAAAAAAAGAATGCGTTTCTGCTTTACATTATAATATATCGTATTTTATGTCATCCTTTTCATTTGAGTGGAGACATTGATTTATTTTTCAGCTGCAGAGCTACTTTGCAGATTTTCATTTTCAGCAAATCATTCTGCAAACAAGAAAATGCTCTAACTGCCTGTGCTAGTGTGACAATTATAATAGTTATGTTTTTCCTAATTTCTCCTTATTCCCTTCTTTGCTTCTCCCCCTTCGGTCTCTTTTTGCCGCTGCATGTTGCGTGTTGTCCTGTCAGTAAGTGCCTGTGTGCCGACCCTGCCTCGCTCCCAGTGGTCTCACAATCATCACGATGATGTCACTGCTGAGCCAAAAATGTTTGGCGCTGTGCTGACATCATCACTGTGCTGCTGTGGCAAACTGTAGGCCACCACTGTGATTGTGTCCAAGGTCTATAGATAATCACAAGTCACGAGGTTTCCCTGACAACAAGGCAGCTCATCGGTGCCCCGGCTGTAGAGCATCGGCCCCCCATGTTAACGCACCGACTGTTCCTTCACTTCTAAGAGTAAACGTCACCGAACAGTCATCACTGTAATCTAGAGACCTTCACCGTGTTCAAGAGCACATTGTTGCCCTCGGCAGCAACGTTACATCTGCAGGACGAGGAAGTCCAAAGGAGTGGAGACATATGGAGGCTTACATCAGGGAGCCCTGGTTCCAAAATACAAATGACTGCCTGTTTGATTATTTCCATTATTATGATTATTATTATTCCATGAAGCAGTCCTGATTAAATTGTTTGTACAGAAGAAATCCATAATTAATCCCAAAAAGTCACGGGTACATTATGAACACACTCCATTACATAAACAGCCAATCAGCAAGCTTAAAATGTTGTCACCAAGAAGAAACCGGCAGAGTGATCACAGTGGGTTTTGCTGGTGGAATGTTCTTATTTGAAACAAGGAAGTAAGGATAGACGTTATGTGTTTTAAAGAGCTCTCTGAGGCAAATTTGTGATTCTTGGCTGGATTAAGAAAATCATTTGAGTTGACTTCTCTATAGTCACATTGGTTCTGTATTATTCCGAGCCGTGTGCCTCAGCAAATAATAACAAGACCAAGTCTCTGCAACCATGCAGTACAGTGCTTTGAGCTAAATCCTAAATATAGCATTTATATGCTAAAAATATACTATACAGTATGTATACTATGACTA
The DNA here is from genome assembly GCF_963514095.1 of Eutrigla gurnardus. Taxonomy (NCBI): domain Eukaryota; kingdom Metazoa; phylum Chordata; class Actinopteri; order Perciformes; family Triglidae; genus Eutrigla; species Eutrigla gurnardus. The sequence continues at coordinate 4,239,098 of NC_139937.1, read as the reverse complement.
TTTTCAACATACTATGATATTTTTCATGACATATTTCGACATTTTATACTATGAAATATGAATCTAAATCACTTCATTATTTGCGGGACAATTAATGAACTTCAATATGGGAATTAAGGGCAAGAAAAATATCCTCCTGGAACCAGTGGTGTACCCGCTCCATCCACTACTTTGGACGTTCGGATCCGATCAGTGGAAACAAGCTGCATGGAGCAAGGCTCTCTGTGACCGTTTCACTGGAGGTCCTCCGATTCTCTCTGCAGTCTGTTCTCACCCAGCTTCGGTCTGGTCTGCCGTCCCAGTCGCCTCATCATACTCACTGCTCCCAGCATTCCTCATTAAAACACACACACACACACACACACACACACACACACACACACACACACACACACACACACACACACACACACACACACACACACACACAAACAGGCTCAGCAGAAATCAGCTTTAGCAGCATGTGAACACTTTCTGGTCTCTCCGTGTGTCAGTGGCCGATGAAGAAGAACCAGTAATGCTGCGGCAGGGTGAAGCACGTGAGTTCAGGATACTGTGACAGCGCCCACACCGCCGCTGGGACCCGCGTACTGTTGTGTACAGAGGTTGCCCCTAAAAGCTGAACTGTGGTCACACTTGTTTATGCTTTTCTTACGTGATCTGTCCGTCTCTGTGTTTTTGCTGAACATCAGTAAGAGCTTTTAAGATCAACCTCTTTCTGTTGAATCATTAGAGCAGCTGAAGGAAGACGTTGCCCAAAGTCACAGATCGTACATAAGCTCTTGAATCTCACCTCATTTATCCATCTGTGTCTTTGGCCAACTTAATCCTAAACCAAGTAGAACATAAGCGGCCATATTTCAATAATGTCGCTTCCTTTCCCCCCCTCAGGACGCTATCCCCCGCCAAGTCTCCCACCTCCTCTACGGGATCTATTGCATCCAGCAGGAGATACCCGTACCCCATGCCCCCTCTCCCCGATGACCAGAGGAAAGCCAACAGGCAGAGTGCCAGGGCAAGTATCAATTACAAGCATGTTTTCTCATTTAAAGATTATTAAATATTTAGCTAAATCCATATAAATAGAAGGTGAAGTGACGAATATATTTTCTCTTCCCCTCTCCTGTCTCCTTTCTGTGCTTTCCCCTTCGTCTCCTCAGCTGTGGGAGACTTCAATATAACAGCCCTCTTACCCACTCAGTCCTCAAGGAACTACACCAGTCTCTCCTTTTCTATGAATGAAAAACACAAAAATGAAACAAAATTGACTCAAAGCGATTTAAGAGAAAGAGAGAGAGCCCCCCCACTGGAGTGGAAAGGTGTGTGTGAGTGAGTGTGTACAAGCATCTACGACGCTATCTCGCCAGATGGCATCATTCAGCGCATCTCTACAAGATGATGCAGCGTGCCGGCGGAGAAGCCAGCTCCACATCCACTCCAGACCCGCTGGAGCTCAGACTGAGCTGTTCCTGTCTGCTCAGGCCTCATCTATGGGACTGGAAACCCCTTCCACTCCGATCCCCATCCCCTGTCCTTGAACCTCGACACCCTCTCTCGTCACGCTTCATACCCCAGCCCCACCCCCCTCACCCCGTTTCGAGCTCCTCTCTAAAATAAATAGTGGAGCCAGGATCAGGTCATCATAACACCCTGCATCTCTGGAACTGTTGGATCATTTGGACGCACGTGAGTCAATGTAGAAACTCCAACACTGTATGCATGAGACAACCCCGTTTATCAGAAACCTCCTCCTACTGAAAAGACGAGAAGAAGACGAGTGGTACAATCTCAGAGGAAAGCATGCGAGGGGGCAGCGATTGTAATCCCTTCTGTAGACTTAGATGCTTTCCACTATAGGTAACCCATATTGTATCACCACGTATAGCCCATAACCCATGACATGGACCCGGCCTGACCCAGTCCTGCCCTTCATCCCCTCGGTTTGTTTGCGTGTGTAAATATGTACAGTAAAAATACACACAGAGTATGTTTTTGCTTTTATTTTGAAAGAGGAAAAGATTGAGATGTCTCTTCCTGCTGTATTGTGTTGTAGACAGCAGCGGATCTCTGTAGATAAGCGTAAGAGACCCCGTACTCGTTCTTCTGTCTGTGTTTCTATTTTTTTGTCCTAATTATTTTTCCTCCCTCTGGCTTGTTCCTGTGCGACTGTGACCTCTATATAGCTTTCTCCATCCACAGCAGAATGTAAATGTTTTTTGTTTCTTTTCATTATTGTAACACTGGTTTTCATCCATCGCTGGGGAGAAACACACAGACATCCAGTCATGACCGAGGAAGTATTGATAAAGATGTTGACTGTGGCACATCAGGAATGTTGCTGGAAGCAGTTGTTGAGGAGTATTATTTAAGAACATTGTTAATAGTTGTATGTGCCATGAGTGAAATGTATGGGATGTGTTTGGTGTAGTTATAGACGTGCCACTTTTCACTCACGGTGGTTGTGGAAATGGGTGATATGAAGCTGTTAGTTCTGATTTTCACAGTGGCAGGGCACGACCTCGCTCAGACGAACGTGAGAGGAAGAACAACATGAGTGCGGTCGATGGAAGGATCTGGAAACTGTGTTTGAAATGTGCATTTTGGATTTAGCTGTGATGATTGAGATATTTAGCCTTGTAAATGATTCACTATGCTGTACAGTGCTTGCTGTCTGAGCTTGTGAAGACCAACGGCATGACAGTTCTATAATCAAATAAAGTGATTCGCTGGTAGGCTATCTGGGAGACCATAACAGGAAGCGAGCATGTCGCTGAAGGACTATTCCCCTCATTGCCCATTTGCTGTTTGGGTTTGTTTACCACGGACTACACTGTTTGTCAACAAGATGGGAGAAATTCATGGCAGGAAGCCGCGGGTTGTAAAATGATTGAGAATGGAGTTTTGGTGCTCATGTCACGCCAGTGTAGTTATTTAAGGTGGATTTTATTTTGGAAGCGAGTCCCATATCACTCCCCAAAAACAAATCCTTTGTACAGTTACAACTCATGGTTGTCTTCAGGCCTCATGTTTGTCATTTTAATGTTGGGTTTCTGTTTCAGTGTGGGGACTTATTCATTTGTAATTCATGTATGCATTAGGACTGTATAGGTAATACGATCTTCACGATATTGGACTAATATTGCTACTAGTATCTTTTTTTATTAAGTACCTTTGTAATGTTCACTTTTTTCTCAGCGTTATGTACAGCAATGATTTAAACAGTGATTAAGTGCATTATTGTAATTATGTGTGTTGAGTTTGAATGGAGACATTTTTTTGAAACCCATTTGTCCCGGGGTCAATAGAAGCGGTCTTTGCTCTGGCATGTGCTAATCTGTATCATATAAGGTTTGGACATACACAATGTAGAAAATGTGTCTATATGGGCTCAAGATTTGCCTTCGACCAGAGCTTTCTTCTTTGCTCTGGCTTTCTTAAAGTATTGAACGTGTCTAGTGGCCCTGTTATCTTCCTGGGCTACACGAGGCTTGTGGAGAGCTTTATCTCTGTGTTCTTGAGTAATATTTTTAACATCATAATACTGTGCAACAGCAAGACTTTTGTCCTGGTGTTATGGACATCGCACTGGACAACATTCTGAGGACTCTCCGCTAAAGATGGGACCACACAGGCTTCCCGTCGATCCTGCACGCGGTTCGACTGACAGATCCTAACGGGACGACTCTGGAAAAACGTCCGCACAGATTAGCTGTCTGACCAGAGACTTGAATGTATTTCTGTACCATCCAGTCTCAACCATGTGGTCCCATCCTGCCAGACACATCAGCGCTCGCTGCAGGAACTTTGAAAACCCCCACATGTACTAGTTCAAATCTGAATACTGCAGTTGCTGTGTTTTTTTATCTTTATTTTTGCCTGTATGCTGTACAGACTAACGATGCAAAAATCAATCCCCCATATTTTTTTCTTCTTAATCATTCAGTATTGTAATATATTTAATATAAAATAAAACGTTCATCAACACATCTGTCTATGCTGATAATTCTAATAACTGTAGATGAAAGCACAAGTATAGTGGAAAACCTTTATTAATTGTTTTATATTGGAATATTATAAATGAGCAACACTGATCTATCCAATACTGATTATAAGGTTAATTCATTTCTACTATCAGTTAGATTAATTTAATCATGGCACACCCAGTATTCACCGTATGTCACTTTACATAAAAATGACTTTGGAAAAAACTGAGCACTGCAATCAGAAACTGGTACTCTGTATTGGTAGATACCCAGATTTGAAGTATCAGAATCGGCATCAGTGAAGAAAAGGTTGGATCAGTGCCTCCCTACAACACACACCGATAAAAAATAAATACCATTTAAATCTTTGTCAATAATCGGATGAAACAGAAAAATAACTGGTTGGTACACCTAATGTACATTTCATTTCTTTCAACTGCTCCAAGTACATTCTGTATAATTTAATGTTTATGGCACTTCAGGGAGTGCTGCTTTTGGGTTTTTCTTGACCAACATCCTTTTCTGAGATAAATCTGTTGCAATGTGCCATTTCTGAAGTGTTAGAGATGGTTACTGTGGCTCGGATTTTGATAACAACCTCAGCTGAACTCATGGATCCTCATTGGCTCTTTTGGCTGCGACAGTCAGTGACGGAGTCATCATCCACCACTTTGGACCACCTCACAGTGGACAGTTCTGCTCTGAACTGCACAGTTTCAGTTGTCACTGAGTGTTTTTCTTTGGATGCCGTTTACTTGCCATTAAAGTTTTAATTGTTTTTGGCAGACAGCCGTCACTGTACAGTGCAGGTCACGCTGAAACGCTGTCCGTTTTCATCACAAATGTTTGTGTGCTTGGCACCTCAGATCCAACAGTCTGTCTTGATGGATGGCTTTAGTTTCCATTGCTGCATCTTCATCAAGCGATTCCCGGATGCAATTTTTCAAATGGTCGACACCAAACCCAGTGGAGGCAGACACAGGAACCACATGTCTGAAGGTCAGGAAGCTCTTCGGTATCATGTCACCAGGTAACTGATGAGAGAAGTCTGCAAGAAGTAAAAGCAACAGAATGAAAATGTAACAAAAGCCCAATATGTATTATTGTCCTTTTAACTTGCAGGCAATACATAAGATTGTGACTTTGTGGAAAATGTAATAGTAAAGTATGTAAAAAAAAAAAACTCATAGTACAGTAAGTCAAAAAGAATATCATGAAAAAGGTCATAGAATAGCAATGTTGAAATATTGAAATTCCATAAAAAGTCTCACTATATGTCAAAAGAATTTTTTAGTATATGCCATAGACATGGCAGACAAAAAAGTCTTTAAAAACCCATAGTAGAGTATTGAACATTTTAAAAAGTAAGTCATTAAAAAATTATTAAAAAGTCATGGTATAATATGCCATATCTATCTATCTATCTATCTATCTATCTATCTATCTATCTATCTATCTATCTATCTATCTATCTATCTATCTATCTATCTATCTATCTATCTATCATATAGATAGAGATAGATATATATGTAGAACTAGAATTACTGCCCCTCGGTTGTATGCCAAAAATTAAGGGAAAAATAATAGTTACCGTCTGGGTTGTCTAGTTGCTCCATCAGCTCTGCTAGATTGTCCTCAGCGTCAGGCAGGTCCATTTTGTTGACCACCAGTAAAGCTGGCTTCGATACAAGCTCCTCTTTGTATAACTCCAACTCCTTGAGGCCACGGTGTGAGAAGAGGAGGAAATTATGGTCAGGGTAATAAATGATGTGCATGGGGTGAATGCATCCAGAGACAAGTCAAAGAAGAATGGTAAGAGGAAGTCACAACAATTAGAAACTTATTGTGAAAATCACACGACACATTTGAAGACTTTCATAACATTAGTCTCACCTTGGTGAGGAGTAGAACAGCTTCAAAGGCCGACCTAAAATGTGTTTTACTTGCCAGCTGGAAACCGCACACATCTACCTGCAGCCAGACAAAGCACAACCAAATCAAACTGCAACATCATTCAAACATACAGTATATGTAGGTGTAGCTTATGTACTTTATGTTACTATTTACCACAAAGAGAAGCTGCTTGGTCCTCTCCACATGTTTAAGGAACTTGTGGCCCATGCCTTTGTTCATGTGAGCTCCCTCGATCAGGCCTGGGAGATCAGCAACAGAAATCTACCAAAAATTAAAACCTGATTAGAAACACTCAATCAGTCATTGAGGGCAACCACAAAAAGGGAACTAACTTAATGGACAGCTAAAGGAAAATACACTAGTTTGCATTCTCTTACCTGTTTGTAATCTCTATACATCAGTTTGCCAATCTCAGGTTTCAAAGTTGTGACTGTAAAATAAAGATTTCAGAAATGCCATCAGGAAAAAAGAAGATTGCAGCGTATATTTCAATTCAGACAGCAGTAAAATGCACAAAGAACATCACTAACACTCAGTTTGCACACATGTGTTGTACTATGCACTCACAAGCGTAGTTGGCAATCTGAGGTGAGGCATTCGACATGGCAGACAGGAGAGAGGACTTTCCTGCATTTGGGAATCTGATGGTGAAATCAGCACCAAAAAGATCAGATATTTAAACTGTCTGCTGTTATTAACCAATATGTTTGTGTGTGTTTCTGCTCTCACCCAACAAGGCCCAGGTCAGCAATGAGTTTGAGGTCCAGCCTTATGTGTCTTGTCTGACCCTTACTGGGCTCAAACGCAGAGTGAAAGGAGCCTCCGGGTCCTCCTTTCGCCACCACCAAACGATCACCGTCAGTATTCAGGTCACCTTGGAGGGAGAGGGGTTGGAAATACCAGAGTTTGAATTTGATAAGTCAGTCTACATTTTACTCCACTCATTATGTACTGAACTCCATGAACATGCAACATCAAAGTAAGGGCTGAAAACATTGAAACGTTGCATCACTGGCTACGCTGGCCATGTTGGCGTTATAAAAAGAAGTTGGCATACCAAGTATTTTGCCATCATCAGTGGTGACTGCGATACCAACAGGAACCAAGATCTCCTTGTCCTCCCCCCTCTCTCCTTTCAGAGCTCGGACACTGGATGAATAAAATGCATATACACCAACTCAAAATATCTCGAAGCATCTGTTAAAGAAGACATTTGAGGATCTCTGACCAACGATGGTAAATAACAATAACAACAATATATTCTGACTTAGCACTGTATTTGTAGAAACAAACCTGCTGTTGGCTCCTGCTCCACCTACAAATCGTTTCTGGGGGTACTTGTCCTTGATCCTCTTTAAGGTCATGTTCTTTGAGGCCACCACGCAAATATCTCCCCCATTACCTCCTTGTCCCCCAAGACGGGGGAGACCCATGCCCCCGCCACCTCCACGGACATACAGGCGGAGGTTATCCACAAAGTTTCCGTACTGCAGTCGGCAGAAACGAGATATTAGGGTTCAGATAGAAGTCAAGACAATACACACAAAAGCACAATACAAACGCACTCATTTGGTCAAACAGATGACTTTGAGTGATGCGTCCTAAAACAACTGAACCCATACAAGTACAGTACAGTGTACATGCAAGACCACTTGTATAGGGTTGGGGGACTAATGCCCAGGCATGGCATTGAACCTAGGCTAGTCACTATCATCGTGTTGTAAAACGCGAATACACACGCCAAGTTAGAGGCTGTCACACAGCTAGCTAACAGTTAGCTTGTCAGTCAATATCACCGCAATATTTGCTAATAACCAGACACTGTTTAATTGTTTTCGTGAGAGTAAAACGAGGTCCACTACAGCACTCACTTTCCGGAAACAGATTCTACTGAAATGGACCATCTTCAGTTGCGTTTATTGCCACTCGTTTGTTTTGTTGACCGAGCTAGCAGCTACTTGACATGAGTTGGTATGAGGGACCGGAAGCGGTGTTTTCCTGTCAACTCATTGGCTCATGAGACAAATGGGCGGGGCTCCACGGGGCTGTGACAGAAGCTCGGACGCTGGTTCTCCATGTAAACAGGGAAGCTATACCAATACGTGACTTTATACCTCATGTATAACAGACTTATAAACTGTGCATAGCATAACAGTGCTGTATAGGAGTTGTAACAAAATATAAAAATGGACTAAATGTAGGTCATTTTGTCAGATGTAAAATGTATCAACATATATATATAAAATGACTTCCTAAAATCCAAATAAATCCATTAGCATCAAGATAATGTTGAGATAGTTACGAACTTAATGGTCTAATTGTCTTTGCGTCACAGAACTGTATTGAAAAGAACTCAAGACAAATAAATGAACACAGACATTGGCACATAGCCTCAACTAACAACATGGCTTTTAAAGGACATACACACCTTAAAAAGGGAAGAGAAAAAAGAGCTCAAGCAATCTTATAAGTTTCCCTATGGTGTGAGTACTTTGATATAAATCCTTACACAAATATCAGTCATATAGTTCAAATTAGACAAGCTGTTAACCTCATTTCTACGAGACCGGCAACTACATCATGATGCAATAACATTGTGTCTATTATAACTATTTTAAGAAGTGTGGCATATTTCTTGCATAGATTTCCATGATGTCCCATGTTCTCTTCAGTCAAGCGTTTGCCTCTCTATTATCTGGCTGTTGCAGCAGGTGGTGCATCTACACAAGATCATTATCTCGTAAGTTCATAAAACAATAAAAAAAAAGTGCCATCACAAAAAAAACTTCACTGACAATAAAACATTAGATTGCCTAACACTGGCTCTGGTGAGCCCCTGGTCTGCCATCAAATAAGTCTCCTTTGCCAATACAACATAAAAAGCCAACATTACAAATCTCCTACTTAGGAAAAGTTAAGTGAGCATCTTTATGCTCTTCAGACGTTGAACCCATTGCAATTTCTTCAGCAGGACATGTTTCAGCTTTAGCCTCAAGAGTCAAAGTCTCCTGAGAACATAATGTGTCGACAAAGCTGAACATAACTGAGATCTGGCCAGTTCATGTCTACATAATACAACATTTAATGATGCTGAGAGATGCTCCCATCTCCCGTCTTTCTCCGAGGACGCGCGCGCGCCTGCCGGTGCAAAGATGCGCGTGTGACGACAAAAAAACAAACGCAGGACCCGTTCTCGTTCTCTCTCTCTCTCTCTCTCTCTCTCACACACACACACACACACACACACAAACCAAGACACGGATCTACCTCTCAGGGTGACATTACAGGCGGGTCAGACCTGAATAACCCAGGTCTGCGCGGATTTAACTGCACGGAGGTAAGTGTGTGTTTGTGTGTGTGTGTGTGTGTGTGTGTGTGTGTGTGTGTGTGTGTGTGTGTGTGTGTGTGTGTGAGTGAGTGTGTGTGTGTGTGTGTGTGTGTGTGTGTGTGTGTGTGTGTGTGTGAGTGAGTGAGTGAGTGAGAGAGTGAGAGAGTGAGAGAGTGAGTGAGTGAGTGGGTGAGAGAGAGAGAGAGAGAGAGAGAGAGAGAGAGAGAGAGAGAGAGAGAGAGAGAGAGGCTTGGCTTATTATCTCAGAAAGAGCCCGGTCTGGTCCTCCCACCGGTGTCTGCCTATTTATACAACGGTAGCCGTGGGTGGTGATAGCAGGACGCGACTGGGACAGAGAGACATCACAGCGCGGTAAGAGAGCGTGTTCTCGGTCGAGCTGAGCGGATGCGTTTGACCTAAATTCCGCAGTGACGGTGACACAGCCGCATGTCGCATGTGCTCCTTGTGACATCTGGGATGCTGCAAGGACCGCTGCTCGGAGTCGGCAGCGTGTATAGTGGGAGGTTCAGCCCGTGAGGATGATGCGTGACTGCTACATCATCCAGCTTCTCCAGCAGCTTGTACTGCACACGTGTATCCTACTATATAAACTGTATATATATACACTATCTCGCGATGATTTGGAGAGGACCACGTTTTGTAACTAACCTTGCAGGCTGCTGCGTGCAGATTAGCGCAAGTTGGGAAGGTGAAGCTGTAGCTGTGGCCTGCGGAAAATCAGACGCACCTTTCAAACAAAGCCTATATTTCCAATCATGGTTTCTAAACTAACAACAGAATTACATTGGCCACACTCGTTTAGCTGCATTTGTTCTGCATATACTAGGTAGGTATTATGGTATAGGCTCCCCCACAATACCCCGGACACTATGTTCTAGAAAAGTATGGTCCGTCCTCTCCATGCTGCACAACGCGCGCATATAGGCGCATGAAAGGAAGGAAGCCAGTTTAAACAAACTCACAAAAACCTAACAACAATCATGGCAATATTTCTATAAATGTCGCATTTTACCTGTGGATGTGTTGGGTTTCTTCCCAGGTAAAGCAGATTGGATGGTCTGTGTTTTACTTTAGCATGAACGATTTCATTAAATGTAAAATACTAATAATACACAGATATAGCCTATGCTCATTGTTTTCTTCTGCATCTATTCCCATTTTCTCAAAAATATAAAATGATACTGTGAAACAATATGATGCAACATAAAGTCACTTAATGCAAAAACAGTAAATTACAGAATAATCCTACTATAATAATCCTACTATGGTTTATTGAGAAGCACTGCATGTAAATCGACACTTCTGCTGTGCAATTAAATCATCTCTAAATCATTGTTTTATGATACATGCTGTTTAACGGTGGAACATTTTGTCAAAGACCAGTCTAATATCAAATTAGAATACGTTATTGTGCATTAGATGACATCTACTGAAATCCAATTAAAAGAAGATTTGTATTTAATTTGGGTACAAACTTATTTCAGTGAAAACATAAAACTGTTATGACTGTAAACATGAATTGACCAGCGGCAAAAAAATACCAGTATCAGTCTACCAATGGGGGCAGTAAATTCTCCAAACAGGTCAGGCAATGTGTGAAATCCCACTGCTTTCAGTGAAAAGGGTAAACAAGCCAACGACCAAAGACAACCGGTAACAGACACAGGTCAGACAGGGGGGGTTATTGGCAGCAGGCATGTAAGACAATGGCAGTGTGGGCAGTGTTTTGGTTGAAGTATGAAACTGGGGCAAGTGGGCACTGTTTGCTGTGGCTGGTGGGTAATGTTTTGGCGGGAGTGTGTGCGAGTGTGTGCGTGGTGGCGGCGGTGGGTGGCTATGAGAGGAGGAGCTCTGTCCACATGCCAGGACCACATTCTCACCCTGTTACTGTTGAAAGGGGCGGTAAAGACATAAACAGGCCCAGTGGGATTAGGGCCCAGTGATCAGGGGGAATTTGCTGCCCGGCGGGCACACAATGGCACTGTGGCATAACACAAACACACACTACACATGCGGCAACGGCAACGTTTCACAACAGACTCAAGCCTACATAAATCTGATTAGAACTCCCTTTTGTTTGGGAAGCGGCGCTGGGGTTTACCGAGGCTAGCCTCGCCGCGGGCCATGTTTGATAGAACGGGGGGGGGTGTGGACGTTGGCGGGGCGGCAAAGAAAAAAGCTGGGGGCACGCTGTGTTGTGGCGGGGTGTTTCCACGTGTGTGAAGCCCCAGACAGACAGGGAGGGCCGTGGCTGTGTGTGGAAGCACAATAACAGGATGAAGAACGCTTCTTACCCCGTTCAGTGTGTGTGTGTTTGTGTGAGAGAGTCAGCCATGATGGTGGATGGAGACAGGATCTAAGCTAACATGAGACAACAACAACATTGGCAGACACAAAGACAGCGAGCCAGTTTGAACCTGTACAAATAATCTGACTCAGACACATGGAAGCAGGGGGGACAGAGCACAGACCGCCTGCTGCTTTTAGTGGAGTATCAAATGGACAGCTACAGACTTTCTGGAACTTTCTTCTCATTTCTATCATTCCTCCTCAGTGCCGGCTCTGGCCCAGGCTGCAGCCATGCCTCTTCTGGAAGAGACCACTTTACCACAAGAGCACCCACCCACTGTCCCCGTGGTCATCATAGGTAAACATTTTGCTCTTAACCTCTTGATCTTTAATGGTTTCACATAGTTACTCAAACTTGGCCCAAATCCTTCACACATACAATCTTAAGAGCATCTTTCTAAATCTAACTTGTGTGCTCCTTTGTGATGCTAATCCTCAAACTGGGGTCTATTTTTAGGCAATGGCCCATCAGGCATTTGTCTATCTTACCTACTGAGTGGACACAAGCCCTACCTAGATACAGCAACTGTCCACCCAAATCCAATACTATACAGGAAACTGCAGGAGACCAACCAGCTATCCATCACTGAACAGGTAAACTCACCTACAAATTCCTTGCACATGCAGATTTAATGACAGTCACTCAAGTGTCATGAAGGGGTTTGTCTCTTGCAGGATCTAGAATATTTGAGTGAAGGTCTAGAGGGGAGGTCAAGGAACCCTGTCGCTGTTCTTTTTGACACACTTCTGCACCCCAACGCTGACTTTGGCTATGAGTTCCCCCCTGTCCTTCAGTGGAGGAGGGACAAGCAGCAACACATCCCACATCTGGTGCTGGGGAGGGCAACGCCTGGAGGTGCTTGGCATGTAAGTTAGGAGGTTTAGTCTGCTGCCACACTGTTGTAACTATTCACCTTTTCCCCCCTAGTCAATCGTTTTGTTCTCTGACCTTGCATTTTCCCTACCCTCTCTTCTTCCCTTAGGCAATGGAAGGCTCAATGCTCACTATTAGTCTTGGCATTTGGATGGAGCTTCCCGGGGTTAACTACAGGGACTTGACCAATGGGAAACGCAGGTACTGAGAGAGGTTGATAGCAAAGAAATGGCTACAGTCATTAAATCTGTGCTACTATATTCCTCATCATCTGTCTCTTCTCTCTAGGGACGTAACCAGTGACAGAGCCACCCCAGAGGAGATCTCATCCTATTACCGTAACTATGTGAAGCTAAAGGGCCTTCAGAAGAATTTTGTTGACAACACCTATGTGACCTCTGTCCAGAAACTCTGCCGGGGGCACGAGGGGGAAGGTCTGGAAAATGGACACAGTGTTCAAGGAGATGGAGGGGTGGGAGATGGTGGAAAAGAAGGCTTTGAGGGAAATGGAGTTGAGTGTCTAAACAATGGAGGAGGGGGGGCTCTCTGGGAAGTAAGGGGATACCAACAGGTGCAAAACGACACTCATGTCCCATTCTCTCTGTTTGCTGAGAACGTAGTTCTGGCCACCGGTGCGTCAGATTCGCCGGTTCGATTAGGTGCAGAGGGGGAGGACCTACCATTTGTATTTCACAGCATCTCAGACCTGGGTTTGGCCGTTAGCCGAAGAAAACTGGATATGAACTCTGATCCGGTTTTAATTGTAGGTGCTGGTTTAAGTGCTGCAGATGCAGTTCTGTGTGCCTGTAACAGCAACATCAGAGTGCTGCATGTCTTTCGTAAGAGCGTAGATGACCCAGATCTCATCTTCAAACAGCTGCCCAAGACCTTGTACCCAGAGTACCACAAAGTCTACAACATGATGTGCTCTCAGACATACGCAAACGTGGCTCCCTGCTCCGCTTCAAACAGACCCCAGGCAGTAAGTATTGCCTCTTCAGTATGTGCCAAGATGTGCCCAAAGCCCCAACTTGCGGCTGGTAATGCCAGTGTCAGCCTGTTTCCTGACTACACCAGTTTCCCTGAACACTGCGTGGTCTCCTTCCAGTCTGACATGAAGTGTTTGCTGCAGGGGAATAACTCTCTCAAGGCATTCAAGATCTCCATGGCCCTAGTGTTGATAGGGACCAACCCAAACTTGTTTTTCTTGAAGGGGCAAGGCCAGTACCTGGGTCAGGATCCAACGAAACCCATCTCCTGCACGCAGAACCCAATTGACATCCACCCCTACACTTTTGAGTGTACAAAGGAGCCAGGTCTGTTTGCCATGGGCCCGTTGGTGGGAGACAACTTTGTACGCTTTTTGAAGGGTGGCGCTTTAGGCATCGCCTCATGTCTGCTGAAGAGACTCAAGAAGAAAGGGAAGCTCATCAGCAATGGAGGGAATAACTTCATTTGAAAACAAGAGGGGAAAAGAGCAGTACATGTTGGACGAAGGGCACAGATTTCAAGCACTCTTACCAACTGATAAGTTAATATTTTTAAATCATTTAGGCAGTGATGTCTCACATCAAAGCTGAGGCATTTTTTACAACTTTCTGAGACCAAAATGACAATGGATGTACACTAATTCGTTTCTAAAGAAACAAGACAGATTTCAAGAGTCTTGTCTTACTTCATAAGAAGTCCCCAGAAGTCCAAGCTGCCATGTGCTGATGTTTTCTAGTCAATCTGTAACCTCACAACTGAATGGGACCTTATTTTCATCAGGGTTATTTATTTGTTCACCATGTGTCTTTCAATCCCTTTACTAGCAGCAGTTAAAAGTAGAGGCCACTGCTTATTCTCCATGCAACGCATAGTTGTGTAGGTGGCGGACAGTCGGGACAGTCGCAGAGCAAAGTTTGGCCCTGCTTACAAAGTAACATTCATCTTAAATCTAAGATAAGTGGTGAGTGTTTGCAATAGTGGATGCACACAAGATTGATCTCAGAATGTGTAACCCAACAAGTTCACAGATAAGCAATCTTCATGTTCCTGATTATTCTGAGCCTACCATTTTTTTTTAAACTTCAGAGGATTCTTTGTTAAGCTGCTATTGTAAAGTATTTGGAGCCATATACCTAAAAAAAAGTGAGAAAAGTCTACTAAATCTGAACTGTTATAGTGCTACTGAAAGGCTTTCTATGCAAATAATTTACCTTGCAGATCTGAATGTATTCTTGGATACCCATTGCCACTTTTACTGTTTGGATTCAAGTATCCTGCCAAAGGATATTGTCATTAAACAATCGTCCTGGTGTTTTATTATTATAATTATTATTATATTTTTAGTTTCCACACAGTATGAACATCTTCATATAGATAACAGTGAACATTCTGGTAGTTTAAAATAAAGACTAAAAACACAATCTTTGAAAAGGTCTTTGAAAGATTGTGAATGTTCTCCCATTTGGCAGCCAACTTTCAATTGTGAGACATGGAAACTTCTCAGTAAATGAGCCCATGCTTAAAATTGTGTTACCTCACAATTATACATTTAGACAAAATAATGACACTGAGAGGGTTCTTTAGCAATAACATAATGATTAGAAAATGGGATAAAACAAGAAACGCCAGTATGGTCCTATTATTTAATAATTGCCGTATACTTCATGACTGGAATATCTAGAAAAAGTGACACAATTCTTGCCTTTGGAATCCATTTAACTAAACGCAACAATTACAACACCACACAGCTCTAGTTTGTTTATTGCAACACTTTGAACCCTGTGTAGGGCATTTTTTTCTTCTTCTGCCCTATTCAATACATTTATGTAGTCAGAGTCAGTGTTGGGAGGGAAATTAATTACTAAAATAACACATTACTGTAGTCACATTATATTTTCAACTAACAAAGATAGTTTCTAACACATTCCTGTATACGTTTTGGAAATATAACAGTTTTAACTAGCGAAAATGTTGTGTTAAATATTGAATTGCAGCTAAATTATTCCTTTGCTTTTTTTCCACTGATTTCTGAATATTGTTTTGATATGAATCTTAAACATCTGCATGCAGGCATGAACCATTGCCTAGCAGCAGCTGCTGTTAGCAGAAGACAGAAAAGTGTGGGAAGGGTACATTTATCTGCTGCAGAGACTGGGTGACTCAAAAGTGGAGATGACTCTTATTATGGTCGAGGGCAGACATTACAGTCCACCACTTTTAACTCCAAGAGCAATCTGCCTTCTTAATGAAGCACCAACAGGTTTATTGTGTGTCCATCAATTTCCTATTTAGTACAGATTTCAATTGGATTTTAGGGAGCAATTTGCTAGTACCCAGCTGAAAATTTGCTTTAATCACAAAATAATAAGTAAAAAATAATCACATTGAAATTTAGAGAACTGATGCTTAAGGTCAGTCTCCTTTGGTTCTTTGCTGCCCATTTTGTTACTCCACAATTCATGCCGACTGCTGAGTCCACTCTCAACTCTGCCAACAATACGTGGCACTGGCCTTGAATATGAAGAGACAGGTGGGCTTTAAGTAAGGTCCATAAATGTTTTGGCATGACAACGACCTATCCGAACAGTTTCAGATCTGTAAAAGTGCCTGTAGGCTCATCGGAGATTCTTTAAGAAACAACAACTTGAATATCTCTTAAGTTTCCAGCTAAAACCAGGACATTTGGTCTTAACTTAAAAAACGAAGGAATAGCTGCTTTCAGCATTAAGAGTTATAATGCTCTCTTGTACCTGAAACTGAAGAGTTTTTCATGTTTTGTATGGCGCATTTTTTTTTTTATTATTATTGACAAATAAAAAAAACCCTGAACACGAGACTCTGTTATTACATTGCTTGCCGTCAGTGGCCTAATTACAGACATTTCTAGATAGAACAGGAGGAACAATAATACAAAACACTGACAGAGATTTTCGATCATTTCAGCAGTTATGAAACAGTTATAGTTGAAATGCAGACATCAGGAGTTATCGATACAATTATCTCTGGAGTTTTTTTTATACGGTGTTGATAGAGTTGGACATACACCCTGTGCCTGTAGGACTTTAAGATGAAGGTATTTCATCTTCTCCTGGTTAGTTTGGTGGGGTTGTACCTAAAGACACACAAACAGAATAGATTTCATCTCATAGGTCCTTCCATGTCAGAATAGGCTTTTAACATTCCTCATGGATCATTCCTCAATGTCAATAGAGGCATTTGGAGCAAACAATAAAAACAGCCTAAATTAAGCGCTGTAAAATGAGGACAGTTGTTTGAACAGCTTTAAAGCAAACATGCTTCCTATAAACCGCGTCTGGAAACATCGTTTAGACCTACCAAAAAAATACCGGATTGTTTTCTTAGCAGCAGAGTCTGTTCCCCGGATACGCATGACTGACTGAGCATGAATCAGTGATCAAACAGCTCACACTCACACTCACACACACACACACACACACACACACACACACACACACACACACACACACACACACACACACACACACACACACACACACACACACACACACACACACACACACACACACACACTCTTTTCTGCTTAGTCAAAGAAAACATGGTAGAGACAGCAGCAGCACCAGCTTACATCACCTCTGTTGCCCTGGCAACCACTGTGACGAAAGAAATCCTATGTTCTGATTGGTTAAACTGAAGCTACAGTGGCCCCACATTCATAATTCTCAGTCAATTATATAACGTCTGCACCCGATTATAATGACGGAGGCTATAAAGACAGAATCTTAATTTTATCTTGATTAGCATATTAACTGGAACCAAGCTCGTCTATTACAAGGGACATCATGTTAATTTCGGGTTCTACCCTAATGTCAATGTCCAGGAGAAACACACCACTTGGTCAACAGGGGCAAACGTAGCTCTTTCTAGCCTCTCACGAGGTGTAAATCAGAAAGAGAGATACAGGAGAAACATTTATACCTGCCTGGCCAAACAAAAAGGGGAACATTATAGAAAAGTCGCAGGATAACATGAACATCAACTGTAGATACTTCCTCAGTTAAATCCACAATATGATTTCTTCTTTTGTATTTTACACAATGCATACCAGATAACACACACATTGTGACCTGAGTGAAGACTTTATGCTGTTGAATGACATTTGCTATTTGGAATTCAATTTACAGATATTTTTCTTTCTTTGACTACAGATTATTGGTGTAGGGGGTGAAAATAAGACTTTTTATTATTTTTATACATAGTTTTATTATTTTTGAAAATTTCTTCAAAACTTTCTATTCACAAGCTTTCTTTTAATGTTATCATTATATTATTAAGTCATGCTGAGGGTTGTATCTTTTTCAAAGCTGTTTTTCCCATACTAGAAAGCTTACAAGGGGCTTTAGGGCGACTAAGTTCAGGGGGAACAAAGCTGCCACACATCTTACAGAAAATTAAATTCAGTTTCTCACCTAAAGAGGTCATCTCCAACACTCTCATCCCGTCTGCTCCGACGCTGGTCCTACAACAAACACATGCTCAAATCATGAATGTGAGGCTCAGACGGATCACAGACAGATAAGAGAGGCAGAGTGACGATAGTACCTCAGCTACATCTTTCAGCCATTCATCCAGATCAGAGTTTTTGCCCCTGTTGTGAACCAGGAGGTCAGATCCTCCAATGATGTCGGGTGAGTCCCCTGCACCCGGCACACGGATCTGTCACATGCACATAAGTGCATTTATATGAAAAAAGAAAAAATTACTCTTTGCATGAGACAAACTTTCTTGGAATTCATTTTTTGTGCTTTGTGATGAGATCATAGAGTCTATGGGTGTCATTAGAGTTTTTACTGTACTGTATGTATCTGTCTATATGCATTTATTCTTTCTTTTAAAACAGGTTATATAGAAACTTAAATCATTAAGTCCTCACAGCAAAATGCTCCCAAATCCTGTGCTCTATATTTCAGTTTACAGTGGGTTTCTTTTGTGTAAATTGCATCATAATCTGACCTTCCGGAAACATTTGAAGTTCTTTGTGGAGCTGTTGCTCTGCAGCCTCTGTGGTTTGGTTTGGGGGGCAGCGACAGTTAGAGATCTAAACTCCACTAGCAGCAGCTTTTTAGGAAGGTCTTCATTGATCTTTGACTCCTGAAAACAAGATTAATAAGTCAATGTTTGTCTGATGGACAGTTAATATTTTACAATTTTTGGTTTCTTGCAGTTCAGACTGAATGGTTCTCAAAGCCATGTAGCTGACCAACAAATGAATAATCAGATAACAATAGTTGGGTGATGTGCTTTTTTTGTAATGTGTGTTGATGTGTGAAATGCTCCGCATATGTCCCGGGCTTTAGAATAATAGAAACATGGAAAGTCTCATTTTGACATATAAATGTATCTAGAAAATAAGGCATCAAAATGAGGAAGAGAGAGCAAACTCACAACAACGGTACAAACTTACTTGGACCTCCTGTTTGATTGTAACAGGTTTCAGGGGGGTCTTATTCTCTTCTTTAGGCTGGCAAATATCTACTTTGAGTAGTTCTGAATCCTGCAGGAATAATAAGGATGATAAATGTGTGATAATAGTGAAATAAAGTTGGCTTTAAAACTGAGAAATGAAGCAATATGTTCTGAGACAGTTTACATTTTCATTTCTTTACTGGGTGAACAAAAGAACAGTGACGGTAAATCCTCACCTCAATGAAAGAAGCCTCATCTTCTTCAAAAGGCTGTATGTCTTGACCTGTAATGACAGATGACCCCTTGGCAGGTTTGCTGGACTTCGTTTTCTTGTTTTCTAAAGGAAGAAGCACCTTCTCTGGGACAACGTGCCGGTCACATTTTTGAGTCTTTTCTCTTTCATGGCCATCCTGTGGTCTCTGGTTCTTTGCATTTTCTTCAAGGTGGAGACGTTGTCTCTTGCTTGAAGACGAAGCCTCCACAGTATTTAAACCTTGTTTCAGTTCGGTTGAACTGTGCATAATTAGCTGTGCTTGCTGGCCTTGATTTCTCGATGGTTGCTCATCAAAGAAGTCCATATCCTCAGACATTATAGACTCAAGTTCATCCATCTTCATCTCTCCTTCCATCTCCTTCCTCTTTCTACACCGTGGCTCCTCCTTGAAGTCCATATCCTCAGACATAAGAGACTCAAGTTCATCCATCTTTATATCTTCTTCCATCTCCTTCCTCTTTCTACACCGCGGCTCCTCCTTGACAGTGCGGGAGACTTTGTCTGCCTCTGACCGTCCAACAAAAAGGTCAGCTGCTGACCCCAGTGAGGTCTGGGATGTTGCTGCAGGGACTCTGTCTGAACGTGAGGAGGTTTCTTTCAATGTGGCTGCAGTGTTTGGTGCCTGTATGCTGACGTTTGACTCCAGTGCAGGCCGCTTCGGCTCCGACACGACAGTGAACAGCTCGTCCTCCAAAGGCCTTGATGACGGGATGAAACAAAGAGAAGGGTAACAATAGACATTCAGCTTACATTGTTGCCACTCAAAAGGTGTGTATATTGTCATTGTGTTAATCAATTGTACAGTTAGTACACTATGTTACTACCAACATGCAAAAACACTGATATGGTCCTCTTCCCGTTTTGAAGAGCAGTGTTACCTTTTCTTGTTGACCGTTTGAAAGAAATTTGTCAGAGTCGACTGTTTCTGTGGGGAAACTTGTGCAGGGGGTTTTGGTTTCTGAGGAGATTGCTTCTGTAGGAATGTCTTCCTGCCACTATCCGTCCTGGGAAGGGAGGGCCTGACGCCACTACTGCCTGCAGCTGCAACTGCAAAGACATGGATTGATTGGTTACAGCATTAAAGCATTCAGCTGATGTTCCTACCATAAGAGCCTTATTAGCAACATCTCTGATGTTACGATTCTTTTCACTAGGCCGCTCCTGAATACACTTCAGAACACAAACAAAGCTAGCAAATGAAGCCAACACCACAATAAACAATTTAACTGAAATGTATTACAGCCAAAATATATTACAATGGAGGAGGATCTCTAAGGTAAGGTCTGTTGTTCAAGTGCCTTACTTTTAGGGTTGTCACGATACCAGAATTTCAGTAGTCGATACCAATACCTGTGAATTTCCACGATTCTCGATACTAATTCGATACCACAATTAAAAAAAAAAAAACAACAGGACCCATGTACTTTTAAATTCACTAATTTATTGAAAACTGCTTCAAACTGTCAAGTATTTAACACCACTGTGCTTTAAGATCTTTTTGCACCGAATTTAAATTGCAGTACCAGCTGCCAACAGACCTATCCAGTATAAAAACAAACAATACTGTGCTTATAAATATGGTCATAACAATAGTCAACTATTTTACATTAAAAAAAGAACAGCAGTGGCCTATAGCCAGGTTTGACGTGCTTCCTCCTTTGGTCTGAAAACATCTGACGCACTTTTTGCATGTCAGCTTGTTTGAATCAAGAATTGCTCAGGATTCATCCGCCTCGAATGCAAATATTATATTATTATAATATTTATTTATAATATTATATTATATTCCACACGCGACTCTTCGCACCTGTCTTGTCGACGAGCCGACGTGTTGTGCTTTCGCGCCCACCTGCTGAAGCCATTTTTTTCGAAGACGGCAAGTTTTCTTCTTCAGCGCCGCTTACTGCTCTGTGCTGCTCACACGCGTATACTGCCCCCGTCAGTTCCGCCAAGAATTGACACGGCTCGCCGAGTGAAAAGTTGTATATTCGGTTCTGACGTTACCAGAAAAAAGCAAGTATCGAATTATTTTTTTCGTGTCGGCATCGAATTGGTACCGAAGTATCGGTTCTTGTGACAACCCTACTTACTTTAATCAATTACAATTAAGAAATGATATGTTTATACAGTAAAGCTCTTTATTATGTTGCTGAGGAAAATTTCTTTGACAAAGATTTGAAAACAAAAAAGAAAGAGTGCACTCATATTGGTCTGGTATCTGTATATCTCAAGGCGTCAGCCATAGGACATCATTATCAAGAGATAAAAAGTTAGATGGGTGCATCCACCTGTCCATTTAGACTCAGGCTTCTTCCTCTGCGAGTCTGTGTTCTCTACAGTGTTGAGTGATGACCTCACTGTATCGGCCACGATGCTCTGAGTGGTTTCCTTCTGAGCTCCGGGTTTGGTTCCACAGAGCTGACTGTCGTTCAGGGTTTGCTTCTTCTCAGGAGTCTCACCAACCGCCATCACCCCTGTACCCTCACAGAGCTCCGTCCTGATGAAGTACAATTACACACGTCAGACAGGCTTCCTAGATCAATCAGAAGAAGTCAACTTTAACACATAACAGATGCATGTGTGCCAGCGCTCGGCGGTACCCTAGTGATGGCTCGGTGTTAAGTGCATAAGCTGTGATGTTCTGAGATGCTGCAGGCAACACAGTCTCATCCACCGCCACGCTCTGTGACAGCGAAGCACTCGGGATTCTGGGTTCCACCTTTAGTTTTGACTCTAAAACGCAAACAAAGAGAGAAACAATGAGAATTTTTTTTTTTTTAAATCTAAAAACAATAAAAGACAGCAGAAGGTACTATTCTGTGTGGTCACCCACCTGAGTCCGTTGTTAGACTGGATGGATTGCAGTACTTGTCACAGGAAGCATAGATGGCAGCCAAACCAATTTCAGACTCTATGATGATTCTGAGGCCTTTTCTGTGTCCGTGGAAAAAGCCGAATGAGTTTTAAAGTGTCCACAAATTATTGCTGTGACAAATAAATTGCCAAAATACACTTTTAATACACTTTTTTCTCCAGAAAAAAAAAATAGTTTGTGCAAACCTTTGAACAATGCTGTTGACGGAGTTTGACCACTCTGTGGCAGAGGAAGGAAGCAGAGTTTGGGTGCTGCCTGTGGTAAAATCAACCACGCAGCTCTGTGGAGACTCCAGCAGGTCCCGGGGCAATGAGCCCACCTCCAGCAGCTGGCTCCTGCCACCTCCAAAACTCACTGCTGCACTCAGGCGCTTAAACTGCAGACAACATAGCAGAGCATTACAGAACCGTGATTGTTGACAGCAGATCAGTGACGCAGGAGTGAGTTTACTGACAATACAATTCTCATAAAATGTTAGTCTGATTGAAGGCTCCAACCTTTGAGTGGCCATGAATAATTGAGTTATTGTAAAAGCATTTCTTCCAGATGAGATTCTATAATGCTGTCGTACTCATGTTCACTAGCAACTTCAAGCTTGGAAAATGCAGACAGTCACTCTAATCATAATCTGATAATAGTCAACTACAATATGCATTTCAGCTGATTCCTTATCTGTGTCGGGCACAACCCAAATTTGCCCCAGATAAAAAAACGACACCCTCTCGGTGGAGTGATGGGGGTTAACAAACACAGTTTACAAACATCCATAAGATAACAGACTTCATATGGTTGTGTCAAGATAGGTTTCTGGTTTCATAACCGGCATGACCTCTGGTGCACCTCACCTCAGCTGCAGGATTTCCATCCTGTATGATTCATAGCTGTGGTTATTCTAAACCTGCAAGCGTACAGTTTAGATGAAGCCAAAGATGCATCTGCGTTCCTTCATATCAAATGGATAACTAAACGGTGCAGGTACATGGCACAGGTAGCAGACACATTTAGACAAAAATAAGAAAATAATTCATCTAGATAATATCTTATCAAAAGTGAAAATAATCATTAGTTGCAGCTCTTGTAAGAAGCAGGCTCTCTGGAGCAGCAAGTCTCCCAGAGGATCTTTGGTCTGCCGGCTGCCTGGCAACTGATGTTCAGCTGATAAACAAGACACTGAAAAGTTCATTTGACTTTCCATCCATTCTGAAGCTAATGACAGAAAACTAAGCAGGGTAATAGGCCGATATACAGTACAGCCAATAACAAGTGTTCATTTCTATAACTCCTGTGTGTGTTTTGTTATCCTTTAATAACTGAGGAGGATGACTGCAATTATAACCGATCACCTGAAACCCTGCTATTCTGTGACCTCGTAGTTTGCACAGCACGAAAACAACAACAGGTCGTCACAAAGAAGGGAGTAGACCTACTTGTTTGGCACTGAGGAATATGAAGGTCTTTCCGGTGAAAAGCTGTTTGCGAACTGGAATCGCTCCAAGGTTAACATCCTCTTTACTCAAGCTGGGCTCATCGATCTCAGGGATGAACCTTAAAAACAACGGCAGAGATAGCAAAACAATGCTTGGTTCAGTCTGGCCTCTGATGTTCAGTTCATCCTCAATGTGCATACATAAGGAGGGATTGTGTTGTACCTCTCAGGTTTAGGAGGGGGTAATTTCTGCTGGACGGCCCTGCTGAGCTCTGAAAAGAACTCTGGCTTCACGATGGGACGACAGCATAGCAGAGCAGAAATAGTCTAATTAGGAAAACAAGAAGCACATCAAACATATGCTCAGGGACAAACACGTCACGTTTAACCACCTAATGAGAATCCAAAGACTGGTCCTGACCTTGATGGTGACTTTAGCAGTGGGCATGGCCAAATGGGTGCAGTCCTGAGTCCAGGTGTTGACCAGCTTTCCACCCAAAACCAACAGGGCCTGGGAGAGCGACGCCTTGCCATCATTGTCCAAACATGAGGAACACACCACTGATTTCTGATGGCCCACACTGAGATGAAGAAGTGATGATGACGGACAATCAAAATGCAACATGAAATTAATTTTAAATTGGATTGAGCATGTCCTGAGTCTGGGGAAAATAAAACTAGGTGTGAGTATTTACCTAAATTTGCTGTGGAAAACCCCAAAAGTGACATTGTCTCCTGACATCAGGTTCACTGGTGTGTTCTCTGTCAAGCGCTGGCTGTTGACAAATGAACCATACTTGGAAGTGTCCTTTAGAGTCAGGGTCTAGGAATACAATTCATAATCGCAAATCATGAAATTGTCCAACAGTTAAAAAAAAAAAAAAAAAAAAATGCACAAACACAAATACAGAAAAACACAGAGAATTCAGATAAATACAGATAAAAAGAAATATATATGTTAGAAGGGTTGGTTTTAATGTTCCAACAAGGTTAAGGGCATTGTGGTAGTGCAGAGAAAATGATTCCCCACAAAATTGCATATACAGGATCAGCATTTGTCCATTTTCTATGGTGCCATAGCACCACCTTCTGTGCAGAAGTGCCACCACACCAAAATAAATAATCTAGTTGGAACATGTTGGGTGATATGGTTAAATCATTATCTTGCCAATCCTGTAAATATTTAATCAATAACTAATATTAAACTATCTACTATACAAACTCTCTGCACTGTGACACGTGTATTTGCAAGCTAATCGTCATCGCACACACCCGCATGGTCAATACTGTGCTGCATACTGAGTATACGAGAAGTAACTTTGATTTGTTGTTCTCTTTAATATGTGTGACTTGGGTGCAGGATTTCCTCATGCATGATATCGTACATATGATGGGCTCAGTAAAAAGTTTCTGTGAATTGCACAGCAGATTCTGCTGAACACATTCAGTCCATTAAACAATGACATTTAAACTGCACATCATTACTTTCTCCCACCTGGTCAGTAGCAGTGAGGTGAGCGTGAGCCCTGCTGATAGACTGGTCGTTGGGTAGGACGATGTCACAGTTCTTGCGCCCCACCACATACTCTTTCCTGGTGACGAGATAGTGGGTCTCACCTGTGAGTGACAGGAGGCATGTTATGAACCATCTAATGTGAAAATCACAGACAGACCACCTAACTGTGGTTTTACAAACTCACCTATTTATGTGACAAGTTGAAAAAGAATATTAACTTCAGTGCATTTGAATTTTTTTACCTGATCATTCATGCTAATACTGGGCAGGCTGACTTGTATTTGGGCAGAAGATTTATCTGATCTGCATTTGCATGCTTTGTTTGTCTGAAAGTAGTATGATGAGTTGGCTCTTTAATGATGAGGGCTTTAAAAAAAATCTTAGCAACATAGATTCATAGAAAATGCATGGCAGCTGAGACAGAGAATGTTGTATCATATGATAAGACTTTTGTTATGGAAATTGAATGTTTTAACATTGTGTGTGTGTGTGTGTGTGTGTGTGCGTGCGTGCGTGCGTGCGTGTGTGTGTGTGCGTGCGTGCGTGTGTGTGTGCGTGTGTGTGTGTGTGTGTGTGTGTGTGTGTGTGTGTGTGTGTGTGTGTGTGTCGTATACCGAAAACTCGCTCACAACTTCCGGGCCTACATAAAATGATACGTGTTTGAATGGATGTGCGTCATGGCTAACAAATGTTTTCTACCTTTAGCGTTAACAGCTAACTTTAACCAGCTAGCTGCGTGCTAAGCTAGCGTCAAAGTGTCGACAGACAACGTTACCTCCAGGTTCCAGCGGTGTCAGTATCCACATGTTGTTGCTTCTTGTTGCCTTTCATATATTCAGACCGCCAGTGAATCAGAGATAAGGCAACACTTCACAGTCCAGTTACAACTTATCAACAAGGCGGACACTCACTCGGCGCGCCATCGTGACGTACAAACTCTGCGCCGCCACTGCTCGCTTTTCAAAATTAAAGTCTCGCACCTTCATTCACCAGAGGGTAGTGGATGTAGGACACATTATAATAATCTATCATATGTAAGTAATCTTGTTCAACAATCACGTGTGCTCTACAAGAGGAAATACAGTATCATTTTAAATGAGAAAAAGTGGTGGAAAGTACATTTACTCAAGTACTGTTGGCTTCTTACCAGTAAGTACTTTTGAGGTACTTGTATATATATTGTTTTTGAGCTTTTCAATTCCTTACTCTGTATGGCATTGCTCAATAGTAAAGCAAGCAAGTAATATGTTTAGTAAATAGGTAAATAACAAATAACATACATTTGACAAAACCAGAAATTAGACACAGCCTAGACACACAGTACATTTTTATTTAATTTTAAAACATGATTCAGAAACCATAAAGACATCAACAACAAACATTCACAACATGATTTAAAAATGTGAAATGACACATAAACAGAGTCATCAGATAATCCCTAGTTATTTGCAGATTTAGTTATTTATCACAACAAAATGCTATATTGCTATTTTGCATTAATTGCTGAACTCAAAATAAAGGATCATTGTCAGACTTCCACGGCTGGCCTGAAACCGGTCTGAGACGGCCTCGTCCCCAGAGGCATGGTAGTTTGTGATTGACTCTCATCACTGCAACACTCGTACAGGAGTCGGGTTTACGGATGATCTCACACCAGTCTGGATAGTCCACAGGTTGAGATCCACTGTAGGGAAGATCAGAGTTATATACGCTGCATCCAGAAAAGCTTTTGGCTGTGATTTATGATAAACTCACTGGTCACAGCATCCTACTCCAAAAGGCTGCATGCAGACACACTGGTAACAGTCACTGGTTATCCAGCTCTCTCCGATCCCGTACATCTGTCCCATGTGCTCACAGATCCCTGAACATTCAAAAAAATATCAGTTATTGTGATGTAGAACACAGTGGAGTTACTTGGGGAAAAGTAGAAATACTGTGTAAAATATACTCAATTACAATTGACAAATTGACAAACCCAATTACTATTCTTAGCAAATACAAATGATAAGGAATACTTTTAATATACTGTTATATCATTATACGTATTATATTATAGTTTTATTATGCCTATTATTACTGATGCAGCAGATCTGGATCGAGCCAATGGCAAATGGACCTGCATTTTATGGCAATTTTCTCAGTACATGCCAACACTTAACTTATACTGAACTACTTGACTTCTTTATTGCATGGTTTTTTAATATATAAATATGAATTGTATTTGATCAGTTTGGGCAAATCCTGAATGTGCAAAGTAATAGTGATTAGAACGGTCCAATAAATGTGGGGTAAAAAGTACAATGACTCGAAATATATAGAATCAGTATGAAGTATGATTAAATTAGTACCTCAAAAATATAATCAAATGATTTTCTATCTGGACATATGTACAAAACAAGCCTATAGAAAACATTATGTCCACTCACACATACATTACTGCACCTTTAGTGTTGAAGAAGCACTCGCCGCTGTTGTACGCAGAGAAACAAGGTACACTGGCACTCAGCAAGAACAGTAAAGCCAAAAGCGCTCCTCCTGCTGTGTCTGCCATTTCTGAAAGGTCGCAGGGAACAGGGTAAAAAATAAAAAATACACCCAAAACATAATAACCCAATGGGAGAAATTCCAGATTGTCAGTCTTACCTATTTCAAAGTTTCCACTATGTAATATATATTTTAAAAAAAAGCCCTTTCTTCTCTTTCAGCTCCTCTTGCTTTCACTCTCTCGTTTTTCTATGCTCTTCTTCCCTTTCGGCTCTCTCCGTCTCGTCTTCAGTGCCACTCTTGATCTGATGCTCTCTCTCCCTGTGGGCTCAGATATTTATACCGCACATCTTTATCTCCACTTTCTTCATTGCTATTTGTCCACCCCCCATCCCTTTGCCCACCCCCACTCATTAATTGCCTTCTATCTGCATGGGCACATACAGTATGCACACACACACACAAACACACGTGCATAAAAGCATTATTATTACAATGTCCGTCATTCCCTCTTGTGCTGCTTCACAGAGAACTGCCCTAGAGTATACAGTGTGCACGCTTTCAGATAACATTTGTCTCAGGGGGTGCCATTTGACCTTATCGGTAGATCTCACTGGTGACACCATCCATAGGACAAACGGCCAGTGGCCTTTTGTCCTACACAGTGTGACCCCTTGACCCCTGCTCAACATCCAGACGCATGTGTATTTTACTGAGACATCCAGTGGGGAAAAAAATGCCGAAAAGCTCATTTGAAAAAGGCCAAATCATTTGTTGAATCTGTATCATTATTAAATAATTTCTCTGACAACTGACTATCAAATTAACTGATGCACATCAATAGTTCATTCAATTTCATATCACGTCGGAAATGAGTTGTCAAGCAAATTGTGGTTTTACAGAGGTTTAATTTTCCTACAGAGAGGAATACATTTACATAGTCTTGTTTCCCTGCTGATGATTTATCTGTTAAATTGGATGTTATTTTGTGTTGGAGGAGGGTTTCAGTGTCTTTGTGCTGTTAGTTGTTTGAATAGACCACCCAGACTTCTGTGATAACATACTGTTGTGTGGACGCAGGCACACACACACACACACACACACACACACACACACACACACACACACGCACACACACACACACACACACACACACACGCAGACACACACACAGTTTCTTACTTTTAGAGATTTCAGGCTTACTACTCAGTCTATCAGCAGTGACACCAAATTAAGGTCACAGCTTTGACAACCGTCCTTCAACAGCCACAGGTTTAAAAGCAAACCTGCTTCATCCTCTAATGTGACATTGAGACATGGCGTCATACCCTCAGACCAGGCCTCCATGCAACAAACACATTCTCCCAACATTTTCCCTCTCTCGACTAAGAGTTATCTCTGCTGCAGAGGAGAAGTTACCAGCCTCCGAAACCGCTAATGACTCCAAGGCCCACTTTGACCAGCATTCTGCAGCGACATGCCATCTCATCTGGTTTGCACTTAGTGGGACCATCATTTGTTTTTCAACAGGACAATGACCCCAAACACACTTCCAGGTTATGTAAGGGCTATTTGACCAAGAATGAGAGTGATGGAGGGCTGCGTCAGATGACCTGGCCTCCACAATCACCTGACCTCAACTCAATGGAGGTGGTTTGGGATGAGTTGGACCACAGAGTGAGGGCAAAGCAGCCAACACGTTCCAGCTTCACGTCTGGGAGCTCCTTAAAAGTGTTGGAAAACCGTTCCAGGTGACGACCTTGTGAATCTGATTGAGAGAATGCCAAGAGTGTCCAAAGCTGTCATCAAAGCAAAAGGTGGCTACTTTGAAGAATCTAAAATATAAAAGATATTCTTTTTTGCGACATAATTCCATATGTGTTCCTTTCAAAGTCAGATATATTCATCATCAATCTACACTTTAGGAAACGATGGAAATAAAGGAAATACCACTGAATGAGATGGTGTGTCCAAACTTTTGACTGGTACTGTTTGTCCCGAGACGATCTTTCAACCGCCTTACAATGTCGCTCTGTGAATTTGTAATTTTATGGTACACTGAAAGGGTAACTCATTGGATTAAAAAGCTTATTATCTCTCACATCAGTGCCACTGATTTTCCAGCTCCCACAGGTCTGTGCACATTAGGATGTAATTTATTACGCTTCCTTAGGAAATCAGACCATTACATAATACAATGCCCTTTGAAGGATTCCTTGACCAGGAGGTTGGACGTTTCATTAGCCGAAGGCCCAAAAGCATATTTGCGGTTAATTAAAGTACAAACATAGTATCTGAAGCGTATAGCTTGCTATGTCTGATGCAGCAGAGCTTGAATCAGAGATGTGGAGACAGTAATGAATCACTGCTGACAATGTAAGTGCCATCAAGCTTTATTTATATCCTGCATGGATTAAATCACAGATCATATTAAAAAAAACATCCTCATACTACTGGAAAAAAAGAACAAGAAACAAAAAAGGCTCCTCGAGAGGTGTTCAGGAAATACAAATGGCAGAGTTGTTTCAATAAGAGACTTTAGAGGGTAGACACAATAAAATGGGAGTGAAACAATGACTTCTCTTTGCTCTAGTAAGACAAAGACTGTTATCAGTTCATCATTGTTATGATTATAACCTGTATGGTGGTAAAACCGTCTGTTTGCTCACGAAGCAGGATGTGCTGACACACCTCGATCGCTCAGCTGTCAGTATGTTTCAAACCATAATTGTATATGTGGGTGTGTTTGAGGGAGAATGAAAGAGTGTATAAACAGTGAAACTTGATATTCAGGGACGTTATTGTTTACTTTATTTATTGAGAACTTCAAAAGAATTCCAACAATGAATGAATAATTGTTCATGTTTTACTTGTTCTGCATTTATTTAAGGCACTACAACACTAACAATATATTCTCACACTGTCTTCACAGAGATTAATGGATGAAACTAACTGAAGGAATACAGGAAAACATTACAATAATACTCTAGAATATTTAGCGATGGATGATAATATCCCGATTGCAAAGTGAACCATCCAAAACCGTTTACCTGAACATCGGACTTCATGGTTCTCTTCTCAGAGTTGCAACACGGGGTCAGAAGTCAATGCTAGAGTCTGTAGGAATATGTCTGATATTTAGTTGACACAATGTGGCACAAGAACAACCGAATATCAAACATATCACACAGCTTCTAGCCAGTCAGAGCTCCTCAGTGGACTGGAAAAGGCTGTAGACAAGCGAGAGAATGCAGTGAGAATAAATAAGGAAACGGCAAATAAATACTGGAAACATCACACAGTCAGTCAGTTTGTTTCAGACTGAATGTAGACCAAATGCATTAAGTTAAGCATAATGTAGGAAGACCAGAAGAACCAGTCCAACACAAGAAGGACCTGACGGAGGAAAGTTATGAGGGAGGGAGTCACACACACACATACACACACACACACACACACACACACATCCAAGGTCCTGCTGGCATGTGCGATGGCCTACCAGTGACTACTGGCCTCAGGAGAGGGGATTGATGGGAGACAGTGGACAGCACAATCAAGAGCAGTAGAGGCAAAGTCAACATCACACACAAATACAACAACGAGGATACTTACCAACTCCCTGTATCCACACTCAGCGTCCCGTGTCGTGTCGGTACAACTCTTGGTAAAAAGTAATGGTTGTAGTGGTGAAAAAACTGTGGTCCCTTTGAAAAAAAGAAGTGACTCACGACTGACTATCAAATGTGTGTGAGCTATGATCTGTGAGTGTGAGCTAGTCCTCGGTGGGACAGCATTTATATATACAACCCTGTGAGGTTTTTTTGGGGGGGTGGGGGACCTACACTCACTCAGTGCCCCATGTAATTAGAGGTATATTGATCAGCTACTATGGCCTGCAGCCTTTCCTCCCCACATTAGCCTGATCAATAGATGTGATGTTCATCCTACTGTGAGCTACCGCTCACACACACACACACACACACACACACACACACACACACACACACACACACACACGACCGCGGATGCAAAGTCAAATAACTTTCAGTTTTGCCTGTAGGGAGGACATGACGGTCACCTCACTGTTAATAGTATCCTGTTACTATCATATGGCGGATATCTCTTATCTTTATTGGAATGATGTAAGGGATGCACATGCATTAAATGTAGTTTCAGCTTATTAATTCTAAAACACTTTACAATAATGTTGGTGGACTGTTTTTATTGAACAAAAAATGGGAGTAGCGTAGCAGAGAGCAGAACAGAAAGATATAAAATAAATGTGCACACGTGAATTCCACCCTGCCTCACCATCTTTTTTCTAATTTTTCTTCACAATATGTAAACAATCATCATAAATAACTGCATTCAACACATTTTGATATATTTCCTATATGAGAATATTTATTGGACGTTTGTTCAGTACGAACAAGAAATGAAGCTTGAAGTTTGGATAGGAAGTGGAACAGTACCGTGTCAGGAGATGTGAGGATATTGGTCATATGGTGACCATATGGTGCAAAGATACTAGTAAGTTATTTTAGTTACACATCACTACTTCCACTACTTCCTTACATTTCTTTTTTAATATACTGCATTCATTTGGCCAGTAAAGTTACTCACTTTTAAGTTTATGGGTTTACATATAATTTACTGCTATAGATGAAACTATCCAGCAGTGCATACAGTAGTACTGCTTATGTATTGCTTCAATAATAATTAGAATTGAATGATATTATACAGAAGTAGGAGATGTCAGTGTAGAGTTGTGGAGTGAACTCTCTGAGGACTGAGAGTGGGCGTTGCTGCTAGTAGTCTCTACTTCTACATAAATGATCCCGATGCTTCTTCCACCATTTGTGTGAGTTACTGCCGTACCTGCTGTGCTTTGTATGTTAGGTCAAGATGAACAACGTGGCTCTCTATGTTAACACTATCTCCGACTGAATGAGCTACATTTTTGTGCTAATAACAGGGCATGCAACCTCTGGCTGTCAGGATGACCTCTGGCTGTCAGGATGACCTCTGGCTGTCAGGATGACTGGTGATGACATTATCACTCCATCTGTGTGTGTTTGGGGGGGGGGGGGGGGGGGCGTCTGTCACACGTGTTGACTTCACATCATCTGGCATGTATGGAAGTTAATGAAGAATACAATGTGTTCAGCTATGGTTGAGTCTGGATTTTGTTATTTAAATCACCAAGAGTCAGGCGTTGATCAGATGTAGCTGATAAATAAAGTACATTGTGAGGGTAAGAATTGATTGTGCATCCAGAATGTAGTTTATTATTATTCATAGAAACACACAGTACTTGACTGCTATACATCACCATCACGTTATTCCATCAAACAACATCAGCAACAGACTATTTTTAACACAATCGTATGTTATATGCCACGTTTTAAGATGAGACGGTACATTTCGTTAGCGGCAGCCCTCGTTTATGACGTTGGCGAGACTGAACGTGCCCTTTTCTGCTGTCTCTGTATCCTCTCCTGCTATGAGGACGACCTTGTGAGCCTATTGGGGCAGAATGATAGCCCTCTGATTGCCTAATTGTGAGCCTGGGGGGATTTTAATCTCCAACAGATCAAGTGCGAAGCAAATTGAGAGATGGCAGAATAATATAAATCAAAATTATTCAAAATAAACTATACGTGGAATGAGAAAAAAACCTTACCCTTTATAAAACATTGTTATATGCTGAATACAAGGGACATAAAAATTCACTAAAACGAACATTTTAAATGTATGTGTAAGTGTATTGCTCTTGACAGAAACAGACTGATAACTTACAACAGGGAATAACATCATCATCTGAATAATATCAAAATATTGAATATAAATTATTACATAAATCAGATCATGCATCATCAGCATGTATCAATCCAATATTGTGCAACTGCTTAAATAAATGCAATGCAATTATTCTGGAACCGTACAGTCGGACAAATAAAAGCCTAATGAATAAAAAAAAGAATAACTTAAACTTTTTAATCCTACTGTGTTCATGCCAGAACAATGACAATATGCTAAACTATCCACCAGGAATATTTAGCATAAATCATTAAAGAGCATTTCAAGTATTTTTCTGCATCGTTAGATTTAAACTATAAAGTCACACTCACACACATGAAATACCCAGACACAACATTTTATTGAAAGCTCAAACAGAAAAACATGATGAAGCTTCAGAATCAGCCAGAATACAAACTGCACAGCCAGAGCTTCACCGGAGATAACGGAGTGAAGTTTACATGGAGAGACAGACAAAGGCTCTGTCTTCTCTGGTTGGTCGGTGCTTTGATGTCTCTCTCTCTCTCTCTCTCTCACACACACACACACACACACACACACACACACACACACACACACACACACACACACACACACACACACACACACACACGCACACATGCACACACACACCCTGAGGCAGGGTCACTAAGAAAGAGAGAGGCAGACAAGGTTAACAACGATTATTCAATACTTCTATGTTTTCAGCAGTGGAGCGGAGGAGTTATCTAACAGAGGGAAAAAACAGAAACGTGAAAAGCAGAATGTACGGCAGTGAAAAGACACAAACCAGAAATGTAACAATGATAATAAAAAGAACGGAGGATTTGTCATGTTTTTCTCTCTTGGTTCAGACTCAGTTGCATTTCCCAGCGTTCCCCATTCACATGCAGTCAAATAACTAACACGACAATATAAAACGACAAAAATAAATCACTAATGGAGTTGTGAAGAGGAGGAATGACTTCTTTGCAGCTCAGTGTGGAGGAACTTGAACACACCACGGATTTGCTTTTATCCGTCCTCTCTCTCTCTCTCTCTCTCTCTCTCTCTCTCTCTCTCTCTCTCTCTCTCTCCAGTTTGTCTCTCTTATGCACACACACACACACACACACTTTGTACACATTAATCATTACCTGTCCAACAAGGATGCAGGTAAAGTATTTCACATCCTGATCATGACTCACAGATCAGCCAGCAGAAACATAACCTCCAAACAACGTTCCTTAAATCCTCCTG
This sequence comes from Eutrigla gurnardus, assembly GCF_963514095.1. Lineage (NCBI taxonomy): Eukaryota > Metazoa > Chordata > Actinopteri > Perciformes > Triglidae > Eutrigla > Eutrigla gurnardus. The sequence continues at coordinate 4,204,578 of NC_139937.1, read as the reverse complement.
CTCGATTACATTTGTTTTGCAACCTTTAAAGAACGGTGTATGAACGTGCACCTGGCGTTGCACAGTAGAAGAGGAAATGAAATCTATGAGCCCGACATGGGAAGGTTTATTGTTTATTGTTTATTGAGGATCCCCATTAGCCGACGAACAAACGCCAGGCTAGTCTTCCTGGGGTCCTTTTCAAAAGTACAAAATAAAATAACAATACACAGATCAAGTTACAAAACATACACAGATCCATTTACAATAAAAAGAAAGAAAAAGGGAAAGAAAGAGAAAGTTCTCACAATGATAACATGAAAGATTAACTCTTAAGTCTAAAAAGTGACTTAAATGCTTTTTTACTGGGAATGGTCCTAATATTTAAATGAAGAGTATTCCATAACGAAATGCCTCTATATACAACAGTGCTTTTCATTGAATTAGTTCTTGGTCGTGGTAATGCAAGTAGACCTTGAGTTGAAGCTCTGGTACTGTAGTGGTGAACATCAGCATTATAACCAATCTGATTAAAAAGATCTGTAGGATACTTATTATGAATAATGTTTCGAATAAATAACAATAAACTGCTGGATAACCTATGAATAACCTTCAGCCATCCAAGACAAGAATGCATACGGTCCACACTCGATCTATAAGAACAATCAAGAGTAAGTCTAGCTGCCCTATTTTGAGCTGTTTGTAATTTTGTAAGCTCAGACTTGGGTGCAGAAGCCCAAATAACTGAACAATAATCCAGATGACACAACACCAATGTTTGTACTACCTGTCTGCGAATTGCAGGTGTTAAATACGTAGCACATTTCCTAACAGCAGCGATGCTTCTACCCATCTTAGTGACAATTTGATTGATATGTTCAGACCACGAAAGTGTATTACTAAGGGTAACACCCAAAAGTCTTACTTTATCATCTTGTTTGATTGATTGTCCTGAAATCTGTAAATTAAGTGTAGGATTTTTTGCTAGACTATGACGTGAACCAAAGACAATACTTTTTGTTTTTAAGATATTTAAAACCAGTCTATTACTTATAACCCACTCAGAAACAGCATCTATGTCCTTTGAGAGGACAGACTGGAGTTCTCCTATTGTAGATGCAGAATGATATAATGTGGTGTCATCAGCATACAGTACCAAACTGGATTTTTGAGTCACAAGAGGGAGATCATTTGTAAAAATAGAAAATAGAAGTGGTCCCAAACAACTGCCTTGCGGCACACCACAGCTTAAACCTTTGCTGTTCGATAGCGTACCATTTAAATATACACATTGAGTTCTGTCAGATACATAACTCTCAAACCAAGAGACAGCCATGGAACCAAAACCGTAACATTTCAATTTATCAATCAACAATTTATGGTCTATAAGATCAAAAGCAGAAGTAAAATCTAATAAAACTGCACATGATAGCAAACCTTTATCAATTCCCATTAGCCAATCATCAGTCATCTTAACTAGTGCTGTACATGTGGAATGGCCATCTCTATAGCCATGTTGAGCATTCTCTATTAAATTATTTGTCGTAAAGTAATCTTGAATCCGTTTAGATACAATCTTCTCAAGCAGTTTACTAGGTGTCCAAGAAAGCAGCCCAGAATCGACCAGAGTGGAGAACCTTTGTTGCTGCCCTGCCAGGAGGCAAAGTGGGCAGTAAGTAAGTATGAACGTTCCCAGAAGGTTCTCAAAAGGTTACTTTTATGATTCGATCACATTTTACTCTTAAAAGTACCACAACCGAGTACTACAGGCGATGTACTTTTCTCTACAATATTACCAAAGCACAAGATGAATATGTGAACATAACAGTGACTGTTAAGATGTTCCTGTATGTGGAATAGTAACGTGGAGTTTCATGTATTGGTATGCAGGCGTGGGGCTGCACAGTGGTTAGGCGCCTCACATAGAATTTGAATATAAATACTATTTCTACTTTTACTTCAGAATTCCAATAATTTTTTTCACAACAGAGTTGAGATGGCAAACAGGTTACAGGAAAATATTTGTTTTTATTTAAGTTGCACTCAAAGTGTGTACATTATTGATGTATACATACTCCCTTTTTTTAAACAAAGCCAGCTCACAGTTGTGTATTTATTTTCTTTGTGCCACAAATACAAAATTAATTACTGCAGACGCTGCTGCTGCCGAGCGAGACAGACAACATAAAGAAGAGAAAGCTTTGTGCGACTCCCCTATTTAGTCAATGGTATCTTGCACTGCCTTTCAGTTAACTCCTGATCCTGCCCAGTAGTAAATAGTTGTGAAAAACACACGCTGCAATACATTATAACTTATCATGCACCTTTACTTCTTATTTCGGGGCCTCTGCCTTTGGTTCTTCTTGTTTCGGGGCCTCTGCCTTTGGTTCTTCTTGTTTAGGGGCCTCGGCCTTTGGTTCTTCTTGTTTAGGGGCCTCAGCTTTTGGTTCTTCTTGTTTAGGGGCCTCGGCCTTTGGTTCGTCTTGTTTCGGGGCCTCGGCCTTTGGTTCGTCTTGTTTCGGGGCCTCAGCCTTTGGTTCGTCTTGTTTCGGGGCCTCGGCCTTTGGTTCGTCTCGTTTAGGGGCCTCGGCCTTTGGTATGTCTTGTTTCGGGGCCTCGGCCTTAGCTTCTTCTTGTTTGGGGGCCTCAGCCTTTGGTTCGTCTTGTTTTGGGTCCTTGGCCTTCGGTTCGTCTTGTTTCGGGGCCTCTGCCTTTAGTTCCTCATTGATACACAGTTGCCTTTAAGAGAAAGTTCAACAATAGAAAAGGCATTGAATGCATACAGTAGATATCGATAATGGAGGACCGAATATTTTTATGTAATTATTGAAAAAAAGTTTTAGTAAAGTAACCACACCTTGCTGGTTCTGATCCTTTTTTCAAAAAGTTGCACACTGCACTCCGAGCTTCTAGTTGCTGTTTCAGTGTTGCCGTTTCTGTTCTCAAGCTTGTCATCTCCTTATCCACTTCCACTGTAGGGGTTAGCATATGACATGAGGCATTTTAAGTTGTTCACACATTTAAAACAAAAAGGTTAAGACCATCTACTATTTAATCACATGTTTAATTTTTCAACCAGAAGTTGAAATCATTAAATGCATTTGAATTGTCATAGATGACAGGAAAAAGCTCTTTTTGGCATTGAGGCCCATAAAACGGCACCAACCTTGGAGAAGTTTTAATTTGGTCTCTGTTGATGCCAGTTCATCTCGTGCAGATTTCTGGAAGTGGAAAAGATTTGTTTAGTTTGTTAGAGAACTCTTACTCCACGCAGACTAACATCCTGCATCCATACGATACATCCTGACCTTTATAAATATTTGAACACTTTTGTTATCATAATAACTGGATCTGCATACACCAGAGTTTTGGCTTAAGTCCTCAGTGTTACATGATCACCTAGCCTATAACAATAGGCTTCATGTCTTCCCCTTATTTGGCTGAACAAAACATATTGTATAACATTCTTTCAATCCCTTCACACCATCCGATTTTCTACGCCCTTAAAGATTATTTTCATGATAATGTTTCACTTGTTGCTCTGAGCAACACTGAGGAATCACCGTAATCTACTGAGAAGCCACTCGACTCCAGCTGAGACGCTTCATAAAAGGGCCGTAAATGGAGGGAAATTAGGAAAAATGTATGCAAGTGCAAATTCTGATGTTCCATAAATAAACCTGAGAGCTACCTCCTCTTCCTTCAGACCTTACCTTTTATTAAGTTTAGTGTTACATGAGCAAAACTCACATTTTTGCACAGGAGCACCAGGGGGCAGCTACCGATCATATTTCTCATTGTTAATATAGTTTGGGCTTTTTAAGCAATGCTCACTGATGTATATACAGCTTTGCACAAGCAGGGCCACTGATTGATTTAAATACTTTCAACAATAAATGGTTATAAGAAGAACACTACTGCTGGAGTTTACTTGTGCCTAGCCAGTCCCTGCTTTGATGAGATAAGGCGGACCTGGTGGTGATGCATTCATTGCTTCTCAGGTGAAACCGGTTATGTTTGTTCTTTGACACACTGAATTCCTTCATGGTGCATTTCAAACGGTTATCAGGTGCATCTGCATTATAGTACATTTAACGTATCACGTTTTTTTAAGACAACACAATGTACTGTCACAATCAATAGCGTCTGTGGTTGTCTCCCCCACCTGGTCTCCCTTGCAGACGTCCGCATCCCCCTTGGCCTTGCTCGCTTTGGCCCGGTACATGTCCACCGCGCGGACCAGCTCCGTGTGCTCAAGCTCGTGCTTCTCCAGCAGGTTCTGGGTCTCCGCCTTCTCGGCCTGATACTCTCTCAGCACGTCGTAGGTCACCCGCAGCTTGATGTCCTGAAACTTCCCGCGTCTCATCGCTTTGTCCTGCTCCTTCTTCCGGATTCTCACGACCCCCAAGAGCGCGACGGACACGACGACCGTCACGGGCAGCAGGTAGTGCGCCTTCATGCTGGACCGGAGCTGTTACCTCGATGATGGACGCCCGTCGTAGAGTGCTCGGCCTCGGCGCAGCGGAGCTCTCCGTGTCGGCCCGTTCAAACCTCTCCGTGCCTGCCACATGAAGACCCAATGAGCCGAGGAGTCAGCAGAGACACGCCCACTTCCTGTACGAGGAGCGACAGGTAGCCTAGGTATACTGTACACCTGTCTCCTCTCCGCCGCCTGCTCCTCTATATATAACTATGCAAACAAGTCACATGCAGTAAAGAGGCAGGCGAGCCTGTGTTGTTTTTACTGAATGGCCGTTGACAGAAAGGTCAAGTGGGAGCAAACAGGACTAATCCTTGTTGTATCTCATTTTGTAGGAGCCTGAATACAACACTATACAACTAAGAACACACACACACACACACACACACACACACACACACACACACACACACACACACACACACACATATATATAAATGATGGATGCTCGTGGTGATAGGTCTCACTCCTAAATATTCCACAGTCAACTGTCAGTGGGATAATAACAAAGTGGAAGTGATTAGGAACAACAGCAACTCAGCAAAGAAGTGGTAGACCACGTAAAATGACGGAGCGGGGTCAGCGGATGCTGAGGCACATAGTGCACAGAGGTCACCAACTTTCTGCAGAGTCACTCGCTACAGACCTCCAAACTTCATGTGGCGTTCAGATTAGCTCAAGAACAGTGTAGAGAGCTTCATGGAATGGGTTTCCTCTCACGCTTCTGGAAGAATGGTCAAAATGTCCCATAAAACACACTCCTTATCCTTGTGGAAAGAGTTGAAGCTGTTATAGCTGCAAAGGGTGGACCAACGTCATATTAAACCGGATTAAGAATGGGATGTCACTTAAGTTCATATGCGAGTCAAAGCAGGTGAGGGAATACTTTTGGCAATATAGTGTGTGTGTATGTTGTATGTATGTGTGTGTGTGTGTGTGTATGTGTGTGCATATATATATATATATGGTTACATATAATGCAGCCTGACATTAATGTTCAGTGGTCAAGTACAGCAGTTGAGTAAACGAGAAACAGTTCAACAGATCACCAAGGTGTCATCATAAAACCTACAAAGAGCACACAGCCCCTCAATTGTAATTATGCAAGGAGGATATGAGGCACAGACATTTTGAAAATTCATGGGAATGTTACCAAAAGTGTCTTGCTTCCTTTTGATCGACACAGCCTGTTGGAAGCAGCCAGTGTGTTGTGTGATTATGAGATATTCAAGGGAGGCCAAGTGATGAAGCCTTAAATCGGTGCAAGGTGTTTGCGCAAAGCAGGAAGTACGTGATCGCCACGCCCAACCCGCCGAGCAGGTAGAGCAGGTGCAGTCAACCCGGCCACATAGGAGCCGGAGGAGACGCGGAGGAGAACCAGAGAGAGAGACACAGAGAGAGTGAGAGAGATCTGCTTGGAAAGTGACCACCGACTCGGCCCGCGTCTCCACCGGCATGAAGCTCGCCATTGTTCTGGTCGGCCTCAGCGCGGCCGTCATGGTGGTGATGATCTTCCAGGCCGTGCGCCAGGAGCTGGACCTGCGCGACGTGAAAGCACGCATGTTGGACAGCTCGGCGGAGACCAAGCGGAAAGAGGAGTCCGTCGTCGAGCTGAAGGGCAAAATCGCTCAGATGAAGACGGCGCTGGTGTCCGTCAACACCAAGATCGACCAGCTGAAGAAGGAGAAGGTGGACGGTGAGACGTCCGTGCAGGAAAGCAATAAAAGTCTGGAGAGCTGCAACGCGGAGAAGGTGAGGGTGGCGTCGTGTTGTTCGCCGTGCATGCACCGCGTCGGGATGTTGCTTGTCAGCGATTCTGTTCCGTCCGCATTTGATTGCTGTTAACTGTTGGACCTTCTCTTCTGGCATCAACTGCTGACAAATCCTTTCACCCGTGCCTTTAGGCAGGTGCCGAGAAGAAGAAGTCAGACACCGCAGAGGCCATGGCTAAACTCAAAGGTAAGTTTTGTGTTTCCACTCTGAAACATGAACACTGGCCACATCCCAAACTGATCCAGATAGGAAAATGTGAAACCAGACCATAACACACCTCAGGCAGTCTTTCTGTTGGTCTTTAAAAAGAAACGGACAGATCGAGCTGCTGAGATCTGTCAGTCTGGCAAGATTATACTCCAGAAACCAGTCTAACTGGATTGCCAGCACGGATGTGCAGGCCTCCAGGATTTCCTTGGTTCCAGTCCATCTGAGCGTGGCAAATAAAAAAGCTTACTCATTTATTGTCCATTAAATACGGAAATTCACAACATGTCTCTTCTCTGTTACTCATTTCCGCAGCGGATCACCAAGTGTCCAAACAGAAGGCCGAAGACGACATTCAGAGCTTGAAAAAACAGATTTTGGATAGAGACCAAGCTATTTGTGCCTTTGCAGATACAACCAAGGAGGAAGCAAGGTGACGGAAACACGTTACTATCTTGGGAATAAGAGTGTGGTCATCTGGAGAAGTCCAGCACATTGAGAGAGTTTCAGCAGAACCAAATCAAATTACAGAGCAGAAGCCCACAATAAAGCTATTGCTGTAAAAATGATGTTTGGCAACAGGATTCTGTACATCAAATTGAAATAATAATAATTTTTTTTTTTTTTTCGCAGGAGGCTGTGTGGAATCCATGAAGCTCCAAAATAATTGTATTTCGTATAGTATTATCACTTATGTGATTATAGACCTGTTTGTTTCTTATGAGAAAGTAAAAACTGTTGACTTTAAAAAAAATAATTGTACATTAATTCATGTTACATAGCTTGTACCCTTTTGTAATGTGATTGCTTGTTGGATTTAGTTTTGCCCTTTTTTTGTTTGTCTCTGTTTAATAATTGCACGGATACTTACAGTTTTACAGCCTTCACAAATAAATCAACTCTGCCATGTAGAATTCAGGAGATCTTCCTCCAGTTTTATGTGTTTTTTATATAAAAAAGTGAATGGGCATGTGATGAAATAATGCCTGACTGATGAGATGTGGTGTTCTCTCCTGATTTAGAGGGCTGTTTAAACCTCAGTGCATAACACACTTGCATTTGAAAATAAATGTGTGCACTACCATTTCAATATTGTGATCCTCTACCTCCCCTATTGCAGGACCATTTCAGCCATGATTAAGGTCTACTTTGTAAGCATAGTTTATCTCCCATTGTATATTCTGCCTCTTCAGCTAAATCTACAAATGCTAGATGGCCATTGCGTGCTATCAAAGTATTATTACTGTTAAAGTGATTTGTTTTATTATTTTATTTATTTGTGCTCACATGGTGACTGTTTTATTCAACCCTCTGAGACATTGACAACATAGGGGTGTCGGGTCATAAATACATTGTGCTATAGTATAAAACTAGCGTAACAACGTCCCAATATGATATATATGGATGTTTCTCCTTTGAACGTGGCTGGATTTGAGTTTTCCCCTATTATTTGCCAGCTGCTGCTCAGTCCATCCGCCGTGGCCGTGGGAGAGGATACCGCAGCAGGGGCAACATAAACCTGCGTAGGGATGGCACCGTGACGTTTGAAGAAGACTTTGACTTTGAGACTGCCAACGCCCAGTTCAACAAAGATGAGATTGACAAAGAGCTCCATAACAAGCTCAAACTGAAAGGTACGACTTCAACACACATTCGATGGGACAATGACTAGAAACTTTCCAGAACATAAAAACCTCTTTTTCAGACTTTTCTCATGATAACACACTGACACCTGCTACAAGGTCTCTGTGTCATTGGGTTCTTTCATATTTTTTAAAAGTGAGATATTGGCGTCTTTTTTTAATTATAAAGCAGGTCTAAGTGTTTTATAAATACTGTGAAATTATTGAAATGCTCAATCCTGCCAGAAATCCACACAGCCAGTTTATAAGTAAAATGATATAATACAAGTATGAACCCGGATATGGGCATAATGTCTCCTCTACATGAAACTGCATCTACTCTGATAGCAGACCGTCAGAATGCCTTACAGTTTGTATTCATGCTAAAGGCCTTTATAATAGCACTGCTTCAAAAAGGGTTCTGTGTCGGTGCACTTTAAAAAGGGTTAAATACACACCAGGTAGTCTAATTTGAAGATGGGATTCTGGGGTTGGGACTCTAGAAAATCATCAGGTCATCAGTCGTTTGCCCTTCTGTCTTGACACCTGTTAACTACTAGAATTAGTCCATTATTTCCCACTCAACAGTTTTCTAACTGGACATGAGTTTGCACCAGTATTTTGGCCAGACTGCACTGCTTTTTTCCTCTTTATTGAAACAAGTCAGTGAGCTCTGTTTGACAGTGCTGTTGTCCGTCTGAATGGTGTCTGTGTGAAATATTCTCTAATCTCACTATATCATATTCACACTATGAACATAAACCCTAATTAATGTATAAACATTTGAACTGCATTTATTGCACTGAAAGACTTGTTTTTATCTTTTTCAGTAAAGGGGGTGAAAGAGGCTATTCGAGGTAAGTTACATACTTCTTAGCTGCAAAGTAATGCAAAACACAAACTTTTGGATTTATTTGGTTTTCTATCAATACTATCTGTTAAACACACAGATGGAATAATTGAATATAAATAGATTCCACCGTGTTCTGGTAAGTTCTGTACGTTGATAAAGCAGCAACACAGACATAGATTTGAACTGAAACAAATAATCCTGTTTAGAATAAATGTGATCATTAATCGTAGTGCTAGGAGCACCCAAAAAGTGAAAAATAATTTTGTCCGTCGAAAAATGATTGGACTTTGGTGACCCACCTCTCACCCAAACTGTAAGGAATGTTGATACATAATTGTGTATTACACATTACAATGAACTAACAGACCCATTTTCAGCCTTCTATCACTATTAGAACAGAAGTTATGGGCCTCCAAAAATGCCAACAAATGAAATGCGAAATTCCAATGTGTTAAAAAGGGGTGTGACACTTGGAATTCAAATGAGCGCCACGGGCAAACCGTTTGAGATATTGACCTGAAACTTCAGATTCCCTCGTTTGGTAACATAAGGCATATTTTCACCGCTTTTCAGCAAAATCTGAGAGGTGTCATGTACATGGGTGGCTGAGTTGACACGGAATGACCCTATAAAGTAATACAACCCTGCCACAAACGTCTCCTTGAAGCACGTTAAAATATCCTCAGAGGAACAGTGTATTTGAAATGTATTGTTTAATCGCCTCCATAAATCTCAGTTCAACGACTGATGGGGTTCAGGTGAAGAGCAGGAAACACACAAGACAACATGCAGCTGCGCTCTGTTCAGCTGGAATCAGGCGTTTATCAATATTTGCCTGAGACTCAAGATGCTTTGCTTACACGGCTTGTTTGAAAAATGTTCAGTTGTTTGTGTGGTCATTATTGTTGTGTTGTACGAATGAAAAGAAAGCTAGCAGGCGAGCTACTTCAGAGGAACGGTGTTTACTTCACAGGAGTCAGAACAAGTGCTGCGTAATCAGAATGCATTACATCGAGTGACACTGCCACCTACTGGCATGATATATGTATGCAGGCACACATATATATACCACATATTTTTAAGAATAATTCCTCTCATGAAAATTCAAAAGATAGTGAAGCTTTAGCTGTGTCAACACTTCAATAGTAACCAACCCTGCATAGTAAGTAATTACACAATAAAATAAACAAACCAAAATTAGCTTCTGAAGATCTCAGTATTCCCTAGAATCTGTAGACTACTTTTCAGCAAAACACTTGTACGTCACCAACAGTGACACATTTGTACTTTAATAAATTTCCCATTTTCTGTAATCTTATCCTGATTGTAAAGAGCTTCATGTGGAAAAATACATTAATTAGAATTGTCCACAACGTCATAAACTGTCAACGTGTAACAGTCCATACTTCAAATTGGACACAAGTAACAGTCCATAAATCACACCACATTCTGCCCCTTTTAAAAAAGATTGAGGTCAGGTGGCAAAACCTCCCAGCCATGCAGGCGGCTGAATCTGCCTGCGACTCCGCTGGGGCCTAGGAGGTGGGTGAGCAGGCGGTGACGTCTGAGGAGGCACATAAACATCCTCAGGCTGTACACAGGTACTGGTTGTGTACACCTCAGGGGAGGGGGGACCTGCAGGGGACAGGTGTATGGCGTTGCATACTTTACCATCAGAAAGTTCGTAGGTTGCCGGGCCTTTGTGAGCAACAACCCAGAGGGGCTGTGTGAATTTGGAGTGTTCTTTCTTTACGATTCCTGGCTTCCTGATCCCAACATAGGAACCACGCTGAAACTTTGGAGACTGTGCGCCACGACGTTCATCCACATAGCGCTTTACTTTGGCTTGTTTCAGAGTCAGTGTCTCTCACAGCCTCAGGCTGAGCAGATGAGCGAGGCGAAGCAATGTTCTTGATGTTCAACTTGGTGTGGAATGGACGGCCATGTAGAAGTTCAGCTGTTTGTAGACAGTCCTTTAATACTCTGTTCCATCTCTCCACTTCTCCATTACTTGGCGGATAGTAGATGGAGCTGCGGCAGTGTGTAATGTCCTGAGCTGCTAAGAAGGCCTCAAACTCAGCAGACACAAATGAAGGGCCGTTATCAGTTACAAGTTCAAGGGGGTTGCCTTCACGGCTGAAAACAGCAGACAAGAATGCAACGAAAGTAGCGGACGTAACATCTGATGTAAATGCCACTTCGGGCCATTTACTGTAATAGTCCACCAATGTGATGGCAAGACGGCAGTCAGGTGGAGCAGAGTGTAACGGGCCCACGATATCCATGGCAAGTTTTTCCCAGAATGCATTGGGAAGGGGCACCGGTTGCAGTGGGGCAGCTCTGGTTATGGCAGTTTTGTCATGTTAGGAGCAGGTGGTGCATGACTTAATGGCAGCTTCATCATCAGAGTCCATACCAGGCCACCAATAGAGCTCCCTAAGTCTTTGTTTTGTCCTCACCATGCCTTGGTGAGTGTCGTGGGCAAGCTGTATGAGTTGTGGCTGAAGAGTCTGGGGAATCACAACTCGGTGAGTACCTCTAACCAAAACCTCATCAAGTTCAGCCAGCTCAGTCTGTACACGGTAGAAGGGCAGAAAGGCGGGATCAAGGCCTTTAGCTGTACGGGGCCAACCATTTCTTTGATAAGCCATAACCTGCTGCAGCACTGGGCAATCTTGGTAGGCAGTATGTAGCTGCTCTGTAGTAACAGCTGCAAGGTCCACAGACACCATGGCTATGATGTCCTCATCCTGCTCTTGTGGGTCAGAAGACGGCAGGGACATGCGAGACAAACGGTCTGCTATGACGTTATCACGACCAAGGCCGTAGCCAGGATTTTTCAAATACCGAGGTCAATCCCAACTCAACCCTCAAAACAAAAGTCCTCCTGGCCTGAACTGCCCCCCTGACCCACCCCAAGGTCAAAAAGAAAGAAATAAGCACGAATAAAACAGATCAGTGTGGCTAATTACACTTTTATTTTCAGTAATAACTAACATGTTGAACTGCAACGTTCATTTTGTCGTTGATTGAAAAGGAAGAGGTGGAACATCAAGTGATGCTGAACATCTGGTTGTATAAACAGTCATGTAATTCTGACGTTAAGTGGATGAACATGAGGTTTTATATTAAACTGTGTGAGAGAGAAGGTTTTAACTTGATTATCATTAATTAACTGGAATGAAAATTCATGTCTTGAAATTCCTTAACATCTGTATATGGCTGGCCTGGCCTATACTACTGTGTGTGTTTTGTGTGTGTGTGTGTGTGTGTGTGTGTGTAGAGAGAGAGAGTGGATTGGGAAGGGGGGCGGTGGGGGGAGTGGCCCCCTTGGTTTTACATCCCTGCACTGCTCTGCAGTTGCTTATCACCCTGTTTCAATAATTCCCAACCACAAACCAATGAAATAGTGTTAAGTTGGGATATGTTTGGGTATAGTAAATTTAATTAATTGTTGACAGATGTAAATTAGTTGTTAGATATTTTGTATCGGCCTATTCATGTTCCTACGTGTGTGTCATAGACCCTGTTCCCCTGGCCTGTGATTGGTTCAGTAGCCTAGTAGTTGTGATTGTTTGGTCGCTGTCATGGTGATGAAGCCGGCTAGTTAAGAAAGTAAACACTGAAAAGTACGTCTCCGTTTCTCCGTTTGATTGTCCTGTGTACCTGGCTGAGCATCAAGAAGACATACCACCACAACGAACCCAAATTCACAGAAGAATCTTTTATTTTAAATCACATCAAACAGTCGCACCAATCAATTGTAAAGTGTCTGCATGGAGCAGACCTGCTGACAGAATGTGCAGCTGACAGTGACGATTTCCTCATCGCTAAACCTGTGCCACCATCTGATCTGATCCTCCCTCGTTCGTGAGGACGGGTCTCCTGGACATTCTTTGTGCTTTTCCTATCTTCATTTCTAACCGGCTCCTTTTTAGTTTTTTTATCGGTGCCTGATCTGGTGCGCGCTCGCCCCCGGTCGGCATAAAAAAATGAATGTTAAAAACAATATCTCGTGAGAAAAAAATAGACTTGTCGCGAAGACAATGAAATGGAAACATTGTAATAATACCTGCGACCACGCTCTATAACAGCTGTAAAAGCTGTACCGCTATACTTATTTTCCCTTGGTTATGGAAGGAAAAAAAAGTCAACTTTTAAAAATTGGAAAGTGAAATCAGTGGAAAAAAAATGCCGAGGACATGACCTCGGTGTCCTCAATGGTAGCTACGGCCTTGATCACGACCTGGCTTGTATTCCACAGTGTAGTTAAAGCACATGAGGCGAGCAGACCATCTCGAAATCCTCATACCTGCTCTTCTGAAGCTTTTGGTGGACAGCGGGGAAGTAAGTGGACTATGGTCTGTGCGCAGGGTAAAGTGTCTTCCCCAGAGGTAAGTGTGCCAAAGCTCAGCTGACCACACACAAGCCAGAGCCTCTTTCTCTATGATGGAGTATTTCCTCTCACAGTCAGGAAGGGACCTGGATGTGAATGTGAATGTCTTTTCAGTGTCACCGTGTAGCTGGGTGAGCAATGCACCAATGCCGTAGTCACAGGCGTCTGTAGTGACGAGTGTAGGGAGAGCAGGATCCAACAGTGTAAGCGCTGGGCTTGTAGCGATCAGTTCTTTGAGGTGAGAAAAAGCCTCCTGAGCAGCATCAGTCCATTTCAATTCTGCATTTTTCCTCAGCAGAGCACGAAGAGGTTCCACAACAGAGGCGTAGCAGGGGATGAACTTTGAACACCATCCTGTGAGGCCCAGAAAGGACTGTAGGGCCGTGGCATCACAAGGGGGAGGAGCCTCTGTTATAGCAGTAACATGGTCTGGGTTGGGACGGATGCCTGAAGCAGAAACAACATGGCCCAGTAAGGTCTCGGCTCTCAGGGTGCAGAGGTACCTGATGATATGCATTCTGCAGTTCAATAGAGGAGAATATTTGTGCTCCTCGAAGCTCATGAAACACCTCCTCAATATGTGGCAGTGGATGGCTGTCAACAACCACAGCCTTGTTAGGCTCACGTAGATCTGGGAATATCCTGAGCCGACCCCACTTGCGGTGCACCACTACTATCGGTGAAACCCATGGTGAGGAGGTGATGCGTTCAAGGACACCTTCCTTTTCTAGTCTCTGGAGCTCCTGGGACACTGCATCACGAATGGCAAAAGGCAGACGACGTAGCTTTTGCTGCACAGGCTGTATTCCAGGTCTCACAGTGACTTTGTGAACAAATCCAGTAACTGTTCCAGTCTTTGAGCTGTGTACTGTACAGGGACAGCGACAACTTGGCATTAAAGAGATCCATGCCTATAATGGGCGTACCTGCTGGGACAATATGAATGTACTGGGACGTGCATTTTGTCATGTATGTCACCGTCAGTTCCAGACAACCTAGCACAGGTATAGGTTTCTTTGTGTACGTGGTCAGTGGTTTTCTTGGCTTCAGGAGAGGGGTGTGTGCTCTGGGAGAATAGAGACACCAGACCCGGTATCCACCATCAGATCAGCAGGAATTGTAGGGCCACCTGAAGCCTTCATGGAGACATTGCACATTAATTTACTGCTCAGTGTACTTGCATCTTCATCAACTAATAGCACTGTGACGGAGTCACTGGAAACTTCTCCCACATTGCATGAAGCAGTCCTGCTCCTGCACACTCTGGCAAAATGTCCAACCCAAAGTTCATGACCATAGGTGAGGGTAGGAACGTAGATTGACCGGTAAATGGAGAGCTTCGCCTTTCGGCTCAGCTCTTTCTTCACCACGACGGACCGATACAACGACCGCATTACTGCAGCTGCTGCACCGATCCGCCTGTCAATCTCATGTTCCATCCTTCCCTCACTCGTGAACAAGACCCCAAGATACTTAAACTCCTCCACTTGAGGCAGGAACTCTCCCCCGACCTGGAGGGAGCAAGCCACCTTTTTCCAGTCGAGAACCATGGCCTCAGATTTGGAGGTGCTAATCCTCATCCCGGCTGCTTACACTCGGCTGCAAACCGCCCCAGGACATGCTGGAGGTCCTGGCTCGAAGGAGCCAGCAAGACCACATCGTCCGCAAAGAGCAGGGATGAAATCCAGTGGCTCCTGAACCAGATCCCCTCCGGCCCACGGCTGCGCCTAGAAATCCTGTCCATAAAAATAATGGACAGGATTTCTAATGTCTGCATGTGACTAATTCTAATAAACAGAACCGGTGACAAAGGGCAGCCCTGCCGGAGTCCAACATGCACTTGGAACAGGTCTGACTGACTATGGTAAGCACATCAGCAGAGATAAGGTAAAAAGACAATAAAATATTAATTAATTAATTAATTAATTAATTAAAAATAAATAAAATGTCAAAACAGGTGACATCACATGAAAGCAAGTCTATAAAAGTGTGTTTTAAGAAGTGATTTCAAAGAAGTCACTGATTCAGAGTCTGGACTTTGGAAGTAAGTAAGGGCACCACCCGAGGATCAAAGGCTGTGAACAGGCTGATGATGATGCCTTACACATAAAAGCATGACTGCGGTCATTTCCACATAGCGAGGCATACAGGTTATTAAGCAAACACTGGTATTGGTATCTGCACTCGGTATCAGTGCATCTGCAGCACACACACACAATTCAAGAGGGTGTGTATGCTGTTGTTTTTTTGCGGGTGTGTCATAACAACTCAATATATAACCTTATTCGTTTAACTATGCGGACTGTTGGAACAGTAACAGTCTTTGATTTGTCCCAGGATCATCATTGGCCAATCAAAATCAAAATTCATCTTTAATTTGAGAAATACTAAATTAGGGCATGCCATTAATGGCATATTGAAGGCTAAAATCAGGCCAACCGGAGAAACAGATGGTAAAAGGTGTAATTGATATTTATTTCTCTGTTCTATATGAATCCTTCAGATGTTGGCTTTGTCTCTGGATCCTAAATGCTAATGTGAATAACTTGTTCAAATGCAAACTCCACCAAAACCACTTCTTCTATAGGATCTTGTCTTAACTGGGAAACTCTTATAAAACATCATCGTTTTAAGAATTTTCTTTTTGAATTTGGTCATGAGAAGTACCTGTTGTACTAGGAAGCTTCATGAATACAGTCTCAGATTTTCAAAGCAAGTGAAGAAATGTCTGACAGCACCTCAGCTTATCTAGCTAAAAAAAAGTTTCTTGTTTCTGAGAGGCTGTATTATAACTCATTTGAGAGATTGTTTGTACATCGGGGAATTTTTATCTGCCTTGGGGACATAGCAAGAATGTTTTTGCTGCTCATTCTACTGTAGTTGTGTGTATGCATGTAGATTTCCATCATTGTGCTTTGTTTTACTTGGAAATTACTTTATCTTGGCTCTATGTTAAACACATACACAACACACAGTGCTGCCATTGTTTCGTACACACTATTTGTCCTTAAAGGAGTCATAACCTGGTTTTATACGTATCCAGCCCCCCTTGGATCGCTTTGGATCAATTCGTAAAACTTATTAGAAAAAAAAAAAAAAAATTTAATCAAACATTGAGCTTGTTCTGACCCTTTTTCGTACCGCGATTTTATCACGCGAGATTACGCGCGAGGTTTTGACTGGTCCGGATGTGCATTGTATAATATGTAATGAGGCGCGCGTTGATTCGCCGCAGGAAGGACAGAGCCGGGGGGGCTTGCCTGCATGCAGACTCCAAAACATAATGGCGGCGCTTCGGCGATTTCAGGTAGCGGACGGGGCGGGGTTGGGTGGTGAAAGAGGGGTGGGCTTATGCAAGTAGCCGCCACGGTGACGTCACCGAAGGCGCAGAATCAAAATCTCGTGCTTTAGGAATGCACACCCTTGTGTGCTATTCCTGTTCGGAAAAAGAGCAGAAGCGAAAAAACGGCGCCACTTTCAAACTCCAGCCTTTCAGGCAAGTTTCAACTGAGGTCAAACACAGATATGCATGTTTTAACAAGAGAAATTGCGATTTCCTGGTGATGACTCCTTTAACAATTAAATTAACTCAACAAACTCAAGAAAAAGTAGTAAAGTTGTTTCCCAATGATGAAAGTAACTTAGTAGCTTAGTAAGCCGACACCTACACACACACCACACACACACACACACACACACGCACACACACGTTGAGTCATCCAAAAATAGCCCACTGGCCGTCACCAGTATGGCTGTAACCGGATCCTGTCTCCCCATGCTCTAAAGCACAGCCGTGTGGACATGTTTAAGTATTGCACACACACACACACACACACACACACACACACACACACACACACACACACACACACACACAGTTTAGGCCACTCCCGCTCACACAGGAAGTGAAAGGAGGAACCAACTGCGACTGAGAGAAGAGGGATCTTGGAAACCTGGAGCTTTAAGGTCACTTTTGGCTCACACACACGGCTGCTGGAACGAGGTAGGGAAGTTCCCTCAGGAAGCAGCTGTGTTCTGCATTCTCCTGTTGTGATGTAAAAACACAGCAGACAGACGTAGCCTACAGCTGTGTCTTTGTCAGACTCTTTTACACACAGTGTTTACTTACATGTTGTGTCACTGAGGCAATTTGGGTAAACAGAAAAAGATGATCAGGTTCCTGAGCGATGACAGAGGCGAAAGGCTCTCAAGTGTTTGTCCATTGTAATGACGTTATTGTCTCCGTTTCTCTCTAGGTCTGCTGGGTAATGGCTGCTCTCAGGGCTATCCTAACGTTTGCCATCTGGCTCCTGCTGGGTCATCAAACCTGTGCTAGAAACGACGCTCCCTGCCAGCTCAGTCATTGGAATAATGGCTTCAACACCTTCTTCAAACGCCACATCCGCTCCGATACGCCAACCTCTCTGAACCAGAACGAATGGGAGAAGTACATCAGGAATAACGGGGGCTGTGACAGACCCACGCAGTCCTTCCTGAGCTCAAGCGATCTGGACAGGGTGAAGGCGGTGTGCACAAACAAGGGAGGGGTCATATACAAGAACAACCTGTGCATCAGCCGGATGCCGTTCACATTCTACACGGTGAGGAGTGAACCGGGGACGTGCGGGATTCGGAGTGTCCGAGCGGAAACCAAACATCTGATCCTGGCCTGTGAGGAGCTGAGCAATCAGTGCCTGCCAGTCCATTTTGAGGGAAACCCTGACGACGCGAAGCCAAACAACAACGCCAGAGGCTGCCAGGACCCACGCACCGGTGATGGAGCTCCCAGCTTCAGGACCACGTGGCTCTGGTTGTTATCTCTTCTTCTGCTTCTTGTTTATTGCTATCAACACTAACTTGAGGAACAAGATAAGACAACAAGTTGGAATGTCCGTATACATTTTCAAAGAATTTCAATTTTTTTTAAGAAAATGTATTTTTGTACCACTATTATATGCATGTGCCTGTGTATTTGTGATTTTGAGAATGAGAGGGTTGGTGCTCTGAAGGCATTTCATTTAAAGTTACCAGAATTGGTGAATGGATGGCAGAGATGCTGAATTAAAGTAATTCACTGTGTTGTCTTTACATTCAAAGGGCATATGCAAAATTGCCATAAAATAAGGGATTTAAATGCATTTTATACAATCATGGTATGATTTAATAAACAAAATATTTGGAATTCATCTACAGTCATTTCCACACCATTCTTTTTATATACAATGCATCATTTTAACAACCATGACTGGTACTGGGAGGTGGTTCACATTTGTAAACCGCTTGTGATTAATTGAAAACCACAGAAAAGAGATAACGCACTCAGGCAGGGTGAACTGGAACCTCTGATAAGATGCCATTCCCCAACCAAAACTCATAGGCTTAGGGCCAGGCTGAGGTCTAGTCTAAGGTCAAGGCTAGGGTCCAGGCTAAGGTCTAGTCTAAGGTCCAGGCTGAGGTCCAGGCTAAGGTCTAGTCTAAGGTCCAGGCTAAGGTCTAGTCTAAGGGCCAGGCTGAGGTCTAGTCTAAGAGCCAGGCTGGGGTCTAGTCTAAGAGCCAGGCTGAGGTCTAAACTAAGAGCCAGGCTGAGGTCTAAACTAAGAGCCAGGCTAAGGTCTAGTCTAAGGGCCAGGCTGAGGTCTAGTCTAAGAGCCAGGCTGAGGTCTAGTCTAAGAGCCAGGCTGAGGTCTAGTCTAAGAGCCAGGCTGAGGTCCAGGCTAAGGTCTAGTCTAAGGTCCAGGCTGAGGTCCAGGCTAAGGTCAAGGCTAGGGTCCAGGCTAAGGTCTAGTCTAAGGCCCAGGCTGAGGTCCAGGCTAAGGTCTAGTCTAAGGTCCAGGCTGAGGTCTAGTCTAAGAGCCAGGCTGAGGTCTAGTCTAAGAGCCAGGCTAAGGTCTAGTCTAAGGGCCAGGCTGAGGTCTAGTCTAAGAGCCAGGCTGAGGTCTAGTCTAAGAGCCAGGCTGAGGTCCAGGCTAAGGTCTAGTCTAAGGTCCAGGCTGAGGTCCAGGCTAAGGTCTAGTCTAAAGTCCAGGCTGAGGTCCAGGCTAAGGTCTAGTCTAAGGTCCAGGCTAAGAGTCAGGCTAAGGTCCAGGCTAAGGTCCAAGCTAAGGTGTAGTCTAAGGTCCAGGCTGAGATCGAGGCTAGGAGTCAGGCTAAGGTCCAGGCTAAGGTCCAAGCTAAGGTGTAGTCTAAGGTCCAGGCTAAGGTCCAGGCTGAGGTCCAGGCTAAGGTCCAGGCTAAGGTCCAGGCTGAGGTCCAGGATTAGGTCCAGGCTAAGGTTCAGACTGAGGTCCAGGCTGAGGTCCACGCTGAGGTCCAGGCTAAAGTCCAGTCTAAGGTCCAGGCTAAGGTTCAGGCTAAGGTCCAGGCTAAGGTTCAGACTGAGGTCCAGTCTGAGGTCCAGGCTGAGATCCAGGCTGAGGTCCAGGCTAAGGTCCAGGCTGAGGTCCAGGCTAAGGTCTAGTCTAAGGTCCAGGCTGAGGTCCAGGATTAGGTCTAGTCTAAGGTTCAGGCTAAGGTCCAGGCTAAGGTTCAGACTGAGGTCCAGGCTGAGATCCAGGCTGAGGTCCAGCTTGAGGTCCAGGCTAAGGTCCAGGCTGAGGTCCAGCTTGAGGTCCAGGCTAAGGTCCAGGCTCAGGTCCAGGCTGAGGTCCAGGCTGAGGTCCAGGCTAAGGTCCAGGCTGAGGTCCAGGCTGAGGTCCAGGCTCAGGTCCAGGCTCAGGTCCAGGGGGCGTATTAACAACATGCAGACCCTCAGATAGCTCCTGATTGAGCCTACTCTCCAGTCCTCGTTTTGGAGGGATTTAGGAGGAAAGGGACAGAAATGTTTACCACGTGAGGAGGTGTGGCGGACCTCATTGCTAGGCGATGCGTTCTTTTAAAGAGGGGTGATTGGTTGATCCAACATTTTAAAAAAGGGATACATGGACACAGAATGGACATTGCATTTTTTCAGTTGCCAAATAGGTCCGTGTTGGGATCACTTCATGTTCTGCCATTATTGTGTTTTTGCGTTGGGTGGGACGTGAGCGGATCTTATGAGATCGACCGCAAACATTGAGAAGACAGAAAATGTGTTCTAACCTAATTCTAGAAAGTCATCTTTGTACACTGAGGATAGGTTTGCCTCTCATTCTACTGTGTGCATGTACTTTATCTGCCATTGTTATTTACACACTATTCCTCCTTGACATTTCAATGAACTCAACATGATTAATTAGTCTCAACACACCGCCCTCGCATGCTGAGACTGCTGACAACCACATGGTGGCAGCATTGCACAATTTTGTTCCTGAAACAGGTCAAAGCAGAAGAGTCACCTTTCTATTATATTACAGTTTTCATGTTTAACGTGCGTTTTTATACGTATGTGTCAACTGAGGGCTGATGCTGATGTTGCTCAGGTGGGTCGGTTCACATCAATTGTTTGGATCCACCCAATTAGAAATATATTAGAGCAGACAAATCAACACATTCTCTATTCCTTAAAGGTCATATTGAGAACATTTTATGTAAAAAAATAATACATCTACAGAGTTTTTAGAAAGGTGCAGAATCAGTAGAATAACAACGTTGGTATCACGTGGTATCTCTGCGTAGTCAGGGGTCAAGGGTCTTTGGGGTTGATGGTAAGCGGGTGGCATTTCGGTACCAGTCCCAAGTGCTGAGTGACAAAAGGAGGAGTGAAACCAGAGTGAACGTTCAGCGTTTCATCGTCGGAATCAGCTGAAGGAGTTTCAAGGACTGAAAAGAAACGCTGGTGGCTACTTTTCTTCTTGACCAGTAAGATATCATTAAAGATAGCTTTTAGCTAAAACAAACACTGGCAACCCATTGAGGGTGCATGCGCTTCGAGCAACAGCTGTTTTGTGACGTGAATGCAATGGAAGTGGGGAGTGCGAGTGCGACATCTAGTAGCTGGAGTTATCAATGTTGTCAGTAGCACCTTTAAATCTGACATTAAAGCCTCTGTAACCTCTTACAAGTCTGGATTAACCTGCTGTTAGTAATTAATGGTTAAGACATTTATTAAGCATAGGTTTATTTAGCGCAATGCACCAAGTAAGGTAATAATGAAAGCTTAAAAAATAGATTCAAGTTTAAGAGCTCCCTCTGCTGGACAACACCCCAAACTACGACGTTTTCAAACAGGTCAGTACAGTTCAAATATGCCAATGTTAAAATGACAGTTTGAATTTCAAGTGGATAATGACAGCCCTATCTGCGGCATCAACAAACCAATCAGAACCTGCGTTGCCTGGATGCGAACCCACTGGAAGTTGTCACTCTGCAGGTCTACGCTGGAACCTGCCCGTCTATTGCTTCCAAAGCCGGTTATGTTCCCAGGGCCAAGTGCAAATACGTCAACACAGTGTGATCACTGAAACAAGACATTTGCAAAAAGCTATTCTCACTCAAGAAGATGAAACTTTAACATTCAAAGCCATCAACAAGCTCTTCTATTTTTGCTGCAGGATCTTAGCCTGCAGTTGAAAACTGATTTTGGTGCATCGACTGCTCATGTCTGAGAAGGTAGTCTTACTAATAGATGATCCCGTTGTAAAGAAATGGAAACCCTGATCTTGTAAAGCACTCCATTCTGCCACAGTACATCATTGTACAGCCTTTCCTTCAATCATTATCTCCTGATTCTGACAGATAATTACATGTGTTTCATGGTGTTGTAGTTCACATTTCCAATTCATTTATTTTATGCGTTCATTTTTTCAAAATCATGTGATCATGAAGAAGTTATTTTTCTGTTTACTGAGAATCATTTGTCTGCTGAGTGCCATACAAGTCAATTAGAAAACATGTGAAATATTATAGGAATGAATCCATGGCATCATCACAGGGTCACACACACACACACACACACACACACACACACACACACACACACACACACACACACACACACACACACACACACACACACACACACACAGGAGCACATAGTCAGACACACACTCACACACATGCTTACTGCAGACACACATAATCATAGCTGAGGAAAAAGCAAAAGCGTACAACAATCGTTGACTCGGGTCAAAGAGGAAAGGCAGCAGGAGAATAAAAGAATGAGTGAAGAGTGAGAGGCAGGGGGGGGGGGCAGAGCAGTAGGATGCAAGAAGGAGGGGCAACACGATAAAAAGCAAAAAACACAGAGCTGCACTTTTATTGAACTTTTTTGGTGTTTTTTAGAAGAAGAAGAAGAAGAAGAAAAACAATTGGACATGAAATAAGGTGAAAACAGAGAGAGTATGGGAACCAGGGCTTGTTTTTCTTCTCATCCCACCTCTACTCCAGATCTAATACACACAACCGTCCTCATGAACACCTCCATCCACTTCACTTCCTCTCTTTACATATTTGACCTCGCCCTCCTCAATCCTTCACTTCTGTTGTCCTCTACCTTCCTGTAGAGCGTAAAGCAATCCAGCATCATTCGGCCCCCACAATGCCGTTTTACAGTGCTGTTGTCACGTAGCACCTCAAAGGCCCCGTGGGTCCATTAAACTGGAGGTGGCAGTGACAGAACGGACAAACTGCAAAAAGAAAAAAGAAGAGAACTGGAACTTGAACGGAACAAAATTATGATCAAAACGATCTTCCACAAAGTAAACTCATAAAAAGTAACATTTTGATTAAACTCTTCTCATTTCTAATCTAACCTCTCTCACTCATCCTCCGTCAAGACCAACTCACAACAAACGAGCACGATAATTAGAACCACAAAGACTCGAGGGGGGGCAATAGTGTGTGTGTGTGGGGGGGGGGGGGGGGGGGGGGGGGGCAATAGAGTGTGAGTAATACAGGCGTCTGGGTGCAAACTGCCCAGGCATCTGGAGGTTTAGTCTCATGTACACAAGGAGACTCGGCTTTACTCATGTACACACACACACACACACACGCACACACACACACACACACACACACACACACACACACACACACACACACACACACACACACACACACACACACACACACACACACCACTCTGATGATTTAAATAAGACAAAAATCATGCAGTGACAAGATGTGTGTGGACAGGATTCTGCTTGATTCCTGGGAGATTTTCCCCAAGAATAATAGAGGAACAAATGTCTGTTAGGGGAGGATTTCCACACCCATGCACACACACACACACACACACACACACACACATTCATGTAGACAAAGCTGCATTCACACAAAGCTGCCCTCATCTTGAAACAAGGAACTTTTTTTTTGTTAGGATTTTGGCAACTACGATTACACATATTAAATGAACAATATCTCAAACACACAAGGACACATTCCTGCCCACACACACTATCAATCACCATTCCTCTCTTCTTATCGTCCCCCCCTCTCACTCTCATTTCCAGGTAGGTAGGTAATGAAACGCTGCCACCTCCGTTGCTCTAATCAATCCCACATGGTGCCGGTGGGTCGGCATGCCAGCAGCCCACAGTGCTGCACACACTTTGGGCTGTGCATGTGTGTGCGTCCCTGTGGTTTGTTGTGCACAGATGTTGTGCAACACAAAGCAGTGGCTCACAAACCTTCTGGGACCCCTTAAAACTAAGCTGGGTCTCCTGCTGTATGGGCTGTGAGCCATGTGTGATTTCTGCATGTCAGACTGTAGGTTTCAGAGGCTGGAGGAGGCAGAACTGTGCAGTATTTCAGGAGAAAAGAGATGAAAGAAAAGGACCCCACTTTGTGTCACACTTTCCTGTACAGTTAATCTTCTCTCAAGCCTCCAGACTTATCATATGACCCCTTGGGCAGGTCACAACCCCCCCAACAGAAGAATAAAGCATAAGGGAAATGCTGTAATACCTGTCGCTTTTGTCTGCTTGCATGTGCACATCTTTCCCAGTGGCTTCCTCTGAGAGGAAAGGTCAGCGATAATGACTTCCAGGGGTTGGCAGCGGGGAGGGCCAGGGTCAAGTTCACATCTGGGATCACCAGGGTTACTGGGGTGAGCAGTTTTTACTGGAGGTCATCTTGATGATAAAGTGGAGAATGCCACCGAGGTGTGATCACACACACTTTCACATGCACAAGCTTTAGCTTGCACAAGCAACGAAACTGCGATTGCAACATGAATGCAATAAGGGCCACAACAGCAATGGACACCACTAAACAAATGTTCCATGAAGTGAAAAGTGGTGCATGTAGTTTCCCATTCCACGAGCCGAGATTAGTTCCCTTTGGGACAATAAACAGTCTGTAGCCGGTGTGGATGTTCCACAGATATGGTTCAAATCTGTGTCATTTGAATGCCGAGAGGAAATAGGAAACAATACGCAGCACAAGAGGAAGTGAGAGTGGAGATATTGTGCAGTTCACCACAAGAAAGTGGGGTTGACACAAGGTTCAGCCTGATTCCAATGAGACGGAGGGAAACCAAAGAGAGATAAATGGTCTCTGGTGCTGCAACTGTCTCAATATGAGATTTTATGTTTTTTGAAACGTATCAATTTGTAGTTTAAATAATGATTATTTTCATTGATAAATCCGTTGATTGCAATGAAAAGAGGGAGAAAATCCCATTTGAATGGAGTCCCAATGTTTAAATTGCTTGTTTTCTTCAACCAACAGCTTAAAAACCCAAAGATATTGAAACGAAAATGATATAAAAGAGAGAACATTCACAGTTGAGAAGCTTTTCTTTTTTGCATGATCAAATTCTGAAATTCGATGAATCAACAAATTCAACACTTTGAGAAGTACAACATATAACAGGATTTGATCATGAGAAACAGAAGAGCCTGCATTTGTATTGCTGTTTGTTTCTATTATTCTTTCTGGTTGTCCTCCGGTGTGTTTTTGTCGTGACCTCCGGCTGATAAGAATCAAACATGAGTGTAAACACGTCTCAATACTCTTTGTTTTGCTTGCACAGCCTGTGTATCTTTGGCAGTTGGAGATATCGGTTTCCAGCGAGGCTGTTGGTATGAGAGAGAGCAAGGAAAGATGAAGATGACAGAACAAAAGAAGTGAACAGTATATGGGCGGATAAAAGGGAACATAAGGAAATGAAGATGAGTGAAATAAAGTTGGCAGCAGAGAAGCAAACTAATACTTCTTACGTCTCCAAAGACAGAGGAGCCTTCATTCTTCCTCCATTTCTCCACCTCTCCATCTCCGTCACTATCTGTTTGCCTTTGATCTCCAGCTCTCTCCGTCTCCGTCGCTTTGCTGACTCACTCTCCCTAGCCTTTTCTCCTCAACAATGAGATAAAAAATGACCTGCACTCTTGTCTCTAACTTTCTCACTAACGTTTCCCCCCCTTTTCTTTCTTCTCCTTTCCATCCTCTCCCCTTCTGTTTTCCCCTTCTCCCCCTCTTCAGTGTGTTTGAGGAATGTGTCAGAGCAGCACAAAAGAACAAAAGCTTGACAGGAGGAGGAGGAAGAAGAAAAGAAGAAGGGGGGGAGAGAAAGTTGCGTGAGGTAAAGGAGAGGCAGAAGGGAGAAGGGGAATGGAGGGAAGGAATGAGCAGAGAGAGAGAGAGAGAGAGAGAGAGAGAGGCTGAGAGGAGCAGAGCACGGTCGAGTGGATCTGAATGCTGAGCGGTGCTTTGTCATCACGTGCTGACATGCAGCATCACACACATTTCAGAGCTCTTTATCAAGCCCCCTCTGGACGCACGCACACATGATGGGTGAGGCCCGTCGCTGTGCTATACCGCACGGCTGCCCGTTGGATTCAGGGGCCTTTTGATGCTTTTCTTGTTGTGTCATGGTAATATGCTAATGGCCTGCGGCGAAGCTGAAGATGAATTCTCCCAACAGCAGACAGCTCTCTTTTGTGACCTTTGTGTTTGCATCCGTCACGTTCAAAATAGGGGCATGATCAATTCCCTCTTTTGAAACAGACCATGTTCAACAGACCACCATAGCAGCAGTATATATATATATATATATATATATATATATATATATATATATATATATATATATATAATATAATCACACACACGCATATGTGTGTGTGTGTGTGTGTGTGTGTGTGTGTGTGTGTGTGTGTGTGTGTGTGTGTGTATGCGTGTGTATTCTTGTTTTTGTTTTGTTTTGTTTTTGTTTCTTTTTGTTTTAGATGTGAGCCCATCTCACCTTTACTTGGTACTTTTACTGACTGTTTTATTTCACTTTGTCAGAGCCAACCCCTCAAAGGGTTAAAAACTGTAGGTCGGCTGCACAAAGTGAACGACAGAAGAGGAGAGGATGGGAAATTGGAGAGGAAATTAGAAGTTGGCTGGCTGATGGCTCATCTCTGTTGTTTGGACCTGGGGCAACTTGTGAGGGCATGCTGTGATTGTGGCATGGTGTGTGGCCAATGAGTTTGCTGTGTGTGTGTGTGTGTGTGTGTGTGTGTGTGTGTGTGTGTCTGTGTGTGTGTGTGTGTGTGTGTGTGTGTGTGTGTGTGTGTGTGTGTGTGTGTGTGTGTGTGTGTGTGTGCGGATAAAGGAAACACTTTGAGCGACCTTTGTTCACATCAAACAGAGACAAGGCGCTGGATTTGGATGCAGGCCTGGTGCGCAAAAGCGCCTATCGCGTTACCAAACATCTATGTGAGGCTAATATTCACCTTTGTTAGTCACTTGTTAGTCACTGTGTCTGTGTTATAAGTATGGCACTGATCCGGTGTATTAACGGTGTGTGTGTGTGTGTGTGTGTGTGTGTGTGTGTGTGTGTGTGTGTGTGTGTGTGTGTGTGTGTGTGTGTGTGTGTGTGTGTGTGTGTGTTCACCCCCCTTTCTCCGAAGTCACCCGGTTTACCTCGCGCTAATTCGCCGTGCAGTGTAGCGGATGGGATCATCCATCAAGAGTCAATAGTTAACGCCGGCTTTGTGCAGTTGCCATCCATCATCAGCGCGTGCGTGCGTGCGTGTGCGCAGACATACAGTGTATGTGAGCGTGCGTGCTCTTTATAGGACTAGCTCCGACCCCGCGGGCCCCTGACCCTGCCCCACTGGCCCGTCTGACGCACTGCTCCAAATGCCCCGGCGTCTCCTCCTCCTCTTTCCCCTTTCTTCCGCCCGAGCAGCGGGGAGCGCAAAGCTCCGAGGAGACACCGCCGACCTGCGCCAAATCCCACCTCTTATTTTAATCTCTCTCTCTCTCTCTCTCTCTCTCTCTCCCTCTCTCTCTCTCTCTCTCTCTCTCTCTCTCTCTCTCTCTGCCTCCCTCATGGTCCGGGGTGTTTTCCCCTCTGACGCAGGCCCCCGTTAAATGGAGAGCTCACCGGTCGAGGCCAGAAGCTGTATCCCATTACCACCGCTTTTATTTTTATGACACACCGCGGTGGCGCACAGGAGGCAGGGGGTGAACTTGGCCTCTCTCTCTCTCTCTCTCTCTCTCTCTCTCTCTCTCTCTCTCTCTCTCTCTCTCTCTCTCTCTCTCTCTCTCTCTCTCTCTCTCTCACACACACACACACACACACACACACACACACATACACCTCTGCTATCCATCCAGTCTGCCAGTCTGGCAGTGGACTGGTTCTTCCTTCGCACCGCCCTGCCAAGGCGACATGTTCTGTCAACACACTGGCCTGTCTGACAACCTCCCTGCTTTGCACTCATAATGTCCATTGAAGTCATTCATTCAACAGATCTATTACTGGCTGCAAACACGTTTTTTATGCCTGAACATTTTCTAGACAGTATCAAGTCTGCAGAGGTTTCACAGGACCACCAATCACTTTGGCAGATTCAAGGGACGCGCGTGGATGAGAGGCGTCTCCAAATACTGGCTATGTGGGCCGCTCTGACGTGCACGTGTTGCCCCTCAGAGGCGTGGTCAGGTTGAAGCACTGAGGACGTTTGCCTGTAAACTGTTTGCCTGCGGGGCGTGGCCGTATAAAAGGGGGCGTGCGCATCCCTACACAAGTATCTGCGCTTCCCCTGCCATTCATTTGTAGCGCAGCCTTATTCAGCGCACCGGCACATAGGTGAGATACGAGCCCTGCCAGTCGGTCACTCATCCCGGGAAGAGAAGTACCTGGACGCGCAGAGTAAAACCACCCGGCGGCCCACACACACACGCACACACGCGCACACACGCGCACACACGCACACACACACACACACACACACACACACACACACACACACACACACACACACACGAGATTCATAAGGGTTTTTTTGACGCCAGACGCGCGGAGCCTGCAGCGCACCGAGCACACTTGGACCTGACACTTCACCTTCATTAAACTACCTGCAGCCTAACATGGAGCGCAAAATCCCTGATTTTGCCGGCACCTGGGAGATGAAGAGTTCTGAAAACTTCGACGAACTCCTGAAAAAGTTGGGTAAGTGATAGAAATGATTATTTAAAAAAACTCACTGTGGCGGAATGTGGCATGAATGAAGCTTTTATTTCTGTGCGTAATGAGATCAGATGTGTCCGCTTGGGTCAGCTCAAACTGTAGCTTTCTCAGCACATTTATAGGTCAAATCTTCCTCGCATCAAATCTTGCCCGTGCACCCGCAGTGAGCACCCTCTGAACTGCATGGGTGGGGGTCTTTGTCATTCTGCAGAACCCAAAACTCAGTGCTTGGCCCCCAGCCAGCCTCACCCCTCTGCTCCTCCTCTCCCCCCTTGGCCTCCCCTGCTAACACAATAGAGACAAACGGGGGCACATCTGTCTGTGTGGTAGCCTCACAGTGTGTGTGTGTGTGTGTGTGTGTGTGTGTGTGTGTGTGTGTGTGTGTGTGTGTGTGTGTGTGTGTGTGTGTTGAAGAGGACCGTTATGGCACGATACAGTGCAGGACAGTCACATCATTATCTGAAGTGACAGACGGGGAAAAAGACAAACACCTGCTGTTGAGATTCACACTGTTTCGCTACATCCCCGGGGCGTATGGAGTCTGGACAGGCGCCAGGGCGCGCGCGCGCGGACATGTATGCGCGCGCATGAGTCAGAGCCGTCTGTCGTTACCAGCCAATTCCCGTGAGATGACTTGCCAGTGCACACCTGGAATTCATATCATCACCTACGCGCACACGGAGATGAATGACACGCGCACGCGCGCGCGCACACACACACACACACACTCACACACACACACACACACACACACACACACACACACACTGCTGCATGGAGGTTATTGAAATAGCTGTCAAGTGTCAGCTGAGTATATTGATCTGAGCATAGCGTTTAATGCATCTCCATCTCTGTCTTTTTATGCACCTCTCTCTGTGTGTGTGTGTGTGTGTGTGTGTGTGTGTGTGTGTGTGTGTGTGTGTGTGTGTGTGTGTGTCAGATGGAAGGTGGGGGGCAGTGATGAAGGCGATGCTATAGCACCATGATTAATACTGAGAGGGCAGGTTTTGTGCAGACATGGGTTTTTGCTTGTGTGGGCTTTCTTGAATCAGAGAGGGGTGTAAACATGTGTTCCCGGGTTAGGAACGACTAAAGGAATCTAGGTTGAACTCCACTAAGTGACACTCTTGTATTCTCCACAATAAATACATAAACTGGACAGATGCGTGCGTTATTCCTCTGCATTGACGTGGCTGACGGGGAGGAACGGCTTTCATTTGGGGGGTAAAGTGCAGCTGGACGCAGCCTGTCAGCACCCAGCACCCTCCATCCTCTCTTCCTTTCCTCACTCCTGCTCTCCTCCCATCTTCTCTCGTCTCCCGGTGTCCCAAATGCTTCCTCTGCCCTCTGCTCTTTGACCTCTGACCCCGACCGTCTGTCTATCTGTGCGTGTCCTCGCGTCGCCACGTCTTTGTGAATTTAGGCATTTTAGTCACAGCTGTGCAAAAAGTCTGTTCAGGTAATTTCTCACTTTGAACAACTGGCAGTTACTGGAGAAGCTTCCCAAATGGTCCAAAGGCCGGCATTGACTCCTCTCTTCAGTCAGAGGGGTCAGTTAGTGTCTGCCAGTTGGTTCGTGGCCTCAAGTACTCGAAAGACATTTTTGTTCTCAAGCAGTTATATTTCAAGTTTTCTGGAGCTACAGAGGATATGTTTACATGTTTGACAGTGATATGATGAACCCAATACCTTTTAATGGTTAATATTATTCTTTATGGTCTATTTCATCATATACATATATTATGGGACGGTTATTTATAGTTTGTTAATTATATTATTAGTTATTCATTTTGGACCATTTATTTTGTTTAATAGTTCTATTTACCTTTTAGGTTGCAACTAATGGTCATTTTCATCAACTAATCGGTCCATTATTTGAAACTGTTCAATCAAAAGCTGCAAATCCCCACATTTTGAGAATATATATATATATATTTGGAAATGTATTTCCTGTTAATTGACTATTGATTTATCTACCATTTGTCCACTCTACCCACCATTGCCATCACATTACTGCATGCAGTAAGTTCTCCATTAATTTAAAAAAAAATAAAAGTATTGTCACCGAAATGTACAATATATACAGTAGTATATATAAATACTGCACTTAAATACATTACTGAGTACATGCACTTACTTTCCACCCTAGATTGCACAAAATAAAAATAGACAGATAATGGAACAGTCCGATATAAGAGGTAATAATCACATGTTCATACAGTGGAAAATGAATGTGCTCATGATGACAGTGCACATATTAGCGTGTTGTGTGTGCAGCACATACAGTGTCCATGCTGGATGACTGGGCATTTCAGAGTTTGTATATATTTACCCGCGCTGACAGATGCATGAGAGGTGAGACCTGCGAAACCCAACGCGATGGCAGATACACGCTGGACGACGTACACACACTTCCTATCACACTTGGGCAGAGATCTTCACACACACAGGCCACTGCCCCTTGTCTGTCAGTCTGCCCCCCCCTCACCAGTCTGCTCTTGGTTCCCTCTCTTTTTCCCCAGGCTGGATCACCCGTTTTATAGCAGCTCACTGGTGAAATAAATTGCAGATAGTATGAATAACCACAATGGTCTGTGTGCAAAGATGATTCAGGGTTGTTGATGTGTGACATGACCTCATTGTTTCCTCTGTCATCATTAATGGACAGAGCTGTGCAATGCTAGGCTGCTCCTTTTACCCTGAGTGTGCAGGACACTGTGAACAAGCAGCAACACCAAACACACACACACACACACACACACACACACACACACACACACACACACACACACACACACACACACACACACACACACACACACACAGGGCCTAAGGCCTGTGGTTATACATCATTTGGTAAAAAGGGTTTACTTTGCCTTGATACCTGGGGCTTAGTCCTATAAACCAACATTGTGACGCAAAAGTATCCCATGTCTTTGTATGCGTCATCCTTTACATGAACCCAGAATCTCTTCTTACATATATTCCTGCTAGTTTTTGGTATTTTTCTCCTTGACTTATGTGTGTGTGTGTGTGTGTGTGTGTGTGTGTGTGTGTGTTTTAGGTGTGAACAAGATGTTGCGTATAATTGCGGTGAAGGCAGCCTCCAAGCCGCTGGTGGAGATCACGCAGGACGCCGAGACGCTGTCCATTAAGACCTCCACCACAGTCCGCACCACCCACATCACCTTCACCGTGGGGCAGGAGTTCAACGAGGCCACGGTGGACGGACGTCCCTGCACGGTACACAGCAGCGTTCCCTGCACGCATCAGCACACACACAGAATAAATGGGAGATTACATCCATCTGTTTAATCTGGCTTTTCATCATATTTGGACTGATAGCATATCTTTACTCCTCCCTTAGTCTCTGAAGGCCTATCATACTACACTCTGCTCCTCCACACTCTTTACGACCCCTTTCAACTTCCCCTCTTCCCTCCGTTCTCTCCCTTCTTGCCCTTTCCTGACCTCCGTCCCTCCCGAATTCTCCCCATTGGTTTCCCCGTTTTCCCATACATGGCCTCTGTTTGGCCGTCTCCAAAGCAAACACATGCAACGAGCCAGCACTTCACTCAAGTAACGATGAGCACATCACAAGTTATCACTTCTCAGTGATCGCCCCGCTCCGTCTTTGTTGTTTTCTCTCTCTCACTTTCCCACCATCTCCTTCGCCCTCTGAATGGTGTTTTACACATCTATACAGCCAACAACTCAATGTTTCCAACGTTTCTTCTCCTTCTCTCTCTCTCTGTCCTCAGAGTTATCCACGCTGGGAAACAGACAGTAAGATCAGCTGTGAGCAGACTCTGCAGAAGGGAGAAGGGCCGAAGACGTCCTGGACCCGGGAGCTCACCAACGACGGCAAACTGATCCTGGTAAAGCACACGAGATAATGTCCACCAAACCAACAGGCCTGATGCTTCACTGTAGACCGTGGAGCCCCAACTACAGTGTAACTCTGTTCTACACTCAGAGTATCAATTCAACTCCTGTACCTGTACTGTTAGAGACATGTTCACACTATGAGTCGCACTAGAGTTACAATTCAACTTGACTTTGAACTTTTGCATTCTCATGCGTTTAAAGCCACCAGTCTGCTGTATTTTTGGTGCATTGCTTTAAGCTTCCTAAGATAGAACCTTTAAATCACCTTAATTCAAACAGCACACATGATTTTGTTCAGCTGTAGCTTCCTTCCCCAAAACTATATTTAAATGAATTAAACCTAAACTAAATTTAAATATTGAGGAATAAAAACCAAAATGCACTCCTTTTTTGGAGTCTTCCCTATTGTACCAACATGTTTGTATTGGTGGCTTCTAGTATGTATTTTATTAGAACATTAGAATTACACTGTAATTTACATGCTACCATCTGAATTGTGGGCTTTAGAGTATATAATTATATATCTTTATAGTACCAGTTTGCCAATTTAATTATTCTCCTGGCAGAAGATGAAAGATCTTATGTCACGATGACAAACGCACATACCTCTGCTTGATGTCATGAAAGCGAGTGTGCACACCGCGTCTGAACCAGGCAGACATATAATCATGACGTGAAGTGATTTGTGGAGTGAAGGCAGATAAAAAAGACAAAAACGTACCTATGTGAAATGTTATTGTCTAACAGCTACCAAAACTCTTGTGAGTCATATACCTGACCCACAAATTTATTCAGAATTATTAAAATTAAAATATTTATTCACCCAGCTGGCACGTCATGTTGGAGAAAACTTTTGATAATTTTTTTAAATAATGATTTGGCTCAATACCAGTAAAACAGCGCTGTGTCAACTTCTTCTTTTTACATCGTCCACTTGCTATTTTGAGTGCATTAAGTGACTTATATGGAAAAATGCTTCGCCCGTTGAACACAACGTGAGTGTGGAGCGCTGGACACACAACTAAAGTAAAAAAGAAGAAGTGTCCGAAACGAGACACGGCACAGTTCAGCCGGAGGTGACGCAGGCATCCTGCACAGTCCTCTCTGGCATCGTTTTATTTTCCTCACACGGCAAACAGAGCAAG
This sequence comes from Eutrigla gurnardus, assembly GCF_963514095.1. Lineage (NCBI taxonomy): Eukaryota > Metazoa > Chordata > Actinopteri > Perciformes > Triglidae > Eutrigla > Eutrigla gurnardus. The sequence continues at coordinate 4,170,913 of NC_139937.1, read as the reverse complement.
TATTTGTGGGCCGATGGCTGCTTGAGGGTTGAGTTCAAGTCTCCTGATGTAGCACAACGGCTTCTTACAAGCCAGCAGTAACATCATTGTGTGATTGGGTTGTGTCTTTCTGTAAATAATGTGAGATTATGTCGGTCACAACTGCTGGAGACAGTCAAAACAGCTGAATTTGGCACTTTTGAAAGATAACAATAACATGAATCATTTTTTCTACAAAATCCTAAATATGAATTCACATGAAACCGTAGATAACTGCGGTGGTGTTTTAACATCCACATTCTCCTTCTTTTCAGACCATGGGAGCAGATGACGTGGTCTGCACCAGAGTCTACGAGCGACAATGAACAAGAGCACTTTTGATCCTTCCAGCCGCCCCCTCTCCTCCACCTCCGCTGGGAGATCTTTAGTTTTATTCCAGTATCTCTGTTAGCTTCACTATGTAACCAGTGTGGTAACTGTATCTAGTATGTGACATATACACGATGGTCTTAGCCCCCCAGTTATCTGCCTGTCTCTCCATCACACGTGACCAGCTGGGTTTAAAACATGAAAATGTGTTCAATTTGTTGAGTGAGAGATCCATTTATTTGTCTGTGTGTGTGTATGTATGTGTGTGTGTGTGTGTGTGTGTGTGTGTGTGTGTGTGTGTGTGTGTGTGTGAGTGTGTGTGTGTGTGTGTGGCAGCAGAAGAGGTGTGAGACTATATTTGTAGATGTGTAAAGCAATTGAGCTCTTCCAGTTTCAGGTCAGTTTTGAGGTGTGTGTGTGTGTGTGTGTGTGTGTGTGTGTGTGTGTGTCCTCTGTTCCATCAGTCCTGCCCCACAGCCTTTGTATCTCATGACAACATTTTATATTTATTGCTACACTAGGAGTCTGATACTGCAAACGTTTTTACTTTGGGTCTTTTATATGAAATGTGATGATAGGAAACAACACTTTCTATGGGAATACAATAAAGCACGATATTAACACAGCCTGATGTCAACTCTTGGCCCCTCCTGTACTGAAAACCATTAGGGACATAAAAGCATTTAACAGTGCACACGCTTTATGGTTTGTGAGTGTAGCTGTGGAATATGTGCATATTAGATGGCTCCATCTTATTTTAGGCTTTCTGTCAGCTGTCTGTAACTAGAATAACTTGTCCCCCCCACTCTCTTGCTCCCTCTCTCTGTTTTTCTGTCTCCCATCACTCCCATGCATCTCTTCTATGCCCTCATTATTCCTCTCTTGCTTTGCTTCAAGTTTTTTCTCTCCATGTTATCACATTTCACATGAATCTGCTCATCCTTGTCATTTTCCATGAAAAGTGAAGCGACATACAGGGAGCCACTATTGGACCCGGCTCTGCTCCGTTTCCATTTCACTTGCCAGTTGGTTAAATTTGGTTTATATTCCTTTGGAAAATCTTCGGAGGCTGCTTGACTTCAAGGAATAATTTAACCCTTTACGATTTGCTTTCTTGATGAAAAAGAGTTCCAATCTTCTCATCTAACCTCGGCAAAGAAACGCAATACGATGTTAATCTATTCCTTTAAACGTCCTAATTTATGGACCATCTGCTCTTGTGGCAAGCAGGGAGGATGATAAGACACGTCGAGGTCAACTTTGAACCATTTCGGCTCGGACAGTGAACTACCTGACCAATTATCAAATGGCTAGTGGGCGTATCTTCAATGGCAGGAAATGCCAATTGGATTACAGGGTACAGTTGATTGACAGCAGATGTGCTTAACAAGGAGTGGGCTGTTAAGGGACCAGGAAATGAAAAAGGGGCTGGGGAGAAAGATGGATGACCCTGGGTTCACACACACACACACACACACACACACACACACACACACACACACACACACACACACACACACACACACACACACACAGTCATACAAGTCAAAGCTAGATTCCTGAGAGAGGAATTTAGTGATGATAAAACTGCTTTTTTACAAACTATCTCTTCTTTATTTCTCTTCTTGCCCTGCAGCTGTATATAGTTAGAGTGTGACCCCGATAAAGTCCCCTCCTCTGCCTCCTGCCCTAATAAAAGGGGTAAATAACTACCCCTCCCTCACTGTTTATTACCCCCTGGGGCAGTAAAAGGCAGCTGTCTGGCCTCCTTCAAAACGCCGGACCCCTGTAAAAAACACACATGTACACACACACACTTGCATACCAAACTCAAAACACACATTCTGGGAACTCTTCACACATACCATCAAACACTCACACTGTACACGCAGCTCATAAAACACTGTTGTGGTTCAACCAAAAGGTGCAAAAGGAAAAAACCCTGTGAAAACTCCAAGATGTAGCACCACTGAAACCAACCGGACACCTCCTCTCTGCTGCATGTTGTCGCTTTGCAAAACTTAAGAAGGAACAGAAGACCGACATTGGAACAAACCTCTCCATACTCCATGAAATTGACCCAAGGGTGCATACGAAGAAGAAGACAAAACACCCGTATTATGAATGAATACGCCTACACATAACAAAAGCACTTCATCCATCACAATCAAGTGGAAATCAGATACCCTTTAACATGTCTAACAAGGTAACCATAGAAACTATCTTAATAGAAACCAATTGTGTTTAGGCACCCTAGGGCCACGGCTGAGTCATGTTGCCATTTGATAGATGACTTATGTGCATGGAGCAGTACAGTGTGTGTACTTGTCTGCATACTTGGGAGTATGTCACAAAAAGGTAAGATGGGTGATTTGTGATCTGGTTGAAGCAATTGTAGAAAAATGGCCCGCAGGTAGCCCACCGGGAGAAGGTAATGGGGGGAAAGAGGCACATAGCTTTGTGATAGTCTGCACGCACGCACACAAATTTGTAAAAAAGAGCATGCATGTGACAGTGTGATGACAGGTGAGTGTCATTAAACGCACTCACATAGTGTACTGTCTCTGTCCAGGATGTTGATTTACACACACACACACCTGCAAGCCTGCAAACCGATACACGCATCTCACATCACACGCACTGCTGTAAAGTCCACCCATCTCCTGTAGCGAAGGCAAGCAGACCACCCAGGGACCTTCGAGGCCTCTTGTAAAACATTGGTCAAGAATAGTGGTCTACGCATCGGGGCATACCACACACGCTGCTGCTCTGACATCGTTAAGATTTGAATATTTACGCTAGAGAAAGCGGGAAAAAGGAGTCACCAAAAACCACACGGCAATCTTGAAATATAATTTTACACATGCTGACACGAAAAAAAAATCTGATCTTAAATTAAATCTTCATATCCACGTCTTTCTCTGTCGAGATGTGGAGTTAATAAGCCACAAAAGAGGCATGAGAGAGTGTTGAAGGTATTCAGTAAAGGTCACGGGAAAACGTCTGGAAATCTAGAGTATATGGTTGGCACCGTGGCCCATGAGCCACACAGGACACTCAAACCAGCAACCTTCAAAAGCTGTCTTTGATGTCTGGCCAGTGGATCCTTCCATTAGGGAAAATCAAATCAAGGGAAGGAGGAGAGGAATCAGAGACGTGGAGGCGTTGAGTCAGAGACTAAAGGAGGGGTGAGGTAAGGAGGTACACTTCCCATTTTACTTCCTTGTCTAATTTTACAAAAAGATGACTCATTCACATACATAGGAATGTATAACAACATATTCATGTTACTTTACTCAGATATCTCCAGATACTGTCAGCTCAGCATCCCAGATGAGCATCATCATCCTGTTCCTCCGCTCAGTGTCAGACAATGGTCTCACAGTAAACCAAGCTGAAGGAGCTCTTTGTGGAGATGAAGAATGTAATATTAAATCCAATTACAGACTCCGATGCTGACCTCTCTATAGATTGGGGGGGGGGGGCAAGTTGAAGAGAGGGGAGGGGAGAGGAGACTTTGCATATACTGTGTGTGTGTGTGTGTGTGTGTGTGTGTGTGTGTGTGTGTGTGTGTGTGTGTGTGTGTGTGTATATATAATCAAAGGTGGTTTTGTACTGCTCTACATCACATGGAAGTCCTTCTAAATGTGCAGGGTGGATCAGACCCATTGCTTGGCCTCCAGTATTGCTGCACGTGGCTTTCTGAAGAACCACTCATCCAAACCCCTTCACACTCATTATTGCATTTCCTTGCATCCAGACCAAGCCCCCAGGAAGAGCACCAAATTTGACATAGTGGTCAAATGGTGGAATTACATTTTCTGAGTCAGTCACGTGATGACATGGGGCCCAAAAAGACTGTTTCCATAGACTACCCTAGACTAGCGTGGGTCCTCTCCGGGTACTTCCTCCCACAGTCCAAAGACATAAATCGATTACCACAAATTGCCCGTAGTTGTGAATGTAAGCATGTCTTCCTCTATGTGATGGACAGGCGACTTGTCCAGGGTGTATTCTGCCTTCACCCAATGACCAAGGAGGTTTAGAGCTCAAGAGCTCACCCTCGATAGTAAACTTCTCTGAGGCCTCAGAAATGCACCCGCCAAGTGAAAAACAATGTGAAAACCAGAAGACACATTCAGAGACTCCCTCCATATTAGTGGGATGAGAATGTGAGAAATATTATAAACACCACTGAATATGATGCAGTCCAATACAACACCATCACAGACCCTGACCTGAATGCTTAATTCAAAAACCCTGAACATTATATCATAAAAGGAGACTTTATGCCAGAACTGCATTAGATTGTATCGATGTACCTAATAATCTGAACACTGTGTGTATAGATTTTTTTCTCACCATCTCTGACAGCTGTCATCTTTGTTTTTGTCCACTAAAACAAGTGCTTGACGAAACCACTGAAGGTCAAAACATTGCATCACTGAATTTTAAAGTCCCAGTCGGCAAGTCTGGCGGATCAAGGGCACTCTGTCAGATTTGAATGTTTATAACTCTCACCTCCTCCCTCACGACCACCGAGCTCCTTCCCCTCGACTTTGTGCCCTTTGAAATCCCTTAGATCACGCCACCTTTGAAACTCGGCTCCGATGTTGACTCTGGTTTTATCACGGGCACCGTCGCCATCTTTCTTTTTTTCCTTCTTTTCCACCGGTGTTTGCTTTTCCTTGGTTGTTTTGGACCTCCTCGGTTGTTTTGGACCTCCTCGTTTCGGTTTTTAACGAGGCTCTACGTGCACGTAGAGGCGCTTTTTTTTCTAAAACCAGATGATTTATGTTGTTCTATCAGCATAGTGTCAGCTTTGGTGAATATGATCAAAAAAATGTTGCCGACTGGGACTTTAAAGTGTAAGACCGGCGAAAATGGACCCCATAGTCTTTTTCGCCATGAAAAAACATCAAATAAGCCATCCAGACATTTTTTTTCAATGATCACCCATGTATCGAGAAAGCCTCCAAAGACGCTAACAGCCCCATAGCGCTAACACTGATTAGATTGGGGCGGTGCGCCTAACGCATCCACAACGGCATATTCTAACCACTAATATTGCTCAAAATAGCACCAAACCTCTTCAGTAGCATGATAAGGGTCCTTACACATAAAACCAACACCAACAACGTAGTTAGCGAACCCGGAGTTTATTAAAAAGGACTGTTTTGAAAGACTTACTCACTGCCCAACTTCCAGGTACTCTCGTAGTATAGTCCGTACAAGTCGATTATCGAATGCAATGCAACAGGACATGATTTGTTCCAGCAAAACACGTAAACGTTGTGGTTTCATTTCCTTTCATTTCCATGTCAACACTCGATAGACATCATCACAAACAGCCAAGTAATGCATTTTCCATGGAATTATAAATGCCAAGACTTTCCTCATTGAACTGAACTCCAGTGCATTCGGTAATCGACTTGTATGGACTACCTGTCAACATGGACCTACTGGTAAGGCACAGACTTGTAAACTAGTCTTTTTTAATAAACTCCGGGTTCGCTAACTACGTTGTTGGTGTTAGTTTTATGTGTAAGGACCCTTATCATGCTACTGAAGAGGTTTGGTGCTATTTTGAGCAATATTAGTGGTTAAAATATGCCGTTGTGGATGCGTTAGGCGCATCGCCCCAATCTAATCAGTGTTAGCGCTATGGGGCTGTTAGCGTCTTTCGAGGCGTTCTCGATACATGGGTGATCACTGAAAAAAATGTCTGGATGGCTTATTTGATGATTTTTCATGGCGAAAAAGACTATGGGGTCCATTTTCGCCGGTCTTACACTTTAAGAGGCAATATTCACCTCCCATTTATTGCTGTTATTTATCTCATTCCAAAAACACAGTCGTTAATGCTCGGTAAAAGCCTTCCCCTGTCCTGTTCTTCCACATCACACTCAGATAAACACTCCTGTGGTGACCTCGCCGTACACTTGACTCTGACATGCTGAAACAGGCCTTCCCCCAAACTTCTATCAAAAACATGGAAGTTTGCAATTTGTTTTTTTGTTCTGTACACAAATGTGGGCAGGAGTGGGTCGATACTTTGGTCATAGGTTTGTATACATGTAGCCAACGGATTCTTTACACAGAAAAACCTGGAGATGACTGGATTCAATACATTCAGCTTGGAGTGATCCCAGAGAGCCTCCAGGGAATCAAAGAGACGGCTTAATGAGCTATAACATTAAGAACTCTTAAAAGGAAAAATAATAGCTTGAGCTAGATCAATGGTACTTCCAACGAGCCTGCGTTTCATTACTGCATACATGAGGTTCAACTTATCACCCCCTCTTTCTTTTCCTTCACTCTCTTCCTCACTCGTTCCATCTCTTTCCTCCTTTGACCAGCTCCAGACGGTAGCCGGGGCAACACATACCGGAGACCAACATGTCATAGCTGGACACACTTTAACGCTGGCTGAGGTGTACCGCGGCGTCGTGTGACTGGTTGCAGAGGAATGCCATTTGGGAAACACGAGTGTAGGAAGCACACCTTGTAAAAAAAACCCCATCGACTGCTGTATACGGATGCAAACTCTCACAAACACACAGACACACGTGTGCATGGAAATAACTCCTGAATCTGTTGCCCAACACAAGTTACTTGTGCGAGAGAGCAACGTTTTCCTGAAATAGCGAAGTTGTGCAGCTCCTGGTGACAGAAGGAGAACAGGCTCGCTGCTAACACGACGCTGTCACTACCGGCTCTGTTCTCCACAAATCACAGCTACTGTACTGCACCGGTGATATGTAACACACTTGTGCTATGGTCTTCTGCTGCGCTCCGTCTATCCGTCTACGCAGCCTAGCTCTACGTCTGACAGACTGTAGATTTACCGATCATCCAACAGGGAAAATAATATCCCATGGACATGCCAGCCAGTGTATGCGTCAGCCAGACATTCCTCTTGCTCCTCATCCTAAAATGTGCATTTTCTTTGAAAGGGAAAGTCAGCACACCAGTTTAATGTCCAATCTTTGTTAGTACACAAGTATAGCTAAAATAGAATGTTAAAAAGTTCAAATTAAAGCTATCGACTCTAAATCGATTGAAATGAATTTGCCACAGCAGCATGACTCTGCAACGGTTCATGTTCTGCCTGACGTTAATCGGCTCCTGCAGCTGGTGTGAAACAGTGTGAACTGCTCTGTGCTGAAACCTGGGGGTTGTTCGCAGTGAGGATTAGCTGAGTGTGAGCAAGTGCATCTGACTTAACACGCGGCTGCCAGTCAGCATGACTATGCTGCCAGTCCAGTTTACAGTCACAGCCAGCTGCCAAAAAAATGATAGCGTGGATCACGGCAAACACTCAAAAGTGCATGTGTCTCTTGGTGAGATGAGCAGCGTAACGAGGAAGATAAGGGGGAGGAGATGAAGTTGAAGAAAGAAGGTGATGAGGACGGAGAAGAGGAAGGCAATAATGGCAAGGACACTTAAGGAGACCAAAGTCAAGTCGGCAGTAACTGTAACAGCAATGATGGAGAGGCCGAGGTCAATGATCCTATAATCATTATCTCTTCCCCCACTGGATTCATAAATCAAAAGCTAATGAAGATCTTCTCCTTCCCAGGTGTGTTGGCCCTTTATGAGTTTACTCTGCAAACCCATTGCACTCTCTCTCCTGGTCCAGGCAGAGATCCATCACCGTGACAACAGGAAAATACTCTCCGCAACATTTCTACAAACGTGAAAGGAGGAATTCAGCATCATATGAGTCAGTCATAAGCTGAGCATCACGACAAACATTAGACAAACTGGCCTTCATTTTATCTTTGCATGAGCTATGAGAGGGAAACCCACCAGCTGGTACAGTACTCAAACACACCATGAAGCTGTTCAAAGGATTGAAATGTAATAGTTGGAGCAGAGCGACATCAAGTGGTGACAAGTGAGAATAACACCAGAAATAGTTTATAGTAAACCTTGCCTTCAGATGATGATAAACACAATCATACACATGAAATACTGCTAAATACCATTCCAAACTAGTGCCAGGAATATAGAAAAAATATAACTAGCTCCAGCCTGATGCTTGTTTTTTCCTTTTTTAATATATTGAATTTAAGAAAATGTACAAAACCAAGTTGGTGAATAAAGTAGAATTACAAAACGGTACAAACAGCAAATGTGGAGGTTAAACTCCAAAACTTACACAAATCGACAAATAATAAAGACACTAAAACACTAGATGGAGGAAAACAAAACAAACATACAAACAAAAACAGGAGGAGTAGAAAGGAGCAAGGCAAGAGACATTCAAAGAGCAAGGGCTGAGAAATAGAAGATTTTTTTTTTCTTTGCCTGTTGTTCAATTTTAAACAAGAGCTTTAGAGATTTAAAGTTGGAAAAAATGTATAAATGAATAGAGAGTCCGAATCATATTCTCCTATATTGAGTGAGTTGATCAATAGACAATCAAATTCGGGATAGGACCAAATTAATGCAAGTCTTGATTAAAGTAAATGATACATTTATAACAAATCTCTTGCAATGTATTACACAGTATCCACTTACCAAAAGGCAAATAAGCGCAAAAATAACTTTTTCAAACTGTTTCAATTAATGTGTGGGACAAATATGTAGGTGAGTTTTTGTCTGTTGTCTTTTTTGTCTATTAGGGACTCGTTATTTATTTTAAGACCCACTGGAGGGATTTTCGGACCTCGGATCACTTAAATCCCTTATAAATTCCTATCTTCTTTAAATATGATATAAACCCACAAGGAACAATATCCTTAGTGCCTTACCAATGTTTTCTGGTTGTATGCTTTCTATACTGTAAAATACTGTTTTTACTCCACTTAAACTCTTTGCAGATTCTGGATAAAAATAAAGAAAAATATATAAATATTATAATGGATGAAAGTTCGATTTTATAAATCCCTTAAAGGAGTCATCACCCGGAAATAGCAATTTCTCTTGTTAAAACATGCATATCTGTGTTTGACCTCAGTTGAAAATTGCCTGAAAGGCTGGAGTTTGAAAGTGGCGCCGTTTTTTCGCTTCTGCTCTTTTTCCGAACAGGAATAGCACACAAGGGTGTGCATTCCTAAAGCACGAGATTTTGATTCTGCGCCTTCGGTGACGTCACCGTGGCGGCTACTTGCATAAGCCCACCCCTCTTTCACCACCCAACCCCGCCCCGTCCGCTACCCGAAATCGCCGAAGCGCCGCCATTATGTTTTGGAGTCTGCATGCAGGCAAGCCCCCCCCGGCTCTGTCCTTCCTGCGGCGAATCAACGCGCGCCTCATTACATATTATACAATGCACATCCGGACCAGTCAAAACCTCGCGCGTAATCTCGCGTGATAAAATCGCGGTACGAAAAAGGGTCAGAACAAGCTCAATGTTTGATTAAATTTTTTTTTTTTTTTTCTAATAAGTTTTACGAATTGATCCAAAGCGATCCAAGGGGGACTGGATACGTATAAAACCAGGTGATGACTCCTTTAATGAAATCCACAAGTAGTAAACACTTGTGATGTGTTGTGATGTCAAATAAATGTTATATTTAAATAATGCAATTAAGGTCATATAACTACATGCACTTGTATATCTTTTGCCACTGTGGCCATGTGGAGCAGTAACTGTAGAGGCCTGAGAGTGGCGCTCAAGAGCTTCAAGAATATTCAGGACAGAGGGTTCAGTGTATGAAGTGCAATTGATTATAACATTATTTCATTGTTTCATTTCAGTTTAACTACCAAGGTCCCGGTCAAAACAAGATATTTAAGTGTAGTGGACTTTTGAAATTGAAGACAGGATCACTACTTCTAATCATCGTGCAGTAAAAGTATGCATGAGAGCTGCTTTGATAATGTCTCCACTTTGCCATGCCAACAACAGTAAACAGAGTGTTCCACTCTCATCTGACAAATTATCCTGGGTGGTGGCACACCAAGCTGCATCCAAAAATAGGGATCAATGGATTGATGCTAATTTGAGGACGACCTTAAATTGGATCATCTCAATGCATTAAAGCAAGATGTCCATTTTGATGTGGTCCACCAACACCGGCGAGGCATCCATTCAAATGTTAGACCATTTATACATTTATTTGAGATCAATTAAATTCACAAAATATGTTATAAATATCTAAATATGATATCCAAGCTCTTTCTAATAGTCTGTTTGTCTGTTATGAGGATGCTGGTTGGAGAGCAGCATATAACACGTCCGTCCAAAATCTGTCATAGGTGTTCAATATGGTGGAGACATGGTAAAAATCATCAATTATATATGATTTGCAACATTTCATCTAAGCGTTTGTTTAGATGGGGCATTAACATCGTAGAAGACACACCTCCATCAGGTGATCCAAACACAAGTAGCTCAAACTGTTTTTAGAATTGTATTTCTCTTTATCTCAATTAAATATCTGTCCGTCTTAATTAATTAGACCAAACTGAATCTCGACGGCTTTGCCAGTTTCAGGGTATTCGTTTCTTTTTCACATTACACATTGTGAATCAGTTATATTAAGGTGTCTTAGAGTTTAGGAGATTGCTTAACGACGGTGGGCACAACTGCAGCTACATGTATAAAACACAGTCTGCACAGCAGCAGTTCATGCAGTGGACCAAACTCCTTTTTCATTGTTGGAACACAGTTTTCAAACTTGCACTTCTCTTCTGACTTTAACCACAACCTGCACAACACTGTGGATTTACAGCACTTTGTTCAAACATTAACACACCACTGTCTAAACTGTACTGGGATCAGCTCCAGCCCCCCGTGACCCTGAATACAGGATAAGTGGTAGACGATGGATTGATGGATCTCTAAACTGTAAACCTCACATTCAAAACACTTTCGAACACTGATAATTGCAACTTTAGCTGAAAGCCTCAGCAGGTGTCTTGTTTTAGACCAGTTGGTGAACACATATATATAGGGAAAGAGAAGAAAGACTCATTTTAAGGAAATGGACCCAAGAAGACGTGTTAGTGGAGGAAGACGAGTGGCAGGGAGACAGGTTGGTGGAGGAAGAAGAGTGACAGGGAGACAGGTTGGTGGAGGGAGAAGAGTGGCAGGGAGACAGGTTGGTGGAGGGAGAAGAGTGGCAGGGAGACAGGTTGGTGGAGGGAGAAGAGTGGCAGGGAGACAGGTTGGTGGAGGGAGAAGAGTGGCAGGGAGACAGGTTGGTGGAGGGAGAAGAGTGGCAGGGAGACAGGTTGATGGAGGAAGACGAGTGGCAGGGAGACAGGTTGGTGGAGGGAGAAGAGTGGCAGGGAGACAGGTTGGTAGAAGAAAAAGGCCCAAGCAGGAAGAGGAAGCAAATGTTCAGATGTAGGGAAATGCTGTTGTTACATGGTTGTTGTCAACAATAGTAAATTACTAAATAAATAAATATATATATATATATATATATATATATATATATATATATATATATATATATATATATATATATATATATATATATATATATATATATATATATATACTATATACAGTATATCTATATAAACTGCTGATTTTCATTCCTTCTTATTTTACCTAGGAAACTGGTTTTATAAAATGAAAATGTTCATGTGAAAGAATTTTACTCTTTTCTTTAAAGCAATTAGGATGTTTAAGAAATTAAGAATTTGTGTTTAGTCACTGAAATGATTCAAACTGTACAGATGAAATGTGTCTGACGTGTGTGTTGGTGTTTTGCCTCTCTGTGTGTTTTTTGGGGATCATGTTCTGCTTGTGCGTGCCTCGTGCCTGGTCTCGTGCATCGGCAGCCTGTTGCACATTCGCACGAATTGAGTGATGGGGTACACGTTTTTTTAACAAAAAACAAGGGGCCTGTTCATAACTAATTCATATATTTTTTGCAATGTAATAATGTAATTATAATGACATTTTTTAATTGATCTTAATTTTGGGGGCCCCTAGTTGGGGCCCTATGCACTCTGCGTACTCTGCGTACTCTGTGTACTCTGCGTTCTCTGCGTTCTCTGCATACTCTGCGTATGTGGAGCGGCGGCCCTGGTCATGACGATGGTTCACATCTGAGCCTGTTTAGCTCAGGTGTCTGTTGTGATGCAGACTGTTGGAGTTTACATGTAGCTGCAGTTGTGACCGCTGTTATTTAACAATCAAACGTTTTGACTTGTTCTAGCAGGAAAAGCACAGCTGGAGCTAATTAGATGAACGACCCCATCCAGCAGTTATTGTGATACAAATTAATGCATATTATAAGGCAAGGCAAGGCAACTTTATTTGTATAGCACATTTCGTACACAAGGCAAACTCAAAGTGCTTCACATCATAACATGTCAAGTGAAAAAAATAGAAGAATGAAAAGAAAATAAAGGCAAAATTAAAATGCATTACAGAAAGACAAGGAAAATAAAAACATAATAATTAAAAACAGTGCAGACATTAAAAGATTTAGCAGAAAGCTATGGTGAACATAAAAGTTTTCAGTCTAGTTTAAAGTGGTCAGAGTTGGGGCAAGTCTTACATCTTCAGTAAGTTTATTCCAGCTATTTGTTGCATGGTGAATACATGATGCTCTCCTGTGATTGTTGTTTACGGGAGAGGTGTCTCATTCATGATTAATACATCACATAATAGTGCTAATGCTACACAGATCAGTTGGAAGCCATTGATAGAACAACATGTGGTGGAAATCCTCATTCAGTGTGATACTCACTATATCTTACTATAGATTAGGGAAGTAACCAACCACGTATCTTCTAGAAAAGGACAGCAGGGCATCCGAACTAGACCCCATGGTTTGCTGTAAAACCCCTCTATTCATCATTTATTAACATTAGAAGATCATAAACATGATTTACTGCAGAAGCCTGACTACTTTTGCTTGTGGCTTATAGGATGTTCCACAACCTGGCAACCAAAGTTGCTTTAATCAATGACTGATAACTGTTTTAAATGACTTATAGTAACCAGTAATAAAGCAGCCAATTGCTGCGTAAAACCAAGGGACTGTAAAGGGACTGCTTTTGACCCTTTACTTTTTTTGTTTGAAAAGTAAGGAGAGAGAGGGAGAGAGAGAGAGAGAGAGAGAGAGAGAGAGAGAGAGAGAGAGAGAGAGAGAGAGAGAGAGAGAGAGAGAGAGATTTTGTCAACGTGAAGCAGTTGCTCAGAGAGGACTCTGGATGGAGGAGGACGGATGGAGGGAGGGCAGCTCTGAGGATAAATGCGCTCTTTCATTTCAAAGTGAGAGAACTCCGTGACTGCAGGAGGCACACGTTTACATGGACAGAAACTCCCGGGAAACAACTGGTTGTTTCTTAATGTGAGAAAGTCAGCGGACAGGATCATGGAGAACACGTTACCAGAAGAACCTCACCTCCAACTTGTGGCGTGACTAGTTTCTGTCGACAGGAGATCTGGATCTTCAAATACGCGCTCAGGAGTCAGAGCGGATAAAGCGCGGCGCGGGGCGGCTGTTTGGGAAGGTGTTACGCATTAGTAATGCTTTAATGATTGTGAACTGCGGCCTCTGGTTGGACGGCACAGGTGCAGGCTTTTCTCGCCCAGAACATGGGTCACTGAGGTGTCAGTTCAGTTCTCGTCTCTTTATCCGAAAGAGCTTCCCGCGCTCCATAAACCCAAATGTTCCAACAAGGACTCTAAGAAACTCCCAAATCACGGACAGGAGTTCTCGTGTCGACTAGGTTTATTTGATTTCCATCTTTATTACTGGAGACTGGGTGTGTGAAGGAGCCCGCACACGCACAGCAGACATGCTACTGCGGCACCGTTTCACTGGATTTTGCGCGTCTCTTGGGAAAAGAGAAAGCTGAAAAGCGCGTGAGTTTATGTGTGTGGTTATGCACTGCATTTTCAATTGAGCAGCGGAGACCGCTTATTAAACCTTCGACCCCCCCTAAAAAAAAACCAGAACAACTGAGGAGAGACTTTCATTCGGTTTCATAAATGGAGCTGCGTAAATACCTGTTGTGCCTGGAGTTCATCCTTTTTCTTAAAGGTAAGAAACACATTATGGTCAATTTTTTAAGTTAAGAAGTCAACTTTAAATTTGCACATTGTTATTAAAATAAGATGAAACTGCTGAAGCATCACGTGAGTCTGAACTGATCACTGCCCTTAAAGCTGACTTGTGAACTTGAGAACTGAGGTCGACCCCTTGTCTGTGATTGATGCCTCTTCACTTCCCAGTTGCTCTCCTGTCTTCCTGCACTGTCTCTCAGGGTGACATGGTCACTGACCCCAGCAACGTTTGCACTTCAACAGACAACATGTGTGAATGATTGTGTCACACGTGCCTCCCTGAGTCCCAAAGAGCTTTATTATCTGTGACAGCATAAGTGACTGACCATGAAGACATTCCTTATGAGAGAAGCAGGCCTTTGAAAACACACGGCCACACTCCAGTTGCCTAAGAGGTCAAAGGTATAGGAGGCTGTGCATGAGTCCAACAAAGTAATGGTTCCTTGTTTTAAGCCTGTAATAAATCTATAAGTTATGTCAGAACCGAGGAAACATTTCATCTTGGAGGCCTCCGGCTGAAGATGTTCAGAGATATTTGAATGTATCTTCTGCCTAAAGGTTACTGGTTCCTCTTACAGCTGACACCTTCTGACCCTGGCAGCTGTGTAACTCGACCCCACCGGTCATATCAGCCATATCCATCGCTTACCCCTGATGTCTAAAATACCCCTAATAAGGCTCACCTCCTGTGCTCATGGTCAGCAGCCTCACACACCTCATTGAGTCATTCCTGCTCACCAGCAAGAAACCTAAGAAAAAGACCATTGTTGTCTCCGCAAACTCAAGTGTTTATGCAGCTGATAAGCTAAGAGGTTTAACCGCTGCATTATAGCATGCAGTGGAGCAAAATGAGATCAGTAGGCTGGTCTATTATGTGGTGCAAGGCATGGTGAGTTTGTATGGATGTATGTATAGATTGAGATGTCGGCATTTGTTAACGTGTAGACTGAAGAATGATTATCCACACAGACAGTTTACTATGCAGAATGCTTCTTATTCAGAGGCTCAGGAATGAATGAGGAACACATAAAAACACTCTCTCACACACAGACACACACACACACACACACACACACACACACACACACACACACACACACACACACACACACACACCTATTTACACACGCCTGCAGCCAAATGTTGCCTGTGGTTGGGTTTTACTCATTGCCCTCAATTATCAGTTTAAATCAAGCATGTACGGGGTAATTGTTCCCCTTTCTTTCCTGCGCAACCTTTGATTTATTTTTTGCTGTAGCTTACGTGACCTCAGTGTAAGTGTTGTTGCATGTGTGTGTGTGTGACTTTGCTTACTTGTGCATGTGTCATACAGGAGCGTAGGTGAGTGAGCATGTGTGTAATGTTAATGCTTTCAGCAGAGCTCCCCTGATGTGGACAGCAGGCATCCCATGCCTGTTACAGTCCGTTATGCTTTACTGAGATGTCGAACACAGGTGTGTGTGTGTGTGTGTGTGTGTGTGTGTGTGTGTGTGTCCTTGACTCCAGTTGTTCACATATTCTTGCTATCATTCTCCCAGCTATCTCCTTGTGGGTTGTTGTTTTTTTTAACTCTCCCATAATTGGCTGACTTTCATTCCTGCTCCCCCTCTTCTTCCACCCCCGTTCCCCACGAGAGGGTGACAGAGATGAGAACACAACAGGAACGAGACAATGGAGAGAAAATCTGTGAAAGTAGAGAAGAGGTGAAGGAGGGGGGATGCAAGGGAAACATTATGGGTCAAATATAGACGATAGTCAAGCTGCAGGACATTTCACAGAGCTATAAGTCCAGGATGTGGATTAAGAGAACCAGAGAAACAGAGAGGGGGGGGGACTTAAATATGTTCGTCTGTTTAAACAATATCAGTGTCTCTGCATACTGCAATAAGTGCTGGCATGTCTCAGCATCCAGAACACTGTAGTGTCAGATTCAGTTTCTGTGCTGCACAATCACAGCCACTCACAGCCAGCAGCAGTAGCGCCCAGAGCCGTACGTGTGGTTGAGAGAATCTGGACCCAGTTCGGCCTTGATACATGTTTGCCGCCAGTTGTCATGGCGATGGGTGGTCAGACAGGCTGCGGTACAGTGTCGTATATAAACCCCAAATGAAAATGGAACCAGAGGAGGGAGGACGGGACGGGGAAAACAAGGAACGGTTGGGAGGAGAGGGGGGGGCTTGTGGTACAGTTACGGCGTGTGTGTTTTAGGAGATGGTAAGAAGCAATTTATGGTTTATGAGAGAATGAGTGAAATAGGAGGATGACAGAGAAAATCAGTAGTAGGGGTTGTTATCTGGGGCCTGGTTTGTTGTGGAAAGCCATTTGGAAGCAGAGAGGCTGGTTGCTGATGCCACAAGAAGACAGAAACATTTTACTACACTGTGTGTCAGAGGGGCCCTGGTGAGAGAGTATAACGTGGTGCACAAAGGCTTGATAGAAAGCTTTTTATTCATTCTGGTCATGGAAATGGAAGATATAAAAGAATGTACTTACCTACGCAAAGTCCCATTGGTGAAGTGCATTAAACATCTGTGTAGAATCCGGTAGATGGCTGAAGATGAGCAGGAACCAGCTTTGAGAGTTTACAGCTACACTAGCAGCTCTTTACAAGCACAATAGTTCAGTTCAATGCTCGAGTTAAGCAAGTATGTAATGTTTACCCTGTTCAATATCTTAACATGGCAACACCTGCAAACTAGCACAAACTTTCAGCTGAGGATGTTGGGATTGTCGTTTAAACTGCAGGTGTTGTTTCATATACCCAAAAAGATGTTGACCCGACCGGTTCGCTGGATGAAAAGCTCACAAATCACAAACATTGTCAGAATGAATCTTGAGGTGGACATGGACGTGTTCAAAATGTCATGCCCATTCCTCCAGGAGCTGTTGAGATATTTAACTCAAAACCACAAATTAGCTTCAGTCCGACAAGAGTCGGTGGATCTCCAAAGTCAACACGATGAATCCTTTGGGGAGCATGCAAGTCAGTACACCATTTCATGGCAATCCATCAAGTAAGTTGAGATGTTTCAGTCTGGACTGAACTGGTGGACCTATCAGCAGAACGACATTACCATCCATAGACTCGTGCTGTAACCCCACCCCCACATATTTGTAGATCCAGTGATTAAATCTGGGCACAACAAAGAGAGAACAATTGGCTGGAGATGCAGTGATATTACAGGAGAAAACATCTGTCCAGAAGAGAAAGTGAATGTGCAGGTAAAAGAAACAACAGCATGTGGGAAAAGGCAGGAGCAGCCAGGGAAGAGAAACATTGGCCGTGTCCAGTTTCCCTCTGAAAACCAAGTGGAATCCCCCTCTGATTACCCTGGCCGAGGTAACGGTCTGTGTGTGCATGTGTGTGTGTATCTGTATACTGTATATGTGTGTGACTAGCTGGTGTGTGTTCTGGTCTTGTTCCCATCAGGATTACTTTTGTCTGGTGAAATCACTGAGTTACAGCCGGAGAGTCCGATGTCCTGGATGTCAACTCAAATTGATAAAAAACCTTTAACAAAAACACATCCAACACACCCTGCTTTTCCAGGGCAACAAATAACATGCAGAAGATGCACAAGTGGGACGAGTTAAATACCAACTGTCTAGAGCATCTTAATGTTTGTGAGGCTAAACTGAAAATACTAGTCTCCTTGACGATGCCCTTTAATTTAGGTGGAATCGTGTGTCTGAAGGAAATAGCAAGGGGAGTTTACATCCTGTCAGCCACTGACAACCTCAGCAAACATTTTTGCTGAAACAGGGAGTACATGCGGATACATTATTATTGGTGACTCAATCTAGCGCCACCATGATGTTCACATTTTTGGTTTTGAGTGAAACGTCTCGGGAACTAATGGATGCAGAAATGAATTAAATTTGTTCAACGCATTCATGTCCATTTAAGGATGAGCTGTAACTTCGGTGATCCCTGATTTGTTTTTGTGTGATCATCAGGTCAAAATGTTGATTTGCCCAATACTTTGGTTAGTGACTTCACTCAGCCACAGCTGTACTCTGTGTTTAGTTCTAATTAGCTAAGTTTAGCATGCTAACACTTGCTGACGTATACATCATAAACCCAAAACATGTTCAAATTCAGCAGTTGCATTGTCAGTATGAGCATGTTAGCATGCAGAGGTAAGCATTTAGCTCAAAGCACCGCTGTGTCTAAGTCGAGGAGGGTTTAAAGAGGAGATGTCATGCCTCATAGCTCAAGACCGGGTCCCAGAAACCGACAGAGGGACTAGGCAGGTATCTGTAGAGACTAATTGGGGAGAATGAGAACACGAAGATGATGAGCGGGAGGTCAGGTGACTGCAGGGCTAATCAGGAACCGGTCAAATGAAGAAGGGTGCGAAAGACTGAATACAACTGGAAACACAAAACAGTATGAGTATGACATCCATTAAAAGTATTTCAATTTGGTTAAAAAAAAAGTACAAAAACCTGTGACTGTTTTCAGAAAAAAATGAATACATGGACGCACTGACTCATAATAAAGTAATTCACTTATGTGGTCTGCAGTGTTGATAACAAGCCATTAATCCTAAATTCCTAATATTATTTATTTAAAATTCTAAAAGGTCATTATTAAACCCTTCATTTGCTCATTCAGTTTCACTCTGATTAGCATAGCAGGACACATTTAATCCATGTAGGTTTGCATTCGCTGTCGTTTTATGTATTTTTTCTGGCGTTGGAAAAACCGTATTAAACTTTCCCTTTCAGACTTTTAGACTGGACGAAAAAATGAGTTGTGCGTTTTTCATTTTGCCAGTTGGAACAGGTTTTAATGCTTCAGTTTACACCTTAATGTTCACAACTCAAGTGTCTGACTAGCATCTTGTTGCTGTCGGTCTTCTCTGTGTCTCCCTCACCTCTCTCCTCTCTGGATGTATGAAGGGCAGGCTTGTGCGTCACAACAGGGGGCTTACTATACTCCTAGTTTTTCTAACCCACACCCTTCCCTGCCTTGCCTGTTTTCTCCCCTCTCCTCTCCCTCTTTCCCCTCAGACTGAACTCCTTTTTCCTCAGAGGTTGCTTTGGTCACTCTGTTTATCCATCTTTTTCAGCCCTCCCCCTTCTCCCTCCCTCGATTCCCCCCTTGTAAGGCTGAGAAGGAAAATAATAATCCGACTCTGCATCTACGTGGATTGTGTTGAGTTGTGCATACACTCCAAGTTTTGCATTTATATTTCCCTCATTTTAACAGCTAATCAATATTGTTTATGTAAACGGATTCTTAATGCCTTAAAGCAAAATGTCATCATATTGGGAACTATGCTTACAGATAGATGAGAAGACTGATACCGCTGTAATGTTTGTACAATATATGAAGTGACTCAAAAATAGTCTGGCACATGGCAATTTGTAGTTGGTTCTCTTTGTTTTTATGCCTTAACTGCGGCCAATCTGGTGAACATGATATCTCTGGAATGCCTTCAGGAAATTGCTTCATGTTTGGTGCAAATGTCCACTTGGATTTAAGGATAAACTGAGATGATTTAGGTGGTCAAAGGTCAAGGTCACTGTGACCTCACGTCTGTACTATTCTTAAGAATGCCAAAAAACTGGACTCAAGGATGAAGCGGTCAAAATTCAGTGGAACAAGGGCCAAAGGTCAAGATGGTTGTGAGCTGTTGAAACACATTTAATCACACAGCTAATCCTGATCATTTCACACATTCAGTATGTAAGATGAAATGATGAAGTGATGACATTTTGGACAGACATGGATGTAAACCTCAGCATGACTGGTTGGCGAAGTCATTCAACCGCAAGTCAGTCATTCTAGTTACTTATTGAACCAACCAGATATCCCTTGTTCATGTGTGAAGCCTCCGATGTGCCGGCAGGCAGATTTAGTTACTTTTGGACGGGTCAAGGCTTGCTGTTTCCTCCTGTTTCCAGTCTTTATGCTAAGCTGGGCTAGCAAGCCACTTAAGCCACTCCATTTAAGTTGCTTTAAAGGTTGAGTAGGTGATTCTATTCAGAAACACTTTTTATTACTTGAAATCCTCGTAACACACCGATAGCAATCAATACATTAAATGCTCTGAATTAAAACATTTTTAAAAATGTCATCTGTGGCCGTGGTAGGACTGTAAAAACCCATCCAATCAAAAAAGTCGGACTAGAGAAAATGATTGGACGGTCTGCCTGTCTGTCAATGCTTACTTCCTGATTGCACTCTGCCGATCTCGAGCATCGTTTAGTGTTCTGGGGGAGCGGCTTTGATTAGAGGTCTGAACCAAAGGGCGGGACTTTTTCAGTTAAATGATGCATTCAAAGTCAAAATCTCTGTGTTTTTTCCAAATTACCTACTCAACCTTTAAGGTTGGAAAAAAATCATCTTATTCCACACCGTCTGGCAATCAATATCCTGTATCAGCCCATTCCAACTGTTCATTTAAGGTATACTGTATACACATTGATATACTTGAACCAGTGATTATGTTAGGTTATGACTGCACAATCTGTTCAAATGGAAATATTTGAGATGTATATATGAATCATTTCATCAATCATCATTAAGCCTGATATATTTGGCATCTTTGGAAACTTTGGGATCTTCACTGGAATTGAGCATTAACTTGTGTGTGTTTTTCTGCACAGCTGAGTTAATGATGACTTACCAGCAGCCTGGGGGGTTTTAGAGGAGAAGTACAAAAACATGTTGTGTTAAAGTCATCTGTGTAATATTATTTTCTGTTATTTCAGGGTTGTGTCAGTGTTTCAACATAGATGTAAAGCATCCGCGCATCTTCACCGGTCCAGAGGACGCTCTGTTTGGCTTCTCTGTTTTACAACATGAAGCAGACGGGGAGAAATCGTAAGTTCCTAATGAAGAATTAAAGAGAAAGATGACGTAGCATGAGTAAATGTTTTGATGATAAATGACGTGTGTCACCGTGGCGAAGGATGCTGGTCGGCGCTCCCTGGGACGGGCCGCCCAACAACAGGAAAGGAGATGTGTACAAATGCATCGTGGGAGAGGAGATGAGCTCAAACTGCAGCAAAGTGAATCTAGGTGAGAGAAACATAGTCCTTAACAGCTCAACTCTCCCTGCTGTTAACCAGATGCTACAATAAGCTGTCTGTCCATCCATCGCAGGTGAGACAGCTCTTCAGAACATTTCTAAAAACCTGAGGAATTCTCACCTGGGAATGACGCTGACTCCCGACTCACCTGATGGCTTCCTGGTAAGTGGTTTCAACACTTGATGAACAAGCCTTTCTATTTTCACTCCATGGGCGTTTGGGTGATGTGTGGGCGCCTGAAGGGATGTGGTTCAGACCAGGTTGTGTTAGTTTGACAGTATTTCAATGAATCATCGTGTTTTTATATGACTTTAGATGTGACTGATTCCCCCACTTCCTGGATACCTTTTTGGAGATTCATATGCACATAGACTGAGCTGGCTGACTGAACTGAGGCCTTGCTTTCAGTGAATCAACATCAACAACACTGTGATTACCATCATTATTGTGGGGCAACTCCTTCCTCCGGCTAATTTATGTTCTATTTTTGTGAGATTGTGGTGGGTTCAAATGAGTCAAAGTCCAATCTCAGACCAGTCCAGAGCAAGTCCTCATTTTTGTGACTAAAAGGTTCTTGATATGGAATTCGGATCATATTAGTGCCTCTCAAAACAGCAACAACTAAGCCGGCTGCTTGCAGCTAACAGTGCTAACCGTGCAAAAAACCAGCAACAACAGCAACAGTGCTGAAAGAGAAAACAGTATTTTCCTGAGGGGGAACCAGACAGTGAGCGTGAATCTCCTGAGACGGCCTGACCAATGGAGTTATTGGCTGTGACCTCTGTGAGCACAGGGTAACACCAGTGGGACACACTAACATGCATTAATATAAACATTCTCAATAGCTTTGTATTTTTTGATGCTATAGTCATGCTGTAAATAATTAATTGATCTATTTCATTATTTATCAAGTCAAGTCTATGATTCTGATAAACACATATCGCTGTTCTTCTCCGGTTTCTCCGGTTTTGAGGCTTCTGACTGGCGAGAGTAACACGCTGCTCCTGAGCCAGCGAGCAGAAATGTGTGTTTTTATGTGAGTTATTGTGTCGATATGTTAAACAAAGTGTGCTCGCGTGTTTTGGTGTCTGACTGCTGCTCTGGGTGTGGAGTTCATGAACGGCATCCAGCTTATCCCGCTCTAATGTGTGTGTGTGTGTGTGTGTGTGTGTGTGTGTGTGTGTGTATGTGTGTGTGTGCCTTGGTCTTCACCCCAGCGGTCAGGTCTATAACAGGATCGGAATGCGTCTCCGGCCCTTTGTTAATGACAGACCTACCAAAAGCCATAGCACCTCTCTCTCTTTCCTCCCTCCTTTCTCTCATCCCTCTCTTTCCTCCCTCCTTTCTCTCATCCCTCTCTCCATCCTTCTCCTCGGCCGTCTGGCTGCTGAGGAGAAACGTCTCATAATGACAGGGAGAGCAAAACCAGGATGTTTCTCTTTCTCTTTCACTCTCCCCCCGTTTCACCCCACATTCGCTCTCTCTCTCTCTCTTTTGTCTCCCTGTCGTATGCATGAGTTTCTCTTTTATCTTCTCTTTCCACCCTCCCCCATCCCCTTGTTCCTCCCTCTTGGTATGAAAGCCAAATAAACAGCGTGCTTTGAAGACAGAAATATTTTATACGATGCTCCAACCCCCCCAGCCCCACATTCAACCCCCTACACACCATCCCATTTAAATTGCTTTACTGGTCTTGTGTTCCAGCTCTGTTAAACCGCTCATGACAACAGCGACTGCCAACACGTCAACAACAGTCTCCCTCTCTCTGCCGCCTCTCCCTCATTTTTTCTCTCCCCCAAACCACACTATTGTAGTTTTTCCATGACTTTATTCCCTGTCGTGGCTTGTTTTCTTTTTGTTCCCTGTCTGCCCTTATTTAGTCTTTTTCCTGTGTTTATTCAGTCACCTGACCACATTTGTCTACGTGTTAAAAGCCCTTTGATAACCGCCGGTCTTGTGAGTGTCGCTGCTCCCGAGACCGCTTCACCTGTAATGCAGATGCTGATGTGTTTCTATGTGTCTATGTGTTGGGCAGGCCTGTGCCCCTCTGTGGTCTCAGGAGTGTGGTACATCTATGTTCAGCACTGGCATCTGTGCCTCCGTCAGCGATGACCTACAACCAAGAGAGACCATCGCTCCAACGGCGCAAAGTAACCACACATTTGCACAAACATGCCTAGGCACAGAAACACGCTGCCCAGGCCTGCTGTAGCCAGCCAGATCTGTTTTTGCTGTGCAGGGTGCTCCACGTACATGGACATCGTGATCGTGCTGGACGGCTCCAACAGCATCTACCCCTGGTACGAGGTCCAGAACTTCCTCAGCAACATCCTCAGCAAGTTCCACATCAGCTTGGACCAGATGCAGGTAAAAGTGCAAGTCAATGTGTCTTTGCATTGACTGTAAATATTATTAACATTCATAATGGAAACTTGTGGGTTTGAGTTTGAGTGAGTCTCCCACTCAAATCTCTGGAAGCCCTTAACTGTAAGACAAGCTAGTCCCTTGAGTGAAAACATGCAGAGTGCAGAACCAGTTTGGCAAATATGACCAGAATTAATAGCTTTAGTAATGTGAAGGGACGTGAGCCAGGGAGCTCAAGGTTGGAGGAATCGAGGGGGGGGGGGGGGGGGGGGGTCTTGGGATGCTATTCTGAGCTAAACAACAACAGGAGCGAGAGGGGTTTGGGTTTTGAGAGGGAGGGTAAGGGGGTAGCAGGCAATGTGAGGTGAAGAGGAAATACCTCTGGTTTTTGAATGAATTCAAAAATTCCCCCAAGTGCACTGTTTGCTTTAAGAACAAGCTCGGTACTTAAAGACATAGTTCACCCCAGAAACAAGAGTCTCAGATGTTGCTTTCCACAACTATGTGGCAGCCCAACCATGAACGTGTGGCATTGCTGACATACTTGTATGTGTGTGTGTGTGTGTGTGTCCACACATTCAGGTTGGTATACTGCAGTATGGAGAGGTAGCAGTCCACGAGTGGTTCCTGAAGGACTACCAGACCACACAGGAGGTGGTGGAGGCCGCCAAGAACATCAGCAGACAGGAGGGACGAGAGACACGCACTGCATATGCTATCCACACAGCCTGGTACGCATGTCCATCACCCTTCCTCCTCTCTTACTGGCTGGTGTTCTTTGTTCAAATTTACTGTAGATTTGGCTGGCTAACTGGAAACTGTCTGGCTGTTTTGATTTTGGTATAAATTCTTTGTTTTTCTCTAAATATCACTCTGTAATTTGCAGTTATAAGGACAATGAGTTCTGTTTTTTCATAACATGAGCACGATCCCAATCCTAATTTAGATAAACAGTCAGATGTAGGCTGTGTTAACAATCGCATACTAACGTACAGCATACAACATAGGTCTACTCTACTCTATCAGTACTATTAAGGATGCTATTAGCAGCAGAAGTATCACATGACTGACAGCCAGGCCGCTCTCAAGGCTCCCGGCCAGCGACTCCGTCACATCTCAAGAAAGTTAGAGCAGGCAACAACAAAAATCTCTTGCAAACCCATTACACACCTGGCCAGCGTCAATAAAGTCGGTGACTAGCTGATAAATATATTTGTCTGCTGGATGAATGAATAACCGACTATTTGCCAACGAGAATATGTGAATGTTGCGTTTACAGCTTGTTGTGCTGCCCCCAAGTGGCCAAAAAATCAGTTAATGCTAAAAATGTTTAAGCCAATATAATTTTTAGGTTCATATTGGATTTTTTTTACGCAAATTACTGATTAGAGACATACACATTATATTATCCAGACAAAATGTGTAGACCATCTATAAAATCCTCTATTGTTTGCCGAGTATTTTTCACCTTCATGACTCTTATTTGAGTTGGTAACCTAAGGCTAAAGAAACAGCTCTATACGTCGAGGGTCAATGGCTAAGTGAAAAGCTCTCCGTCTTAAAATATCCTTTTCTTTTCAAAATAAAATTCCTGCTTTATTAAAGTCATGCCCACATGGAACACCACACCCAGACCTGATGTGTGGCCACGGCTTCCTTTCTGGGAGGTGTATGTCTTGGCGAGGTGTTGAAGTCGTACATGCACACACACACACACACACACACACACACACACACACACACACACACACACACACACACACAGGTAATTGGAGAGTTCCTGTTTTCTGGTGCATTTAAAGGTAAAAGTTGGAGATGTTTAGGAGGAACATTTAAAGGGCAGTTGAAAAGCTTTAAAATGGAGCCAGTAAAATAGTGTGACTGTGGCATTAAAACACCAGTGACGGGAACTCCACTAGTACACACTCTCCGCTCATCACCTTTCAATGTCTCTGTCTTCCCATCCTGTCAGACGGTGAAAACACATGGTCAGCAGACTCATCAGTGCTCCTGATAAGAGAACAAAAGCTTGTTACTCAGAAGTCCTTTTTTTATTGCAAAAGTGAAGGTTTTCTCAAGTGCGTGTGTGTCGGGGTAAAGAAACCAAGCCAGGGTTACAGGGTTTTTGAAATAATATAAGATTAATTTGATACAAAAATATAACAACTTATGTTTTGACTTATATTCTTGCACACACACACACACACACACACACACACACACACACACACACACACACACACACACACAGATATTGGCAGATAGCAGAGCTGGCGCTCGGCAGGAGAGTGACAGGGTAGAAAAACAGTGAGACTAGTCGGCTGCTGGCTCAGCACGGCTGCAGGTGTGGCACAGCCTGGTCAGTAGTGCTCCTGCAGCTGTAAAAATACACACACACACACACCTAGAGATCACACACACACACCTACAGCTCACACACACACCTACAGGTCACACACACACACACACATGGATGAACACCAACACACAGGGCTCATGCCAGTCACTCAAAGTCACACACGCGTGCACACACACTTTTCTTACAAGGACTGACACTGACAGCATACTTTCCTTGATCTCCCCCCAACCTCACTTTTAACCCTCTTCACTGCATCTTGGACCTTTGACCTTTACCTCTAACCCTTGTGCTTATTATAAACTTAACCCCAAACCCCTTAGCCAACAAAGATCCTAAATACGGTAAATTTCCCTGAAGGTTTTTGGTGATTTGGTTTTTGTGTGGACATCAGCACACTCAGCGTTGTACACTTAAGCCTTGAAACTTGAGGACTGGACTTGACCGGGATTACTTGAGACTTGATTTATAGCATGATGGGAGAACAAAAGTGGGAAATAAATCCACAAAATCTGTATGTAATGTGATAAACAAATACTGTGATAATGCTTCTCAAAAGCATAATATAACCAGTCCACTCAGCCTCTCTGGTCCCACTACAACCAGTCCACTCAGCCTCTCTGGTCCCAGTACAACCAGTCCACTCAGCCTCTCTGGTCCCAGTACAACCAGTCCACTCAGCCTCTCTGGTCCCAGTACAACCAGTCCACTCAGCCTCTCTGGTCCCAGTACAACCAGTCCACTCAGCCTCTTTGGTCCCAGTACAACCAGTCCACTCAGCCTCTCTGGTCCCAGTACAACCAGTCCACTCAGCCTCTCTGGTCCCAGTACAACCAGTCCACTCAGCCTCTTTGGTCCCAGTACAACCAGTCCACTCAGCCTCTCTGGTCCCAGTACAACCAGTCCACTCAGCCTCTCTGGTCCCAGTACAACCAGTCCACTCAGCCTCTTTGGTCCCAGTACAACCAGTCTACTCAGCCTCTCTGGTCCCAGTACAACCAGTCCACTCAGCCTCTCTGGTCCCAGTACAACCAGTCCACTCAGCCTCTCTGGTCCCAGTACAACCAGTCCACTCAGCCTCTCTGGTCCCACTACAACCAGTCCACTCAGCCTCTCTGGTCCCAGTACAACAGTCCACTCTCTCGTCCCTTCGAGCTGAATGAGGCTCTACTGTCACATCGAGGATGATCTCAAACAGCAGAAAGTCCTCACACACATCACTGAAGGTAAAAGTTGCTCTGTGAATGTGGAAGTTGCCGTTGAAGGATCCATGTTTAGCGTGTTAGCCAGACCCCGACAGGCTTTCCTTTGAGAGTCTTAAGATTGCTAGGTATTTTTAAGTCAGAAATACACTATAAATATGTATAATGAGTTGATCGGTGTGTAGGTGTTTATTTGTGCAGAGCTAAAAGATTCATTACTGTGGGCCGGGTGCGCACCGGGAGCTGCATTCATTCAGTAATTCATTAGGATAGATCCATCAACCCGCGACCCTGAATACAGGATAAGCGGTAGACAATGGATGGATGGATCCAACAATGCAAATTATAACCGCACCCCATGTGTGAGCGGGGCAACTTTGTGAAAGCAAAGTTTCAGAAAGTCTGCTCAATGTAGCTTCATATTTGATCATACACGACAGAGGTCTTCTCATCTAAATAAGGAAATAGTTCTCATTTGAAAGGACTTGCTCTCAGCTTTCACATCGTTTCCAAAAGAAAACCTTGAGCAAGTTGAGCTGCCAATACACAAATGTGCGTCGGGGGAAAAGAAAATGCATGTGGCTTGGT
This sequence comes from Eutrigla gurnardus, assembly GCF_963514095.1. Lineage (NCBI taxonomy): Eukaryota > Metazoa > Chordata > Actinopteri > Perciformes > Triglidae > Eutrigla > Eutrigla gurnardus. The sequence goes on along the minus strand of NC_139937.1, from coordinate 4,143,024 downwards.
TTTTACAGTGTGACGTTGACGTGTAAATGACAGTACTTGAGCGAACGGAGGACAGTTTCAATGCTGAGTATGAACATCAAACAGCCCTCTACAAGTGGATTAGCCGCTGATTTTTTTATAATCGCTCCACCCGTCTCAGACGGGTGGACACACACACACACACACACACACACACACACTCACACTCACACACAAACAGGCCGCTGCGCCATGTCATAACCACACTGCTGTGACTCCATAAACTGCCTTGTAAATACAACCAGGCTTCCCAATTAGCTCCACTTACTTTCTCTCTTCCTTCATCTCCTTTCTTTCATCCACATTTTTCCTCTGCTTCCCTCTCTTCCTCTTCTTCTTCATTCTCCTTTCCCTTACCTATTTATGTCCGTCTTGTCGTCTCCCTCTCCTCCTCACACTTTCCTTCCCCCTTTTATAGCTCTCTCTTCTCTCTTTGCCACCAGTTTTATTTCCCTGTATACATCACACAATCTCAATACCACATCAGAGCAGATGTCACACTTCTCAGTTGTAATATTTGGCTTCATTTTACTGACATTTATCACTCTTTTAATATGGGTCCCTTTTTCTCTGCCTTCCAGAAACCTCCCGTATGTTTTTCTGTTCGCTATTTTCCAGCTAAGGTTTTGTATTTTTCCAAACTTGTTGTTCACCTGTTTGCCAACTTTTGTTTCTCATCTTATCCAGTCTTTTACTCATCAGTTTGTTCCTCTCTGCTATTTGTCTTCCACTCCTCTCTTCTGTTCTCTCCTCTCTTTCTCAGCACCCATAATTTGCAGACTGCATAGGGGAAACGGTTGTTTTTAACTCTGAGTTTCTTGCGGCTGACCACAATGTTATATTTAGGGCTGGAGTTAGGCCTGAAAATGACTGAGTTCATTCGCAGTGACTACTCTCGCCAGTTCACTGCATGTGTGTGTGTGTGTGTGTTGGTCTGAGGCTTACCAACACTATTCGATGCTTGAATCAGGTCCCACTGAGAACAGGTTTCCTGCAGACAAACAGGGTGCGGCCTGAGTCCATTTGAGCGTGTGTCATTTAGGGTTCCTCTCTGTCCTGGCTCACCCGGACGGGAATGCACAGATGCGGCCGCTGCGTGTAATGACACATACACGCCGCATGCGATGACCAGCTCAAATCAACTGGCAGCTAATGTGTGTCTGCCAGATATGACTGATATAGTTGTGGAAAAGTCCAGTTGTGACTATTTATATAGGACTTGATGAGAGGGAGCTTAAATTCAATCTCTGTGTTAAATAGAAGCACTTGAAATTGCATATTATCTTTTGAGAAATGTTTATTTTAGATTTTAGGAAACCAAGTGACTGATACTCCCTGGCATCCTCCCTCTCCCTCAGGCTCTTTCTCTTCTATTTTCCTTCTCTTTCCTTCTTGCGCTCTCGGTCTTGATTCGACATCATTCAGCTGAATGTTTATCCAAACTAGCCTGACATCTCAGTGTGTGCTTCTTTCTGTCTTCGTAGCACCGAGGCGTTCAGCACTGAGCACGGAGCAAGGGAGGGCGCCACCAAAGTGATGATCGTAGTGACAGACGGAGAGTCACATGACGGGGAGGAGCTACAAGACGCCCTGGGCGAGTGCGTGGACAGAAACATCACCAGATACGCCATCGCTGTGAGTACATCAAGTCCGATGGGTCATTCTGATTCAAGGAACTGCTAACCTGAAAATAATCCTAATTTCTGGGGCAGTTTCAGGATCTAGTGACGCTCATCATTTCTACACTGAGTTGTGGGAAACACAAAAACAACTAACCTGCATCCTCAGTGGTGTAGAGACATTCCTCACACGTTTGTGTGGTGGTTTGTGTGCCCATGTACACCCCGAAGCAGCCACACAATAGCACCACCACTCCCCCAAAAATAACAGCCCTAAAATACCAAATGAACCACTCAAGTCTAAAATAGCCGAGTGGGAACTAAAACTCTTCCTTTTCAGCCCCACCCGACCCCCGACACACAGAAACACACCGAGTGGTTAGTGTCAGAGGGGCAGACAGACTGTAGGGGCCAGGCTGGTTGCAGACCCCTCCCTTCCCCACAAGTGAAGCTGGGGAACCTCCAGACTCCACTGGGACCACAGAAGAGGAGAACATAAGGAGTGTCCCTATAGAAATATGTGTAGATGAAGACAATCAGACATAACTAGTCATTTATGGACGGAGAAGGACGGAAGTAGGAAGGAAACATGTTTTGGAGAATTAGGGAGAACGGGGTTGGTTGTCACATTCATTATATCTCGGCACCAGAAGGCACTGTCTCTCAAATTTTGGTATGGAAATGTCCAGAATTGGGATCAGAGCTCACCGACACAGCCTTCTTTGGAGTAAGACAGCTGCACTTTAGATGAGAGGACTTTTTGTGTTTTTCATGTCAATTGTAAATATTCAGCTCCTCAGTATTTTTCTTCTAGACTTTGACACAAAGGGTTTATAACAAAACATTCTTAACCCTTAAAAAGTGTGAAGGGAAAGCTATAGTTTAGACTGTTGTTAGCTCCCTAACTAGTTGTTGGATGGTTGTTAGCCTTGATGCTAGCAAAAAAAGCCAGTTGGGTTGGTTGTCACATGTGAAGTCAAGCTGTATCCTCACTGACAGCCCAGAGAAGGAGAGAACAGAGCAGGGAAAGGCAGCCAGCAAGCAAAAGAAAGGGAGGAGAAGTCTTCATCAGATGAAGAGGAACATTTTTGGTTAGTTTTTATGGAAACGTTCTCCAACAGCCGTTCAGGGGAGGTATGGGAGAAGTGCAACCAGTGGGCACACAAGCCCTGCTTAGTTGGAGTGAGCAGACCCTACATTTGCCATCACTGGATCTCAGATAGTGAACATGTGTAGCCTGGTTGAGTCGGCTATTATTGTTAGGCCCATTATTGGTTCTTTATGTTGTTATATAGGCTGGCCTAAAGATGTGTTTCCTGTTCCTTGCTCATTGTGTGTTAAGATGCACTAAGTTATGTAGGCCTATTTGTCAATGCAATTTAACTTTCAAATTTAGTTCTGCCTCCTTGCCCTCAGATTTTTCCCATTAAGATAACATTGTGACAAACAACCCCATAGTGTGTGAAAACCATCCCTGCTATGGGTTTGGTTGTCACAATGTGTAAGGGTGTCTTTGATAGTTAATAACGGCTTTGTTACATTAAGTTGGAAAATGAAAGGGATACACATTTCAAGCCAACACCTTAAGCTTCAATTGAATGTAGGAATGACTATTGAAAGATGTTTTGATGATGAGCAATTCACACTACAGTAAAAAGTGTGCCTACCAACCCCGTTCTCCCTACTTCTAGAGTCAGGGTACGGGTCGAGCACAAAGTGTGTACGCAGCCTGCGATGCCAAAAAGCAAAATATAAATAAAACTGGATGAAGAAAACAAAAGAGAATGAGGTTGTGGTGAAGGGATGACAGGTAAGTGCTACTTGTAACAGCAGCAATGTCCTGAGGTTTGCTCTCTGGGCTCTGTGTGTGTGTGTGTGTGTGTGTGTGTGTGTGTGTGTGTGTGTGTGTGTGTGTGTGTGCGTGTGTGTGTGTGTGTGTGTGTGTGTGTGTGTGTGTGTGTGTGTGTGTGTGTGTGTGTGTGAGTGAGTGTAAATGGCTCACGTGGGAGGGCAGAGCTTTGAAAACAAGAGCACAGTCAGTGTTTTATACATCAGTGGGCCTGGAAGTGTGTGTTTGCGGGGGAGTGTATGCAGGGCCATGTGTGTGTACATACACTCGTATTCATTTATTCAGACTCAGTTTAGATTCCAAGCCCCTAAAATCTGGAAAAGTGTTATTTCTCTTTCTCTGTGCCTGTAAAAGCCAGCGGCAGGTCGCAGCCTGAGTGGACTTCAGAACACCTTAATGTCCATATTTATATGAAGGCTCTTTACACCCGTCTCCACCCCGACCCTTTGAAAACAGAGGATTTCCTTAGTTTGCTTGGCAGCTGGGGTCGCAGGGGGAGATTGTGGGGTTTGGTTTCTCTCGTGGAATTTTCTCATTTGTACTTCAGGCGTTAAGCCAGAGGGCGACTGCTGCTACAGTAGATCTCCTGCGTGAGTCATCCCTTCACCTCGTAGCGAGGCCTGCGCTCCTCATTCACAACTCTCCGGAGGCTGCCATTTCCTCTGTTGTTATGTTTTCCAGTCAATCTGTTGCCTTTAGGTATTGCTTAATGACCAGTAAATGACACAGGCAGTAAGTGTGTTTATCTTCACTACAGCTCCAGGTGACTTGGCTGCTGATTCAGAGTGAACATCTTCTCTATCCGTCTCTCTCTTCAGCGTCCCTCAGAAACATGGAGAAGTGCTCTACATGCCAGAGTGTATGTGCAAGTGCTTTCCAGCTTAATCCATGATCTCTTCCCTCTCTCTTTCTCACGCTGGCCTCCAGGTTCTGGGTCATTACATCCGCCGGCAGCAGGACCCTGAGACTTTCATCAAAGAGATCAAGTCTATCGCCAGCGACCCCGAAGAGAAATACTTCTTTAATGTGACGGATGAAGCGGCGCTCAATGACATCGTGGATGCACTGGGAGATCGCATCTTCACTCTGGAAGGTTTGTGATACAGGGAGCCTGCGGACGAACGAAAGATGTTCAAAAGAAAAAGAAAAGAAAGGAAGCGGCAATGTTGCAGTTCTTTAAGTCACTCACGATTAGCATGATTAGCATTATTAGCATGATAAGCACTAAGGATCTGTAGTGTTGCAAAGCACATGATTAATCCGTTCATTTTAAAATAATCCCTCAAGTTTTATACATAGTTGTGTCATATGATAGCACGCTGGCTATTGGTCACAGTTATTTTGATTTACTTTGCATGACAGCAATTAAACCAACTCATTTATAAATTCTAAATCACCTACTTTAACATTTAGTTCTTTTGTATATAAATACAGACACATTATAGGATCATCTGATATCCTTTATAAGGTCGAAGACATACACCAATAAAGCTGTATTTTAAACTCCATGGTGACAAAGTCATTCACAATTTTAACAGCAAAACTGTCAGATGAATCAACATATTTTGATTAATAAATTAGATTGATGAGTCAATTTATATAAAGGACAGGAGGGGGGGAAAGAGGAATAATAAGAATATGAGACAGAATTGGAGAACATTTAACAGGGTGGAAGAAAATGAAGGAGGATTAAGTCCATGTGAGAAAATACAGAGTAGTTCTGCAGAGAAAGCAAGAAAAGAAAAAGACGGTAGAGGGAGAGCACAGCTATCACAATAGTTGCAGGAACACGAGAGGAAGGACGGTGAAAAGCGCTGCCACCTTCAATGTTCAGGGAAATGAGAGAGGAAGGGACGGGAGGAGGGGAAGGGTGAGGCGAGTCTGCCACCCGTTGTCCTCAGGGTGAGTGAAGGTGCTAATGATGGCATCTCCGGAGAGGGGGAGGAAGGCAGGGAGGAGGTGTGTAATATGACTGACTCGCTGTCTCTGTCCACTTCCAGGCACGCTGGGCTACAACCAGAGCTCCTTCCACATGGAGATGTCTCAGATCGGCTTCTCCACACACACACTGGATGTAGGTCCGGCAGCCTGTCGTACCTTTGTGTGAACCACATGCGTTTTACTTGTGCGACTCATCCATGTCCTCCTCCGTTCTCCAGGATGGCATACTGTTTGGCATGGTGGGCGCCTACGACTGGGATGGCGGCGTGTTGAAGGAAGGGACCAGCGGACGCATCACGCCGCCCAGAGAGGCCTTTGAAAGCGAGTTTCCACTGGAGCTTAAAAACCATGCTGCTTATTTAGGTACCAGCAGATCACATCACTGATCACGATGCTAAAAGCATCACACCTGTTGTTTCTGCGTGGTAATGCATATCTATCACACATGATTGTGTTATTGTGTGGTGTGGCTTGGACGGATTCTTGTGGAGAATTCTTGTGATGGTGGAGAGCCCAGACTTTATAAATTAGCTGCTGCAAGGCCTCTAAAATCACCCAGTCTACCAATCAGTTTGTTTATCATTAGAACTGCAATGATCACAACACAATCAAATTATCTGTAGATTATTTTCTCAATTTGTCGTGTTTACAAGAAGTTTATGAGAAATGTACAATATCCTAAATCCCAAGGTTTAGTTTAGTTTAGTTTATTAGGATCCCCATTAGCTGGGGCACAGACCCAGCTATTCTTCCTGGGGTCCAGCAGTAAAATAAATACATTCCGGTAAAAATCAATACATTCATTTAACCAAAAATCAATTACAAAATGAATTTACAAGAGTTTAATTTAAAAGGTACATTGAAAATACTCTTTAAAACATCTAAAATATTCTAGACCTCTGGAGATGTTTGCCCCTGGCTAAGGCTATACTTCTTTGATGTATGATTGGCCCAGATGCTTTTTTACATGTTTTTTAAACGTTAATTTGCTATTTATTGTAGTTAGGATAGTTGGCAACTTGTTCCATGCCATAATTGATCTATATCCAACTGTATGTTGAAATGCATTAGTGTTTGTCTTTGGTACACTAAAGGTGACGAGGTAAGAGCTGGTCGTGACATTTGCTCCCACCACAAACCTCCCTCCTTTAAAACAGTTTACTCCATCTGAAGGTCCAAGTAGACCCATATACAGGGCTGGCCCAAGGCTTTTGGGGGCCCTAAGCAGAATTTGATTTCAGGGCCCCCCCCCCTCCGGTGTGCTTGACACAAATGTCACACTATAATGTTACATTATAAATTGTATTAATTATTAGATATATCACATGTATGATAATGGGTCCCTATTAAATCAGAATTATCTTTCTTTTGCGTACATACTTTGATGTTTATGTCACCTGTTTCATTTATTTAATATGTAGGAAAAAAACACGGTATTTATCAGCATTATTATTAATAACTATTACTAAGGGGCCCCTGATTGGTCGAGGCCCCTGGCTGAAGCCCAGGTAAGCCTGTGTATTAAGGCACCTCTGCCAGCAGATAAACTATTTTAATTGAATTTAATCAATTGTCCATGTCAATTCACTGCTTTCCATCTCGCATTCGTCCAGAGTTTAACTAAACCTTGACTGAGAGCTGGCATATTTTAGCTAAGCTAGCTAAGCTAGTCTACACTCACCAGAGAAATGTAGCATGCTAAACTACAGCTAGCAACATGACAAAAGGTAGGTCAACTACATCAAACTATTTTTTTAAATGTTATTTTAACCAACTTCATTCCAGGTCAATGCTGTTAATATATAGATGTATAATTTAGTATGAACACACTTAGGCCTAATAAACATTATGATTTATAAATTAGATATATTCAACGACAACATACACCTTACTAGCATAGTAACTTCTACCTGCCTTGCATTAACTGTACATACTACATCATCTGTAGCATATTCATATAATTACACAGTGTATGACCCTGGTGACGCCTCTCCATCCCCCCGTCTGCTACTTTATCTGACGGCATCCACCATAAGATTGGTACCTGACATGTGACCACACCACGCTACTGACAAATATAGTTAAACTAGTCCCCATGCTACATATCACCAAAGAAACAAAAAAGAAAGTTATGGTATAATATTTTCATTTGAAAATTTAAAAAAATCTGGTTATTATTGCTTATATATGAACATGTTTGCTGCTGGCTTCCATGCCCCCCCCCCCCCCTGGCAGCAGGACCCCAGAAAGCCCCCCCTGGGGCCTGCTTGTGAATGAACTCCTGCTCTGGAGCAAACTCTCAAATCACAAACGTCAGACCTCTTTCCACCAGCATGTACAAAGATGCCACGTTATTTAACTTCAAGAACACCGGTATGACTCACGTTGCAGTGTCAGATGAAGTTTCTTTTTTGAATTGTGTTTCCAGGTTACACGGTGTCCTCTGTGATCGTTGGTGACTGGAAGAGGCTGTATGTCGCCGGTGCTCCTCGCTTCAAACACAAAGGCAAAGTCATCCTGTTTGAGCTGAGCAACGAGGGCGATGTGAACATAGTACAGGCTCTCAATGGAGAACAGGTAACCTCTCTCCTCATTAGTCCCTCCTCTCCCTTCAGCCGTTTTTATTTGTGCTTTCATAAGAAAACAGCCAGAATCTCATTTGTCAGAGAATAACACAAGGTTTCCACCTAGTGGCAGTAAGCTGACAGAGCAGGTTTCTGTCTGTAGATTGGATCCTACTATGGCAGTGAGGTGTGCGGGCTGGATATTGACCAGGATGGCATCACTGATGTCCTTCTGGTTGCAGCGCCAATGTACCTCGGCTCAGGAAACAAGGAGACTGGAAGAGTCTACATCTACACCCTCAGTGGGGTAAGACAGCAGGGGCACGGGTCATTCATGAAACTCCTAATAACAACTGCTCAAAGACTGATGTATGCATTTAGCTCCAACTCTTCCCTCCTTCTCTTTTCTCCCAGGAGGAGGTGTTTGTATCCAACGGTACTCTGAAGTCGGAGGAGAAGTCCCAGGATGCCAGGTTTGGTTACGCACTGGCAGCCGCTCCAGACCTCAACCACGACGGCTTCACGGACCTGCTGGTCGGAGCCCCGCTGGAGGACGAGCACAGGGGGGCCATCTACGTCTATCACGGAGACGGGATCTATGTCATCCACAATTACAAGCAGGTACTTGGTCGTTTGCCCACAGTTACATTTTCACTGGTGTACTTTTCCAATGCAGTCAAAGTGATGTTTCTTTCCATCCATCCCAGCGTATTGCAGGGTCATCACTTTCCCCGTCTCTGCAGTATTTTGGCCTCAGTGTGAGTGCTCGGTTGGATTTGGATGGAGATGAGCTAATAGACTTGGCAGTGGGAGCACAGGGCAGTGCTGTACTGCTCAGGTGGTATGGCACAATGTGTGTGTGTGTGTGTGTGGGGGGGGGGGGGGGGGGGGGGGGGCTGCAAGCACATTAAACAAGTTCAATGCACCGCCCATAGAGTGCTGACTAGAAGTGAATATCGCACTGGTTCCCTCAACAAAGATCAAATGAGATTTTTATTATACATATACATATAAAAAGTGATGTTTAAAGGTGATGGTCACTGTGACCTCACAAAAAAAAGTTGGCCATAAAGCAATAATAATTTACATGCACATTTTGACAATTTCACACAATGATAAAATTGAGATTTTACACTTTGGACAGATAGAAACAAAGGTTTATGATACTGTTCATCAAGTTCGTCTTTACAAATGAACACCACTTTGATGATTTACATAAATGCATTTAAGACAGGAGCTTCAAAATTCATGAGACCACAGACTATATTTCAGCTATTTAACCAAAAGAAAAAACACTGACTTTCAAACAAGGATCTGGAAGTGCAAAAATGTGAACTCACTCCTCCGGTGCTCTACATAGAGCTAGTTTCCACATAAAAAAAATCCCATGGGGATTGAAATCATCCACATATACAGTTTTTTGTGGTGTCACGTGATTAAATCCTGCTTTCCATCCACTCTTCCTCCTGTTTGCAGCTCTCGAAGCATCGTCCAGATCAACGTGAGTCTGTCCTTCCAGCGCACTCCATCAACGTCATTCAGAAGACCTGCCAGAGGGGGGGCAGAGAGTCCGCCTGTCTCAATGCTACGGCCTGCTTCACCACCGTCTCCCGCTCCCCTGGACCACACAGCAACAGCTTCAGTACAAAAACTGTCTTTGTTCAACCCTCTCTAACCCTTAGAACAAGGACTGTGAATTGGCCAGACATGATAATTGGAATGGGAATTTTCCCTACACTCACCATCTGTCGTAGCCACAGACTGGTCCTAATTACCTGCTCTCTCCCTCAGATCTGTGGGTGTCGGCCATGTTGGATGACAGGAAGTTGTCTGCGAGGGCGCTGTTTGACGACAGCTCCCACCGACAGACCCAGCTGGCAGTCCGAGTCCACACAGGACAAACTCTCTGCTACAAACTGCCCTTCCACGTCTATGTGAGCGTTGTCACACGCAGCAACCACAAGGTCACATTGAAATCATTTGGGGACTTTATTCCATCTCTCACATTTGTGTCTGCCTTTGTTTTTTGTTGTTGCAGGACACGGCAGATTACATTCGTCCGATTAGCTTCTCACTGCAGTTTAAGATCAATGACACAGAGAGTGGTCCAGTGTTGGATGAAGGCTGGCCAACAACTGTCAAGAAATCTGTGAGTGGATATCATTTCCAGCTTCCTTCCTGCATCCCATCCCCTCCCTCTGTCCTCCCCTAAACATGCTGTCCTCTCCAGATCCAGTTCTTTAAAGACTGTGGTGAGGACGATGTGTGCACAACAGATCTGGTGCTGCAGGCTCATATGGACATCTCTGGGACACGGTAGACAAGATTCTTCTCATTCTCTTTCCTTTCGACATCCGTTTGACGAGATCACATACCTGTAGTTGTTCGGTTACACCGAGTTTCCATTGTGTTTGGTCCACAGACAGAAGCCTTATGTGATTCGCAGCCCTCGTAGGCGTCTGGCGGTGGAGGTGCAGCTTCAGAACAGACTGGAAAACGCCTACAACACGAGCCTCACGCTGCACTATTCACGCAACCTACACTTCTCCAGCCTCAGCATCAGGGTAAAGCACACACACACATACACTGCAAATACATGCAGCACCATGTGAAACACATGTACAAGTAAACTAACGCACCATTTCTGTCTCTCCCTTTCTTTTCTTTGGATGTAGGAGGATGCCCACTTTAAGATTGAGTGTACAGCTCTCATTGCCAACAGCCACTCGTGTAACGTCAGCTATCCAGTGTTTCGCTCCCAGTCAAAAGTATGTCCGTGCCGAGGAAATCACTCCCATCACTCTCTCGACTCAGCCTACTCATACTTCAAGTCCTCCAGGTGAAATGTGTCCCTTCAGCAGGCCGTTCACCAGTTTTTCTGTTTTTTCTTTGCAGGTTAACTTCATGTTGGAGTTTGAGTTCAGCTGCACATCTCTGCACAGTCGCGTGCAGATGAAGCTTCATGCTGCAAGGTAGCTCAACGCTGCTGTTTCAACATACTCCATACATAGTTCACCAAGACTGGAAGTCTTAACCCTCTGGTTCCCTTACAGTGACAGTGTGGAGAGAGAGGACACTCTGGGGGACAACAGTGTTCAGCTGCAGAGTTTTGTTCAGTATGAACCAGATCTGTTTGTTAGCAGGTATGTGTGCAGCACACAGTATGCAAATTTCAATAATACACATTTTAGCTACTTATTGCATTGATGTGTTTTTTTCTTCCATTTGTGCAGTGACTCTAATTTGAACCGATATGAGGTCCACCCAACCCGGACAGCGTCAGAGGCAACTGGACCAGAATTCTACACACACCTCAGGGTAAAGCTATGAGTCTCATGCTATTTTTTTATTTTTATTTTTATTTAAATGAATAACTTCAATTCAACCCATGGCTTCAAGTTATTATTGTAACACTCTAATCATCATCACTCTAAACTAGAACTACTACTTGACGGTTGTATGTCTCTGCCAGTTTACATCCACATCTGTCCAAAATGTAATTTTATCCCATTAGACCTTTGTGTGAAATGACTTGGACTTTTTACGACCAAAGTCAATTCAGTTAATTTGTGGATGTTTGTTCCAAATCTGAAGAAATACCCTCCAAGAGAGATATTGCCTTCAGAAAGGGACAGACGGAGAGTTCGTAAACTGCAGCCATCACCAGCACAGAGGCATAACATTTGAGCATTTCTGTTTGTGTTTTTAGCTGCAGAATCTGGGCTGTTACTCTGTGAGTAATCTGGAGCTGAGGCTGCATCTGCCCTCTGTGGCTGCAGGAGACAGAGTCTTCATGACCGTCACAGATGTCTTTTCATATAACGTGAGTAGTGCTGCTGGTTGAGTGTTTGCATCCGTCTTTTATATCATATCTGACAGACTGAATTTGCCCCGTAGGCAACGGGGGTGAACTGCAGCGTGCTGAGTGATCTGGCCCAGCTGAAGGCCAGACAGAGAGATGTACGCTCCCTTCATCCTGAAGACATGATGCAGAACGACATACTGGTGAGACCCCTGGTAGCACAGCAGCTACTGAGCAGCGTGCAGCATCAGTATACGTCATAACATGCATGTTTCTCTCTATGCGTTAGAACTGCAGCAGATCATGGTGCACGGAGATCGTGTGTGAAGTCCAGCAGCTCCTTAGAGGACAGGCCGCCGTCATTCGCATCAGCCGCAGAGTTCATGATGATTTTTTCAGAAAAGTGAGTTATCATTTAATTTCAGCCTAAAATGTTCTTTCTTGTGCCACAATTATTGGTCATCACTCGTGCCTCTTCTTGCAGGCCAAATACAAGTCTGTGAGGATAATAGGTGCCTATCGCGTCGCAGCTCAGGAGACGAACCTCATTACTCTGGGCACAGGAACCGTGTGGAGGGAGGTAAGAGGAATGTAGTGGGGTTTGGAAGGACAGAATGGGAATGGCCTTCACTTAAATCTATCCATCTATTTTTCTGTAGACTGTGTTGGAGGTGCTAAAGGGCCGAGCTATTCCCATCTCGCTGTGGATTCTGATTGGTAGCATCATTGGAGGTTTGCTGCTACTGGCGCTCATCATTTTCATACTGTGGAAGGTATTTTCATTTTACATCGACATCTAAATCCAGGAAAATTAAGCATGTTGTGGAGAGAATATATATCTCTCTTATTTCTCGTCAGATGGGATTCTTTGCACGCAAACAGAGAGGCGCGGATGAGGACCATGAGGACTGAGCCCAACTTTTGCTGCCATGACAACAGTCATTTGCCATGATAACGTATCAGGCACAGAGACAGTAAGGACTCGATACACAGACGCAACAGGCACCTCCAGGACCAAAGACAGAGAGAGAGAGGGTCCAACAGAAAAGCACTACCCACTATTTCCAGGGTTGGGAGCACTTATGTAAATAATCTTTTTTAATTTTAAGGAAAAACCAAAGTGTATTAAACCACAATTCTTCTATTTAATATACAGACATCTTCATGGTTTCACATTTCAAACAATCCCTTTGTCCAATGTTTGTCTTTGTTCTTCAGTGAAATTAAAACTGTTCAAAGAAGTGTTCTTGGCTCAGTTTATTCAATTTCCGATGCATGCAATAAAAAAAAAGCAACGTGATCTATAATGATTTTACTCCAAACTGAATCAATCCAGTCATATAAACTATAAAAGCAGCCACAGCTGGCAGCATTCCTGCACAAAGTAATGGGAAGAAATCATCAAAAGCACAATGTCTGAGCTCTCAACTTGTGGATGCAGTGGAGATGACGTAGGACTCTATAAGAAAGATGGTTTCATCTACCTGGTTCTCTGCTGAATCTAACCTGGAGGGGAAAAGAACAATAGTGAGGATAGAAACCAACGGACCAAAGAGGCGATTCAATAATGTCACCCGCAGAAAAGGGAATTGTAGTTGTTTGTGCTCTTACTTGTTAATATGAAGCCTTAAGGCCTCCAGCTGTTGCTTTTCAGAAGCAGTGATCATTTCCTCGACCTCCGTCAGCTGCTCAGGCTCGGCCCCACTAGCCTGCAGAGATGCCAGAATGGCCTCGATTCGCTGGGATTTCTCCAGCAGACGCCTGTCAGTCAAGCAGAAAACAAATCAAACATTTATCTGTGACACAGTGTGTGAGCCAGAGCACTGTCAGAGTTGATCATGTGTAAATATCTGGCTTTCAAGGGCAGAAAACGGGAGGGACATACGGGTGTCATGGACTCACTTGCTCTCTTTGGACTCGAACAGGCGTCGATCTATGAGGTTGCCGACTGTCTGCACAGAGATAAAATATTACTGAAGGCAAAAACCAACCAACATAAAATACAAAAGAGCATGTGACTTGTAGTCCTCTTCTACCCAGAGCTCAGAAGAAAACAGTATTTTCATCGTTTTACCTTGTAGCAGTTCTGAAGCAACATTCTTGCAGTTGGGAGTTGGTTGACAGTGTAAAGATAGAAGGTACGAGAGGGAGCGTAGTCAGGAGTCTTTGGGATTTCCTGAAGAATACAAAATATCATAGCTGTTCAGAGAGGATGAGTAGGTCGATTAAAAGAATACGTTTTCAACTTTGATGACTCAAAGTGTGCCCATTTTTGTTAACAGTATTCAGTATGTCCTCTTGTTTTTGTCAAAGTTACAAATCAGTCGTGGCAACAATTTAGACCGAGGACTGTTTTGGAAACAGGCAGGACACGGTTACATGTTGTGATTAAGTGTTTGTGGGAATGAGGAGGAAAAGCTCTCAAAGAGGGGAGTCATGAAAGCATCTTCAAAAGTCCAGCCTGTACCTGGAGCTGGACCAGGTTCTGTGAAAGCAGTGTGTAGAGCATGTCTTTGGCCTCTTTGGCTGGAATCATGGCAAAATCCTCCACCTGCTTCTGCTCCAGGTGACGTTTCCTTAGCAACAGGCGGAAAATGCGTGCTGATCGGGAGCCAAATCTGATGACAGATTAAAAGTGATTAATAATGATTTACGGATGATAGGACAAGCCCTTGTATGCACAAAGAAACACACTTACCTCTCCTGTACTACAGACTCAAGCGTGGCCCGACCCAGATTGGCCAGCGCTCTGTGCAGATCTGAGAGGTGAGTTAAGAAAAGCCCCCTTGCCTTGTGTTTCATTAATTAAAATGGTATAAAAGATATGTGGGCTCTTGACAACATGCTCATGACCCTATACATTTTTTAAAAAGGATACTGACAACGTACATTCCTCCTCCACTTTCACCAGACTTCCCCACAAACTCCATCTAGAAATATGAAAAAAGGACATGGGGATTGACAAAAAGTCGTGTGGATTGAGGTGATTGAGGTGCCTTGCAGTGGTCTTACCGGGTCATCAACCAGTAGTGTGAGGTACTGGTCTAAGATGGGTCTGGCGATGTTGTAGTTAGTTGGGAGGGACCTGAAGATTTCGTTGGCTGATAGAGGCTTTGTGCAGACGGCTGTCGGCGAGGTCGTCACCTCACTCATCCTCAGCATAGTCCTCACTATCTCACTGCTAGTCTGAATTATTAAGATTACATGATTTGAAAAGAAAATCATTACCATCGTAAACAACCACAATAACATGTTTTTTCTAGTATAGACAACAGGCAGGCAAATAGGAACATTTGGTTACACCAGTGCTGACCAAATGTGGTTTAATACTACAGGTCCCAGAAAACTGGCAATGACTGGCCACAATATGATTTTATGCTCATGGCATGAGTCTCCAGACACTGAAGGTGAAAATCATATCACACAAACTATCTCCTTATCTATATTCTCTATGGATGGCAAAAACAGTAGCAGCAACCTACGTATGTGCTGACCTTTACGTTTGTCATTGCTAGAAGCCACACTTTGGGGGGAATATGCTTTTCACGTTTTCGGACCCTCATCTTGGTGTCAGCTACAGAGATATTTTGAACTGGATTATTTCATAAGAATGCAATTTTTTAAAATAAGATTGAACTGAATGTACTTGCCAAAACATGGGATGAAATTGATTTGATTGGCACAATTTTAACTGTGTGCTCTTTATCTTATTACACAATGTTGCTGGTCTTTTACTCCTGCAATATTTCACACCGATACACATTTTATGAAAAAGACGTAGTCTTGATTAGTAGACGCAATTTGATGATAGCGCTTTGCATTATGGTCACTGACAAACACATTGCATTCCTGTGACCACTTCATGATAACAGTCAACTCATATTTCAATGTGAAGCAGCAGCGGTAGGAAATGTTCGGTTTGCATTAGCAGTAACTTAAAAATGTTGCCACAGATACCTAGTATGCGACAAGTGCAAATATATAAATGTTGTACTACTTTCATCAGTGGGTCACTATTGTATCGCCTCATTCATTGACAGATGTGCGTTAACAGACATTTTTCTAAATGAAAGTCTTAGAGGTTATTACTTTACATTACTATTTGTTTATTTTTTTGGCCGGGGCACAGGGACTTCATGGAGACTTGTTATCACCTTGAGGTAGTGGATGAGGTATAAGACATTAATTAGCGTGCTTTAAATGTGCTGGGAGGTGGATTTGTCAATTTTGCACTGACCCTGTATAGCCGCTTCCCCCAATTTTCCCAGTTATGATGCTAAGCAAAGCTAATTCAGTGCTACCTGTAGCTTTATATAACAGACCAACACGTATTAATCTTGTCATTTAACTCTCTGAAACAAAGTGAATATGCATATTTCCCAAAATGGCTAATCTTTGAATAATATTTTAAGCATTAATGTGTAAAAACCCGACCTGGTCCAGTTTGTTGGCTACAGCACCGATGATGGCCTGGTCCCTGAAGTGAAGATGAAACCTCTCAAAATTCACCTGCCAGCAAATCCCCTCGTCACCATGAGTCTGAACATAAGGCACAGAGAGATGGAGGTCACACAAAAGATAAGACATTATATGTAAGAGATAAGGAACATTAGAGGTTAATCAGAGTTTTAATGTGTTCAAAGTTAAACTTGCATGTAGCAAACACATACCTGTGAATCCATTTTAGGCTTCTTTGCATTCCTTTGGTCCTCTCCATCCTCAGTGGAGAGTTGCCGTTTGCCTCGCCCTATGAGTGTCATGTGAGGCACTTTGTAACAGTCGGGGAAGCTCTCTGGCGTGGGAGGAGCAGTGCTAACGGCGGCAGCTGGAGTACCAGGGGTGGCGAGTGCCGTGGGTGTAGCTGGAGTGGTACCGCCTGTTGCTCCTGCTCCCACCAATGGGGGGCAGCGCTGAAGAAAATGGGTCTCCACTAGTTTGGAGAAGGCAGAGGACACTTCACTGTAATCCATGCTGCGACCCTCTAGAATGACAACATAGAGAGAAATTGCTGTTGTGGGAATGTCTTTATAGATTCTGCACAAATTTCATGTAAACCCACAATATCTCAATAAATGAATACATTTTTCTTGATTGAAAGTCTATCTGACTTACATTAAGGCTTTCTTCACATTTGACCATTTAGCGATGAGTTGTAAACCCAAATCTACGCTTCAAAAGATGCCTTGAAAAACGAGAGAGAAGCTTTACGATAGCCTTTGATTGATACAGACACTGAGATACTGACCCTCCATGTTCTGTGTGAGACGGTCAGCGACTGTCTTAACCGTACTACTCATGGTCAGGTGACCTCTCTGTAGTAACTCCTCTATGATGAGCTCTCCTGTGTCACCGTACAGGGTCTTGGCTGTGTAGATGTAGCGAGGATATCTGAGAATTCTCAGAATCCGGTCACAGCTGGTCCGATACTCTGCAGGGCTCCCGGCTCCTTTACGGCCCGAGCTGACCACGCAGACCCCATGCTGCACGAGCACGCACAGGGACTTCTTTATCTACAATGACACAGAAAGGGGAGGGAACCGCCATGACTCCCTTGACATGCACATAAAAAATGTATTCCTAATCAAATTGCATATTGTGCCACTCATATTACTCCAGTAAGCCCAGATTCATCATCAGATTTTTGTATTCTAAAACATATGTATGTAATTGTTTAAATTGAAATGGTATGAATGTGTAATCAGGTTTCTGGAGTACAAATCTACTGGAAATGTAAAGGGATACTAGCTTTTGCATTTAAACTGATGATGCGGAAAACACTACACCCCTACTATGACGCAATAAGCATGCAATAATCACCATATGTAAATGCACCACAAATTACGCCTGAAACTGCTGGACTGTACACCGATGTAACCACAAAGGCTAAACTATTCGAAAATCCTGAGACACAATGTAAACGTCACTAAATATATCATGTATAACAACATTTGCATGGTGTGAAGTAGACAGCCACAGCCTAGAGACAGTAAGTGTAGGAGAGGTACCAGGTCCAGTGAGATGCCAGTTTCATGAATGATGATCCTTAAATTCTGTGCTCCACCTCTGAGCAGGTGTGTCCCCACTTTCTCCACCACTTCTCCAAAGTGCTCCCGCAGCAGGAGACCACACAGACGCACCTCCTGGGCCGTCATCTACACAGAAAACACGGATGAAGTAATCACATCTAGACAACAACCTATATTTAAACCCGCGTCACCAACACGTGTACCGCTGACAGCGGTTCAGCAACATGTATCTTATTTTAACAGTTGCATAACTACAAACGAACGTTGCTGCGCAGTTATCAATGACACAGCAACACAGAGCATACTAGCTAGGTAGCAAGCTAGCTAACGTCTACGCTTGGGCATTGTCAACCAAAAGTCTGCTCACTGTCGCTGTAAGTACTTTCAGATAGACAGGCAGAAATAAATACTTGCCTTTCATTCCACGGTGTACCGGCTAAACACATGCGGCAGCTTCGTTAACAACACACGAACACTTCCGCTCCTCGGCGGTGCTCGCCTGATTTGCTCGGCGGTGCCGCGGTGCATGCCGGGCTGGAGGCGGACAGCTGTCTTCAGTTTGTGGAGGACCGACGTCAGTGTTTGTGCTGGTCTTTGGAAGATGGCGGAGGCTGCGGCTGTTCCACCGCATCGGTTTTTCTGTCACTGTTGTAAGGGAGAAGTGAACCCCAAACTCCCGGTAAGGCAGATGTATTTCTTTCTTCATCCGTCACACTCTCTCGTATAAAATAAGCGGTTGACAAGTCAGCCGCTCTCCGAAATACCGTTTGTTTCGCCTGCTTGCTACAGCTAAACACTAGCTAGCATGTTAGCAGTTAGCGGCGTTTGTTGTTGTTAACTCTAAATAAAAACTAGTGACAGTCGCAAATGTCCCCGTTAAAAATCAGGCATCAAAAAGCAAATATTCACAGTTTATGTCAGGCCTTTATCTTTAAGATGTTGAAGTTTTTCAGTGCACTGTGCTTGACGCCTTGCTTTGACAGTTTGGGGATATGGGGTTTTGCACAAAACACAAACAGCTGAGAGAAGGTCTGTAACAAGCGTTTCATTTAATTTATAGAGTAGTATTATTATTGATATTTGGGCTACTTCCGTTTTCAGGTGTGTTTCTTATAAACGACTTGGCCGGGCGAGTTGGGGATTTTTCTTTCTTTACGAACGTAAACTCGTCTGTTTTGGTTTCAGTTTGAAAGTTAAAAGTGCGAGTATATTATAATATCGCGAAGCTGACGCGACCCACGTCTTACCAGTCTTTTACCAACGTGTAGGGTGGATTAAACACATAATTTGTCTACATCCTGTGTATTTGTTAGGATTTCCTATGTACTCCCAGCCGCCAGGTTATTAGGTACACCTAATTTAAACGAATCCAGTCGAATACAACAACACAGTACTAAATCCTAAATTCATGAATGTTATAATGGTTTTAATCAAACTGTTAATGAGTGGTGTTCATTTCAATGTATTGGTCACTTGGAAGCTGTTGTTTGTAGTCCTCCTTATGAAGCCTTAAACTGACAAGAGCTGAAATTATTATTTGATTATTAACAATGTACATAACCAAAATTGTTTAAGTCGTTATAAATTAAAATGTTAACACATTTGCAGGTTTTAACAGTCTGATAGTAAAAATGAATGTCTTCGGGTTTAAGTCTCTTTGTTGTATAAAACATAATCTGGTAATATAATATACCAAATAATGTATCCATTCAATGATAAAACAATTGCTAGATTAACTGAAAATAGGTGTTTGTTGCTGCCCTGATACTGATAGATTAAGTAAATATTAATCCTATTGTGATTGATAAAAATAGGTTCACAAAATGTACCTAATAAACTGTCATTTTCTATTGTGTTGGTAAATCAGGCCAGGAGGTTATCATGTTGACAGATCCTTATTTGTATGGTATGTTTGGGGGTAATTCCATTCGGCCCTGTCACAGACTCATCTGGCTCTCTGGACTCATGCACACAATCCTGTGGCATGTCTTCACTGAGCCAACAGACTGCAACACACATCCATGACTACAGTACATCCCAAGGATCATCCCAGTCTTATAGCCATTTATGCAACACATGACAACCCGCCTGAGCAAATGACACACAACCGTTTTGCTTACTGCAGCGTTTTTTCAACCGACTCTAATAGTGACCACGGTTTTAGATCCCTAAAAGTTTGGAAATAAAGGGTATTCTGTCATGTGAGCATGGTATTCATTGTACTTATTTACATCAACATATGTTCTAAAACAAACATATTGGTCTTATCTTACGTTGCCCAGTCTAGATATGAAATGGCCCCACTTCAAACCTGTTGCCAAAGAACAATAACAATTTTAACAATAAACTTTATTTGTACAGCATTCTTCAAAATAGTTAAGTGCTTCACATGATGAAACAATTAAACAATGCACACAAACAACATAAGATAAAACCCAGTGCATATGACCTGATGTATAGTAATACAAAAATTAAAACAAAGAAAAATGATAGAAGAGGGGTAGAAACTAGACTGAGTTACTCTAAAAAGGCCTTCCTCCAAAAGTGTTTTAAGAGGTGATTTAAAAGAGGATGCCGAGTTTGCCAACCTAAGTTGTAGTTAGTAGGGAAACCCTGTCTTACACTGACAACATTATGATCCAGCTGTACAGCTGACGGTAGTGTTTTCCTCATTCGGTTGCAGTTGTTTCTAGAACACTCCGGGCCGGCAGACCAGCATCCTACAAATCTGGTTATCCTTACAAACACAAACTGACATCTTGATTTATTGACCAAATCATAATAATTGTAATGTCTGTACAATGTGTTTTAATGATTCCCTTCAAAGGCTGTGTTAGACTATAGAATAATATTTTCCAGGTGATAAGGATTTTAAATAGACCTGCATTTATATAGCATGTTCTAGTCTTTCTGACCACTCGAAGCGCTTCACATTACATGTCAACATTCATCCATTCACACATATACAATACACTGATGGCGGAGGCTGCTATACAAGGTGCCACCTGCCCATCAGGATCTAACTAAGACATTCACGCACAGATGGCACAGCCTTCAGGGACAATTGGAGGACGACTCTCTCCACCTCTGAGCCACAGCTGCCAAGACCATTTAAATTAAGTTTAAACTTAAAACTTAAACTTAAGTTTCTAAGAAACTCAACAAAAAAAGAGCATTTTTTTCTAACCAGTGTGACTCTGTCTTCATTGTGATTCTTTCCAGGAGTATATCTGTCCGAGATGTGACTCAGGGTTCATAGAGGAAGTAACAGAAGACTCCAGGTAAGAGACATGTATTGTTCTATGCATCCACCCCACTTCTCGCCTGTAGTGTTGGTCTGGAACCAAAGCAGCTGTTTTCTCGTTCTTACTTCAAGAGTCCAGATGTTGCTCTGTAGAGGTTTTTAGGCTTACAATGCTGTTTTGTCCCAGACTAGCACTACATTTGAACATGTGTATAGTAGTGGTCGACCAATTAATCGGGCCTATTAATGGCATTTTTAGATTATCGGCATCTGCCAGCGTTTGTAGGCAGCCTTTGCCAGCGTCACGAGCCGTCTGCTCCGCTCGTCTTGTAGTATTGTAGTAAATGGAGAGGCCGCTCCACTCACCGCCGGCCCGCTAAAGTGAGGTCCTACCCCAGCGCAGCGCACGACCCGCGGATCTGACACCTCGCCATTTTTATTCTAAAAGGACCGGTCCAGTTCCGCTTACACCCCAAGATGAAGTGAGGTCCCACCACTGATCTGTAATAGGTCTGTAGTGTCAGTGGGTCCCACCCCCTATAACAATTTTCTGTCTCATTTGTTATTAATGAAATGGTTGTATTTTATCAGATGCAAAAAAAAAAAAAAAGGTTATCACGGGCACAGAGATGCAACATAAAACATGACAACAAAAACATGATATCTGCATTATAGATCAGCCATCGGCAGCCCTGCTCTCTAAATATCGGCATCGGCCATTAAAAAACCCATATCGGTCGACCACTAGTGTATAGGGTTCAGTGGATGTTGCAAATAATGTGTCTTTTGTCCCCTTGATTTCCCTCAGTCTCCTTGAGGGTGTCGCTAACGGGATAGATGACGCAGCCTCACAATTTGCAGAGGTAGAAACTGATCTGGGGGGTTTTGGGGAGATGAGGGTTGGGAAGTGGGAAAGGATAGATTGCAATGATTTATGTGTTTTAAATAACTTTGTCTTCTTCTTCACTCACCTTCTTGTTTTGTTTACCCTCTTTTCCCGTTGTGCTGCCTGCTTTACGATCATCAACGTGTCTCCCCTGTCAAATCCCTCCATGCCTGTAGCTATGGCACCTGTTGTTACTGGAGCGGCCATTTACTACAGACAGTGACACACCTGACTCGGAACCTCGGCTCCCTGGAGGGCGCTTAGGGGGTCTCAGTGACCTTGGGGGGTTGGGAGGAGGACCAATCGGGGGGTCAGTCCCAGCAGGCCTAGGGGGGCCTATGGGGGGTCTACTAGGAGCTGGGGAACATTGGGGACCAGGACGTCCCCCTCGCCTGCACAGCCAGAGGAGGTACCGATCCAGAGGCAGCAGCAGACCAGACCGCTCGCCTGCTGTGGAGGGGTGAGTAGCTGACCAGTTCCTCTTTACCTTTCCTTACCATCCTCTTGGATCTCTTCTCCGCCTTGCCTACTCCCACTTATTTAGACGACAGTGCTCTTACAATCCTAACTGTTCTTTGATGATGGCATCAATAGTTGTACATTTTCTCTCTGTGTCTCAGGATTGTACAACAGTTTCTCGCCGGCCTCTTTGCCAACTCTGGAGTCCCTGGCTCACCTCCCCTCTCATGGTAAGATGACATTATAGTGTCAGAGCGTTTCAGTGTAAGCACTTTTATTTTTTTTTAAATCAACTTGCGGTGTTTGTGTCTGTCAGGACGGGGATGCTGCACTCTAACCCAGGGGATTACGCCTGGGGACAGGGGGGGTTAGACGCTGTCATAACACAGGTAAAGCAGATTTATAGAATGTTATGTCCCTGTAACCTTCCTAAATGTCTCTGTAGTTTACAAGTGTGTTTGTGTTTGTAGTTACTAGGTCAGTTGGAAAACACAGGGCCTCCTCCAGCCGAGAAAGAGAAGATCTCTTCTCTCCCAACTGTCAATATCTCTCAGGAACAAGCAGGTCAGTAATCCCTTGTTCTCCTTTTTGTCTCTCTTGAGCTCATAATGTTTCAGTACAATTTGCAATGTTGCTCGTGGACATGACTGTAGCTTTCAGTCTGATCCTTTGTATGCTAAAACCGTATTTAGATCATTACAGTGCACACCTTGGGTTGGATCCGCTGTCAGTGAATCTATTATTACGCTTTTATGTAAAGGCACACTTTCGCACAAGTTCTTTGTAACTACTGGCTTATATATACACATACACAGGGACGTGTCCTCATATAATCTTCTACATCTGTCTTTTATGTCAATACTTGCTTATTTGTTTAAAAGTCTGTGCAGCACTTGAATTTGTGATGAAACGGCGCTCGTGTTTATGTGCCAAGAGAAGCCACTGAAACTGTTTGTTTAGGACGAAATGCCCGTTAACCTTGAGAGTATCAACAATGTGTTCCATAAATTACTGTGAGATGACGTCCTCTGGATCCATTCTTCGTGACTTCGTCTCGCGTGTGCCGTCCTATCTTACCCCTCAGCTGTAACTGTGGGCTTAGTTACGCAGGTCTGTAGATATAGCAGACTTTTGTCTTTTTTCAGGCGTATTATCTTTTTTGTGAAATAGATTTTTAGTAATTATTAAAATCGATGCTTGTTACTGTTAATGGTAATGCCAGGATCTTCATGATCCAAACATTGTTTTGGTGCTGGTGATCTGTGGCACGTCCCCCTTAACAAATGTAGCAGGTCATTAATTCACTGATTAACACTGGAAACCACAAGCGTGTTGATGAAACGTTTGTATCTTCCTCCCGGCAGACTGCTGTATGGAATGTCCGGTGTGCAAAGAGGACTTCGCAGTGGGAGAGCCAGTCAGACAGCTTCCCTGTAACCACTTCTTTCATTCAGACTGTATAGTACCATGGCTGGAAATGGTGAGTCATAACGAAAGAGCTTTGAACAAACCTCACGAAAAAGATCTACCTGTGATACTGTATACAAGATATTCACAGCGCTCATGCAGGTATCAACACCTTGAACATACGCTTTGGCTGTAGACTGTGTCCTCTTTTTATTTTCATGAAGACGATGTTGCCCAGTGCAACTCTGTGGCTCAATTAATATTTTTAACAACAATGGAAGCAAATTGCACAGAGGAATACGTTCTCAGACTTTGGATCAGTTCACTGATGGAACCTAATGATGGGCGCAAAGCTGCATTATCACTACACTACCATTCATTTAACATTAGCAGTTGGGGAAAAGTGCAGAGGTAAATTTGACTGACCAGAGAACGACCCCGGCGGGCTGCTCATCGTGTAAAATAGGACTACAATAATGAGTTGACCTTCTTTTAAACTCTTGTGAGAGAACTGCCTGAAGCTAACGTTATCTGTAATCTGTTCTGTGGTCACACAGCATGACACGTGTCCAGTGTGTAGGAAGAGTTTGAACGGAGAAGACAGCAGCAGCCAGCCCCCGTCAGAGTCCCCCACCCTCTCCATGGACCCCCGCACACAGGAGAGATGGTCCTTCTGAGACACCCACCCCGTCTCATCCCTCGGTTCTCCCCGCCTACATCCAGAAAACGCACCGAGAAGACGGAAGAGCTTCTCACTTTCCTCTTTTCATCTCCGTTGCCGTCATAATGATCTCAGTCTGATATTTTTTGTATTTTCATTTTCTATTTTAATGCCTTCTCCTCAACCATGTCTACAGAGATGCCCGTACGGATGTCTTAACAGTTGGCTGAGGTCTGCTCGATCTCATACCCCCCCCTTCCCCCCAAAAAAACAAAACCATCCTGGATCGATGATGATCAAGCCCGTGTCTTCTCTTCTTTCACCTTGAAAGTAAACTCTTTTTCCATTTTTTTTAAATGCACTGCTGCAATTCACTATTGTGGCAAAATGCCAGACTTTATATCATAGACCATGCCCTCTTTACTCATCGGAAGATTATCAAAATCCTGCAACTGAGCCCTGTACAGCATATGGGAATACTGTAGGGGTTACTTTCACTCGTAACATTTACAGGGTCTGGACCAAACAGCATGAACACCTATAGCCCTGCAATAAATATTATATTTATGAAGGGCATAAAGATGCCTTTTGTTGATTTTTGTCAGGAAATTCTTGACTGACCTGGTTATTTATAATGATGGCATTTTAGTTGATTGCTATGTAAAAAAGGTGTTCATGTTATTGTGTCCACCCTCTGTAGTGTACTTTAATAAAAGAACACAGAGTATTTTATAGGAATCATGTTGCTGCTGTTTAAAGGCCACAAATGGAGGTTGTGACATCGAAATAAAAAGCAAGGGATTCCTTACGCTTTTCAATGAAAAATGTGATATACCAGTAAGGGAATTAAATTGGCCCATTATCTAATCTAGATTGAAACACACTCCTCCTGGTGTATATATTATAAACAGATGGCATCCCTCTGTCATTTTATTCCTCTGTTTATGACTGTGTTTTGTTTCACTTTCTTTTTTATCACCTTTTTTGATGTAAATAATTTTAGTGCAACAACTTATGGTTTGCAAAGTAAAAAAAAAAACATTGAGAATGGAGACACAAATGTGAAATAACTGGTTATCAAACTGTATATTATATATATGAAAAAATGTCTATGATGTATTAATAAATTGACAAAAATGGTTTTAGTTGAATTTTCATTCTTCACAACCCAATTATAAGTCAATTTATATCCTCTGTTGCACCCAATGATATTTCAAACGGGATATTTTAAAACAATACATTTTATTTAGAATTAAATAGGAACATCAGAAGGCATTTACAATCTCTGTACATTATTTATATGATTTCTTGATGATGGTGAGGACACTTTAACCAACTTATTAGCTGGAAATCAAGGCACCAGTTAAGCTCATTCTGGTGAATGACACATTCATTACTTTCAGGTACCAGTCCTCATCGGGAACTGGTGCATAAAAAAGCATTTTAGGCTTTTGAATGAAAATGAGTTGAGGTTATTCTTGTTTGCTGAGGTTGCATTTACCCGACCACTGAAATCACGGAGGCTGTGCAGAAACGCAGGGCGGATAAAAAAAATTAATCTTTCACCAGTTTGAAAATGTGCATGCGAGTGGCTTGATAGAGACAAAAACCCTGAAGTAATAAAAGCTTTGGTAATGAGGCATTTTCAACTGACATGAAACGGCATAAAAACATTGGTCATGTGGTTTAAGTGCATGTGGACTTTTAATGATCAGTGTGTTTTAATGATATTAATGATCAGTGTGTGTTCCAAGCAAGTGTGAGCAGTGAATGAGCCGGTGCAGTGGAGGAGATGAAGCCCACAGCGGAGTCCCCGACTTCAAACTTGATCAGCGATGATGACCTACAAGTACGGCCGCACAATTAATCCAAAATTTAGCATCTATATACAATTTTAAATTAAACCGTCATGCTGCAGAGATGTCCTGGACATGGACTTAGGAAATAATCCACTTGTTATGATCACAACATAATCATATCCATGTTTTTCAATGAGAAGGATAAAGTAAAAATCATCATTCAATCATTTCATTGCAATGTCAGTCAAAGGAATCACAATATTTCGTTTTTACTTTTTACTTGTTCAGCCCTACGTACAAAACACAAGCACACAATTGAGTAGAATTAATTTCCTGTCATGTGACATTAAAAACACCTTTCACGTACCTGTTGAGTATGATGAGCACAACCGAGTCATCGGGTCTGATGAAGGCAGAGTATTCCAGGTCTGTTTCCTGACTGGCGGACGCTCCCACTCTCCGAGACCCTTCCCACAGGAACTTACTATGTGAAAATGAGGAAATCACTAGACTGCTTCCTTGTGGTGATGGAACAAACGCAGATCACCACTTTGCTACCTGAAGTGGGCCATGCTGTAGAAGTGTGGCTGCTTGTAGAAGACGTCCCGCTGTGCGTCCACTATAACAGGGCTGTCCACAAAGTTTTTGACCCAGTTTGGCCCACCGGTCCGGTCCAACGCCAGGTTCCAGTCAGTCCAACCCACCACATAATGATTTAAGTCCTGCCGTGGAGAAAACACCCACAGTTTAGCATCTAGTCTGTTCTTTGTTAGGAGTGAGAGGTGTTGTTTTGTTAAGGTGAATCCACTGGAGTGCCAGGCGTTTTGTTTAAATGCGAGTCTGAATGCACCCATGCAAAATAGATGGAGGGAGTCCAATTTCAATTGCGAGAGGGTGAAGACAGAAGACACACAATGCCAGTTCAAGCATGCCTTGATGGCCTGCGGGTAATTTCTGGAGAGAGCGTGCAGCAGAGTGTAACTTGTAAACCTGCACCGCCGCATCGAGGGAGGGATTCACCTCCCAGCAACAGCTCACAGCTCACAGCTCGTCAAATCTGTCACGGAGGATCTGACTGAACAAGTCTCATGCTAAAGATAAGATGATCTTACCTCGATAATGTCATGTGCGTATTGTTCGGCCCTGTCCCAGCTCCCCAGCTTCACCCCTCTGTCTAGTGGGCTCCAGCCAGAGCAGGCCTCTGTGCCAAACAGGTAATACTCAGGGTAGAGGTGATGGATAACGTCCAGGCTCATCTCTGCCGGGACGAAACGATCGAAGTACCAGTGAAGTGCAACACCGTGAATGTACCTTCCTGCATGAATGTCATTTAGGACCTGGAGGAACAGGATGGGGGGGGGGTCATGTGGGTTTCATTTTTAGCTAAACTTAAATGTAATTGATCATACAATTAGGAATTATTGTTAAAAAAAATGCTGGGAACTACTAATATAATAAAACATCACAGGCCATATCATCCCAACCTTTAACAAAAAGTTAATTGCATTTGTTGTGTTAATAAAAAGTCTTGGATAATAATGAAGTATAACGTTGTCCTTTACTCTTGTGGCGTGGTTTAGGAGTTTCTCTATGAAAATAAAAACAAAAACACTCCGGTTTTAGACTCTGCTTCACTACAGAGTGAACGTTTGCTAAATTCACTTATTTTAACCTTCCCCCAGCATCTAGACACTTTGAACGTATATATTCTTTATTGTTTTGAATATATTTTGTATTGTATCATTCATTACTAGGGGTGGGTAAAAAAGTTTGCCGCCCAATACAATATCGATTTTTCAACTCCAAAGATTGATTTAAAAAAAAAAAAAAAGATTCCTGTTGAGACGCGTTGTGAATGCAGTACTTTATCCTTTTTCATTTCATTTTCAATATTTATTCCAGTGAATTTCATGGGAATTAATAAAATGGAGAGGCTGTTTTGAATGAAATAGTTTTGACTCAATTTGTCCTCAATATCATCTGATGTACATATACAACTTGTGTTTTCATCTTTATTTATATGGCAATATCGTGCTATCGTGGTATTGTGGTATCGTGATACGTATCGTATCGTGACCAACGTACCGTGAGTTAACACATCTTTTAGTACCGGTTAATATATTTTCTTTTCTTCCACTGACTTTTGTCGAACGCCAGCGTAGCCTTGGGTATAACAAAGTTTTCCATGACTTTACACATTCATCTCTCCGTCCTTGGACTCACCACTTTCGCCCAGTGAAGCAGCAGCAGGCGGTTGTCATCCAGGATGAGGACGTGTGTGTGTGGGTGTGAGGAGGCGTGCAGCGCAGGGCCCAGATCCAGAGCCACCCAGTCCCTCTGCTCCTCAGGAGTGAAGCCAAGAGCCTGGAAACTGCAGGAAGACACTTCTCAGTCTGTTGTGAAACGTATGATCCATGATGCTGGTGAGTTCTGTATAATATAATGCGAGGAGAGACCTGTAGTTTGTCATCCGTCCCGCAGAGGGCTCATTCCCTGTGGTCAAAGCCCAAAAGGTCAAGTTATATTTGGCATATTCCTCAAGGAACCTGAGAGGACAGAAAGAAAGAAAAAAACAGCCATCGGAATAAGTTACCCTTGAACCAAATATAACCGGCATGTAACGTTGCATCAAGGTAAAGCCACCTGATATAGTACTGAGCCCAGGTTTTGTGCTCTTTTCCCCCAGGCTGGCCCTTCAAGGAGCCCTTTCCTGTGAGCGCACCGTTAGTTTTCATCCAGGCAGGGGCGCTCCAGGCGCTGGCCACCAGAGACAGAGGTCGAGTGGACAGGGCCTGAGCACGCTGCAGGAGAGGAATCTGTGAGGAGGGGGAGGACGAGGAGAGATCAGAGCCACGGAGGGATGGACATGCATCTGTGCGAGAGCGGGAAGAAGAGAGAGACCTTCTTGTGGACGTCCTCAGGGGCCAGTGTGAAATTGTCCAGGGAGTAGTCTCCAGGTGTGTCGGCGTACGTGTACTGACGGGTGGAGAAGTCGCAGCTGGCCATGGGGACACGCACCACGCTGTAGCCGATACCTGCCAGAGACGCAGCATCATCAACCATGGAGGCTGATCATTAAGTCCACCTTTAGATGTGTATGATATCTCATCTGCTTACACATTTATTTTGTACTAAAGAATCATTCTTATCCTTTTAAAATGTGGGTGGTGATAGCGAGTCAGTGGATGCAGGGAAACAACCTAACCCATATAGACACCTCTCATAGAATGTCTCAAATGTATTTTTCATCGTGTTGAAGCACAACAACCGTTAAAAAAAACACTGGTTGCCATGTCATTTTATATGTAAATCGCTCAATAAATGTGTATCTTATTCCAGTAATTTATGGGCAGATAATGCGCGTCTGTCCCGTTGCCTTACTGCACATAAAGTTGCCATTCCTTTTACTGAGTGTACCTTCAGGGGAAAAGTACTGCCGCAGCAGCTGGTCCTGTGCACCAGCAGACAGAGACAGGATGTTGATGGCTGCTGCGTCCGTCATCGCTCCACCGAATCCCTTGATCTTCTGGTACTTCTGGTAGGGAATGATGGTCAACCTGAGGCCTGAAAGAGACACAGAGAAGAGATGAAGAGTGACGCTCCACACCTGCTCCCAACACCAGAGTGGTCACCAACTCTCACCTGCCCCGGTGCCGTTCACCTGGACCTGGCCCCCGCCCGCCTCCAGTCTGCTGCCCGCCATGCTGGTCAGGTAGGAGGCGTACTGGCCCAGGGGAGGCAAGGTGACCGACCCGACACCATCGCAGTAAGTGGAGTTACACTCACACACCACAGAGTCGTGGCCAAAGTTTCTGGCAACACATCCATTGCTTCCTGGAAGGAGGAGAGGTCACAGAAACACCAGATTACATATGACTACATATGCAGGCAACGCGAGAGGGCACGAGCTTCGTTGTGTTACCTGTAGAGAGGGTCACTTCCGCTGTGAGGAGCGCGAAAGCCAAAAGTGCACGTGATGTCAACAACAACAACAACGCCATTTTATCTAAAAAAAGAAAAACTTGAATTATAATGCAGAGTTGAAATAACGGGCTGAACCGTCG
This sequence comes from Eutrigla gurnardus, assembly GCF_963514095.1. Classification (NCBI taxonomy): domain Eukaryota; kingdom Metazoa; phylum Chordata; class Actinopteri; order Perciformes; family Triglidae; genus Eutrigla; species Eutrigla gurnardus. Next base: position 4,112,685 of record NC_139937.1, on the reverse strand, counting down.
TCAGGCAGCACTTCAAATGTTGAACATACTCGTGAACAAAGACCCGGCTGTCCCATTCATTTAGCTGACACACACACATTGTATTGTCGTGTCATTCGTCTCACCTCAAAGGATGCTGGGTAAACACTCTGACGTGACCGCGGCTTTATTTTTTAAAAACGATTCACACTCCAGCATCACCTCGACTCTGTCCAAGCTGCCATACCTGCGTTTCCTCCTCGGTCCACTTCGCTTGGGCCATCGAATGGGACGTTTGGTCGGTCACGTGACTTTGCTAGCTATCACGTGTTCAACCCTGCGACAAGCTGAACCGCCGGCAGATGGCGCTGTACCATAAAACTAGGACACGCCTGTGTTTTTGTTGTTTTCAGACGCTTACAAAGCCTGTACCGCTGCTTTTTAATGTATTTGATGACGTCACTAACTAAAACGTGGGGTTAAGGCCATTTCTCCAACTCTCCTCCCAGATTCTCACCGCAATTACACAAAGAAATCAAGGAAGGGGCTGATTATGCCTTTCCAAACATTCCCACAGTGTACACACATGTGATTTATCCTACCAGCTTTTCATCAGAATACTACCAACTTTTTTTTTTTTTTTACTTCATTCAACATTTTATTATCAAAGTTACACACATGCATCATAATTTACAGATATTATAGACATGGACATTTGTATAGTTATGTATTTCTAGGACATATTTGTGGGAAATTTGTGTGTGAATTGATTCTTTATGTAACTTCATAGGAAGGCACAGATTCTGTCCAACGCTGATGGATTTCTGTTGCTCAAAAAGACGAGTTCCTTCTTTCCTTCCTCTGTTCGACCTGACAGAAGGAAACAAATAATGTAAAGTTATTGAAACAGCATCACTCAAATGTATTTTTCCACTAAATAAAGGAGTATCCAGCATCCAGATTATCGGGACTCACTCTGTGGATGCTGCAGCCACTGGCGGTCCATTAAGTAAAGGTAACAGCTCTCAAACTCCTTCTCGCTGTAGTTGGGCACCGACACTGGGATAAACGGGTCCATGCTGTCGAACCCCTTCTGATGAGCAAACACAGACAGGAAGTTAAGAAAACATCAAGCATAATCAATACCATTTAGATTCAGACAAGCATATCATCAATTATGCATAATAATGCACATTTTTAAGTATATTTAGTATATTATCTTTAAGTCCCATGGTCAGTGGTTGAGAACATAAGTCTAAATTATTCATATTATGCAATTAGAACAATGTTTTTATTTGTTAAGACAAGAATGTTATATGATCCCCCTTTTGACTTTCACAGTGCAATTGTTGCCCAGCATAAATAGAAGAGGTCAGTGATAATGATGGATTTATTGGTCCATTAGGAAATGACATGCAGGCATCGGATAAATATGATCGCTATAAAGAATGTTACAGCCCACTGCAACTGCACAACAACTGGTCCAGCGGGATGGGGGCGGTAAAACATTCACAGATTTAAACATCCTTAAGTGGCTGTTCAGGAATGCCGTTGACAAATGTCACAAGTCATCTGTACACTGGCAACTCTACTGGATATACTGGCCGTTTTGTTGCTCAGACAACAAAAAGTTGAGATGCTCGCCACAAAGCAACAACTAAGTACAACCATTATGTCTCGAAATCACTACTTAAATCTGAAAAACAACTTCTGTCTGAGTCCCAAGTATTGGGTGGTTCAGTCTACGTTAGACTGGGAAGACTAATCTGCTGTTGGAGCGTGAGGACATGTGTTACAGATTCATCAATCCATCGTCTACCACTTATCCTGTATCGCAGGGCTGACATGTAGAGACAGACAGGTAACCAGTCTATCACAGGGCTGACATGTAGAGACAGACAGGTAACCAGTCTATCGCAGGGCTGACATGTAGAGACAGACAGGTAACCAGTCTATCGCAGGGCTGACATGTAGAGACAGACAGGTAACCAGTCTATCACAGGGCGGACATGTAGAGACAGACAGGTAACCAGTCTATCACAGGGCTATCATGTACAGACAGACAGGTAACCAGTCTATCACAGGGCTGACATGTAGAGACAGACAGGTAACCAGTCTATCACAGGGCTGACATGTAGAGACAGACAGGTAACCAGTCTATCACAGGGCTGACATGTAGAGACAGACAGGTAACCAGTCTATCACAGGACTGACACAGAGAGACAGACAGGTAACCAGTCTATCGCAGGGCTGACATGTAGAGACAGACAGGTAACCAGTCTATCACAGGGCTGACATGTAGAGACAGACAGGTAACCAGTCTATCGCAGGGCTGACATGTAGAGACAGACAGGTAACCAGTCTATCACAGGGCTGACATGTAGAGACAGACAGGTAACCAGTCTATCACAGGGCTGACATGTAGAGACAGACAGGTAACCAGTCTATCACAGGGCTGACATGTAGAGACAGACAGGTAACCAGTCTATCACAGGGCCGACATGTAGAGACAGACAGGTCCATCCTGCATGTCTTTGGACTGTGGGAGGAAGCCAGAGAACCCGGAGAGAACCCACGTTGACACAGGAGAACGTACAAACTCCACACAGAAGGAACCCAAACCGGGTACTGTGCAGCCTGTGCTACAGATTACTAAATGAAATAAAATAATCTCTGACCTCTCCAAGCAGCTCTTGAGGCAAGTATGCAGATTTGGATGTATAGAGAGACCCCGTCTGAGACAGAGTGGTGATGATGGCACCTCCAGTCTGAGCCAAAGACAGTGAATGTTAACAGAAAGAAAATCTGAATTGCAATATTCTTATACAACTGTGGCCATCGCCTTTAGTGACTTCTTCTCACCCAGCTGTTTGTCATCAGCTTCTTCAGGTTATAAACCAAAGTGAGCTCCTCTGGATCCACCTGATGACGGGAAGAAAGAGAGACACGTAAGCTAAAAGAGCAGCATGAAGATACATATGAGGCGTGACAGGATTGTGAATGCGTTTCCTCACAGCGCTCTTATCCTCCTTCTTGATGGTGGATTTTCCCCACAGGGCGTTGACACCATCCACGGCCACGGCCAGGCGGAAGTCTGACTCCGGCTGCCCGCTTTGCAGCCTCAGCTCCTTCATCACCGCCCCCACCACATCACTGCTGCTCTTTACACGAGATATACCCTGCCACAAAAGAAACACCATCAGATGCCTGATGACAATCAAGCAACTCCACCGATTGAATACACCAACGTCTTTGAGAGCACTACTGCATGGGTGAAAAGAGTTGTATGATGAATAGCAGCTTGTACATTTACCTCTAATAGTATAACACACCGAATCTCAAATTGAACCGTCAGCAGTGGAGTTGCATTGTGGGTAGTGTTGTAACAGTATGAGATTTTCACAGAATAGTTCAGAAAAGATCATGGTATAATAATAACAACAACACATTACAATGCCCCTTAAAAGAACGGGAACAGATAAGTGCAGAAAGATGATATCTCTGGTTCTGCTACTTCAATATTTATACTTTTTTCTTCCACTATCCATCATGAGTAACAATGTTAAGGAGTTCCATGCTAAATAAGTGGAAGATGCTTTTAAATATCTTCATAGGTCAAAATCCGAGCAACCGAGTTATGGTCGGAGCAAACAGTAATTTCATGCTCAATTTCTTTAGGTACAGATGCCTCAGCAGGAGGTATGAAACTGGTTTGATTTCTTTTTTTCTTATAATATGCTGTCAGAACGGTGGCTATAAATATCAGATCTAATTACAGCCTACAAAAAGCTCACAGCGGTGACCAAAAAAATGTGTTTTCCTTATTATGGAGCAAATGATTAAGAGCAAGATGACTGATTGGAAGAGGTGACAAATGCAAAGGTTGACCATAACTCTTCTGCTCTTTCCCGCCTTTATGAGTGAGTGTGGTACAAAAATAAAGGGCTGATCTATCTATCTCCGGACTCAGCTCATTGGCTATTGATCACCACTAAGTACAGTCAAGGTGAAAGATGAAACTTTAATGACCCCCCCCCCCTGTGGGGAAATCAGTATGGTGAAAGAAGGAAAGAATAGGCAACATTAAAAAAGGACAAATTGACGAGACGGTCTCGGTGGGAAAAGTCAACCAAATCTCCAATAAACAAATAAATACTCACCATATCCACCAGCTCTCCTAGTGGACTTCCCCCCTCAGTGAATTCTCTCTTTGTCCACACATAGCGCTGCTTTGTCTTTATCTGGGAGAGAAACCCAAAAATAGTTTGATTGATAGTACAGTTCCACAGACTGGATCATTTTTAAATGATTCAGTTTGTCTCATGATATAAAGTACATCAATTAATACTTCAACCGCACCATATTCAATATAACACCGTTTTTGATGAAGATGTTGCATATATAACTTTTCAATTCATATTCCTATTTACATGCAAAAGATGATCATTAAAATGTTTCTCTCTAATACATAGTAATATTGCTACTGTGCAATGCAAAGACACTCTGCCTATTATAGTGGTACATGTGGGGAAATTCAGGTGGTGTCATAAAGCAGTTTAATTATGTAAATCAGCATGCCACCTATACCGCTGTGAAGATGCAGTCAAGGCTCATTTACGGTCTGTAAATGCTGGCGTGCTTGTTAATAATGTGACAAATTATGTAATATGCCACAAGCCTCGATTCTGTAATGTAATGTATACTCATCAAGTTCACATTGTAAATTTACAACCCATATAAATATCATCTGATGTCATAAAAAAAAAGACCTTTTACCTTTGAAAGGAAGCGCTCATTGGTGATCCTGAAGCTGCGTAACCATTCGGTGGCTTGTAATGGCTGATCAAAGCGAGACGGGTTATAGGATGAGGGCAGCAGCTCCTTGCAGTTTTTCACCCAGAGGTGAGCTGTATAAGAAACAACAGAGACATGCAGGAGGATCAGCTTGTGTACAGTCGTAGCAGTCGTAGCTTGTTGTGCGACGGTGTTTGTCTCACCGTCGGGAACGTGCAGCACCAGCCATCCCTGCATGTAGCAGAAGTGGACGGTGTGACAGAGAGACATCGTCTTCCCAGTGCCCTTCAACCCATCTCAACACATAGTTAAGGTGTGTTAGAAGCATCAATAATATGATTATCTGTGTGTGTGTGTGTGTGTGTGTGTGTGTGTGTGTGCGTGCGTGCGTGCGTGCGTGCGTGCGAGTGAGTGAGTGAGTGAGTGAGAGCGCATGTGTTGTAAAGGATACAGAATAAATATCGTAGAGATGGTTTGCTGAAGTCCGTATTCTTCAGGTAAGAGATGACCTCTAGAGGCGGCTGCCTCACCATCATACATGCTTCGTTAAACGTCTTCACCTAAAAAAACGTACATGACAACAGTTGATAAATCCTCAAAATATTATCTGCGATTATATTGTCCACTAATGTGCACGCAGTCATAGACATGAACACATACTTGTTGTTGATAGCGCCGGGGGAGACCGTGAGGGAACAGAGTGCGGATGTGTGCAGAGGGCAGTGTGTAATACTGGCCCATGTGTTTCTCTGATTGACACGCCTGTAAAAAGACAAACTCGTGAGCTCACCAGCTAAAATACTACAAATGTACAAACAACTGCTGTTACAAATACAAATACAAAATAAATCTGCTGACTAGACTGTGCTGTGTTTTGCCTCTGCCTGTTATAATGACATTTGCACGGGTTATGTCAGATTTGCTTACTGGATCATTCTCCTGTGTTCTGACAACTGAGAAGGGCTCAGGTTCAGACTCTACAGCCACAGCCTCCTGCTGCTGCTGCTGCTGCCCACATCCACTGGTATGTAGGAGCCTTGCATGTGTTACCTGCAACAACTAAAATACAGAATCAATACTTTTATTCTAGTGTATACATCCAGAGGAACCCCTGATTACATGGGCTCACAAGGCAGTGATAAAAATAAGAGAAAACCAAAGAATCATCCAAACACAACACATGGTAGTGTATTAATATGTGACACATTACAACAGATCTCATCTCATCTCACTGTCTACTGCTTATCTGGTGTCGGGTCACGGGGCAACAACACATTAATACAACGATGGAAATCCATCAAGAAGTCAAACAGCTTGCATATAAACATGTGTTGTGATCTACATGCATCTGTCATGTTGACTTGGATATCTGGGGAGCATTTACAGGTGAGATAAACTTGATTATGATAAATATAAGATATAGCTGATGCTTTCTGTCCTTCTATGGGACTGAATGGAAACCTCCAGTGTTTACAACCTATGGCAGGATACTGAATCTTAAATGAGTACATTGATACAACTGTACTCTTTTATTAATACGGAGATATACAGTATTGCTCTGGATCGTACACATGCTCAATAACAACAGTCTTTGCTTGCTATTCCTTTTGAACATTAAAAAACAGTGTTACAATAACTAAAACTACAGAGTAGTTTATTTTAAAATATATACTGTAACCAAACTACGAAAGCTATATTATCCATGGATAGTAAGATTAAAAGTGTGTGTACGTTAGTTGGTTGGCATGTAATTTAACCGACTGCCATTCACCTCAGTACAATCGGTTTGTTTGCACACCATACAATAACAACAATACAGATGTTTGCATCAGTTTAAATATATCTCGCTTTGTAAACAGGTCAAACACATCCAAAAAGAGAGTATTCTTCATATACTGTCCGGGTTATGTCCCTGCAGCTTCCCCAGTGGTACTCCAGCCTGCTGTTAGCTGATCTTACCGTTTGTCGTAGTCTAAAGGAGAGTCTGTGGAGCGCCATGATCTGAAACGTAGAGGACGACATGAATTACACTTAAACTTCAGGGGTCAGTGAGGGTAGTAGTGTGTAAGAACATAGCAGCCTCCTGTAACCTTGTGTAAACACTTAGCTAACAGCTAGCTGTGGGGTCCCCAGGTGGCTAGCAACGTTACCATTAGCAACGCGGAGCTAACGTTATCCGAGCGCAGAAAAGCCGTTCACCTGTTAATTACAGTCGACGACGATGATTTCGGTTCAGGTTATCTGTCGGCGGTTAACGGAGAGGGTAAAGCGAACACCTCCAGGCGAAGTCAATGTGCCGGATCTGTCATGGACACCGCCATCATGCAGCTTCAGAGACCCGGATGTGACGTAACGCCATCGCAATTTTGTTAAGCCAATGAGCGTTTGCGCGAGCCAGACGACAACAACTGAAGAAAATGGAGTTTGTCAGACTTTGACACATTTTACCTGTCAAGATAATTAATGCGGGTAGACTTAAGCAGCTGTGAAGACACTTCGAAGCGGTCTCGTGAATAATGAACTGCTTAAAGCGCTATTTTTCATTTTAATATATTGTCATTTAGTCTGTAGTCCCGTTTGCTCAATAAGAAAACATACACACAATAAAACAAACCAAACTTTATTCCGCAGTGAAGGGTGGAGAATGAAGTAACTGCCTGAGGGTACAGCAGCTGATACTTGTGTATCTCATCTCAGCCGGGTAAACAGGTGGCTGGGGTGGGTTTTGTCTTCGTACATAGGCACCTCATGTCATCACCAATGCTCGGGCGATGGGTACCAATGAGTGGTTTTAATCACCCGCTGTTGAGCCCTCCTGTCCTGGGACAAATCCCAAACCAGATTGTGATGTTTACAATCAAGATGCTTTCTATTGCTCAAGAACTTGAAAGCACAGGCATTTAGCCCTCTTCAGTTAAGAAATACAACCGTTATGAGCACCATAAAACCATCCTGGATTTCCACCAGGATGAAGATGTGTGATGATGACCATTTCAGGTTGTTTGTGATGCCATTTCCCAGGAACTAAAACTGTTCATTTGTGCGACCATTCAAAACTGCTCATTTGATGCAGATAGGGGTGTGTGTCTTCGCTTCCTTTTTTCTAAAATGTACAATCAGCTTTTAAAAAATGTCCTAACCTATGTGACTTTGTTGTTTTTAATCCAGGCGATGAAGGTTGTGTCATCTGCAAACTTCACGACACAGTTCTCTTCATGTCGGGGTAGAAGTCATGGTCGTAGTGTGAACAGGAGGGGGCTAAGCACACAGCCCTGGGGGGCTCCGGTGTTCAACACTGGAGGAGGTGTGGCTGTCAATTAGAAAGGCCTGGGGACTGTAAGGAAGTCTAATAACCAGTTGCAGACTGAGGTACTTAAACGTGGTGCTTAATATACTAATCAGTTTCATGTGAAAAACCAATGTTCCACATCCAGTTAACTCACTGTAGGCCGAAAATTACTTGCTTCCACTCTTCATTCTCCAATTTACTCACTATAATGTTCCTATTCGAAAATAAAAGTATTTTTATTGTTAATTGTGTATTTTAATGCTTGCATTATGCACATTTCATGGAGATGGACAATAATCAATAACAGGACATAAAACTGTACAACATGTATATCCACGCCTGGATTAACAGTCAGGCAAAGAGAGCAATTGTCCCTTGCTCCCAGACTCCCAAAAGTGTCAAGCTCCACTGTTTGATTGGATGCAAATTAGTTTAAGCTTATAATGTGCACCTAGAGTGTTTAGTCAAAAAACAACAAACAGATATACACTCAGAAGACCTTGGTTTTATGCTAGAACGCAAGGGTCTATTTGTACACTGTAGGCCCTATACACAAAGCACGAGAGGTGGGAGGTGAGGGAGTGGGGTGAGCCATAGGGGCCCCAAAACATGTTCTCTGGCCCCCTGTAAAGATTTAATCTGGCCATGCATCTCAGCAAGGATCAATTACCAACCAGGCAAAGTGGGCAACAGGCCCAGTTGCCTCAATCCCAAATGTCATGCAACATTTGGTTTGTAGTTAATTCATCACTTATTTGCTCTCCAAATTTTGCAATATGCCTCATCATGCATCATTACCTCATCCTGAAGCTCTGTCTTGTAGATCCTATCTATTTTTCTTATATGGTACATATTCTTATAATAAAACAGATTTACTTTCAATTGCCAAAACGTATTATACAAACCCTATAAACCTTGTGGTTGATTACTGGGTACGGGTCAATTAGTCTTGTTAGTAGTCTGGGTGTGCACTTAATGTGTATTTGGAGGCCCTCTGTAGACCCGTAAACAACAATAGAATAACCACAGTGTAATTTGCTCCTGCTAGGCTATTATTACTAGAATAAACAATGATAATAGTGATATTTCCATTTGTTTTTAATTGTCGTTATTAATCACTTTTAATGAGATTGTAAAACATTATGTTTTGTTACATTTATTTCAAAATGTATTTCAAAATTAGAAATATGTTTTGCAACAGGCTATGTCGATGTTGTGTTTTCCCTATTGAGAAACAAACATGGTTGGATCGATGCGTTTAAGTGATGCCTGATAAACAGCTCACACCTATGAACTTTGTAAGTGCTCATTCCAGCCTGCCTTCCTCTTCTCTCCCGCTAGAGTACAACCGACTCCCATATTGCATTACAGCGACACAACTTTTCACCCCCCCCCCCCCACCCCCCCCCCTAAATTCCTACCAGAAGCCTACTTTAGACAAGTCGTCGCCATTTTATTAAGCGTCTAAATAGCCCTCCCCGGTCGCCTATTATGAACCGCATTGAGATCCCGTGCTGTGCTCGCCGTTTTATCTCCTCTCTGGCCACATGAAAATGGCCACGCAATTGCATTCCCGCACACGCACTAAGCCCTCCGCGCGGTCACAGCCCGTAACCCCGCACACACACACACACACACGCACACACACACACACCGCCGCAGCCCTTCAGCCCCGTCATCCTGACACGTTAACAGCTCGTGCGAGCACAATCTGAGCCATTATTGCTGGCGGGGGGAGGAGGGGGAGCGAGGTAACTTTCCCCGAGAGAAGTCGGCAAAAAAATAAAAAAAAATAAAAAAATAAGATCCAGCGTAACCAGTCCGCCACCTAGCTGCGGAGACGCGCCGACGAAGATCCTTCGACTGTATGATTATGAAAACACCCGCGCCAATGTTGTTGCACAGTAGGCTCCGCGCTCCGATGAGACCGAAACTCGGCTTTAGGAGGTGTTTTAACCTCCGCCGGCCTTAGTTATGCAATCAAAGCAACATCTAATGCGCCAAAAAGCTCCGGATTGTCGTCGGTGCGAAGAAGGAGGGAGCAGGACAGCAACACCTTCACCTCATGCCTAAACGCAGTTGGCTCCGGGACGCGCTCTCGGGTAAGTAGCCTACGTAGCCTTATTAGAGATTTTCATGGCAGTCCGTGTTTATGTGTGCAGGCCTGTCATCAGCAGCGAGCTCGCGGCAGCGTTGGCTTTACGGAGTGTTTGTGCATCCGCGTCGCGCTAATTTTATCCCTTGTTGCTGAGTGTGTTTCTCCCCGTGTTCTCCGCGCGGTGATATTTCTTATTTCAATGTTGCTGACAGCAGCAGAAGGGCTGGCTGTAGAGGACAGACGGGAGAGGGGGGGGTGGCTCCGAGCCACATCACAAACACACACACGCGCACACACACACGGCAAGCGCATTCGTGCGCTACGCAGCGAGCCCCACTTCCACGTCGAGTTTCAATTCGTGCACGTTCGAGGACGCTCAAACGCGTGTTTTAGGTGTTAACATGTTGGAGTGGCGACAACAACAACACGTGCATGTGTGTGTATCATTTTTTTGTAAGTGCGACAGCATCAGGCGGACGGGGATTTTTTCGGAGGTGCGCAAAGTCATTCTGGAGAAGGAAGCCCCCTGTTGACGTCGTCGGCGAAGCGGCGCGGCTGCTCCAGTGCGGTAACACCCCCGCTCGCCCGTACTGTATCTACAGTAGCAACACCAGGCGACCTACGCAGCTGCGACCCGGGGACACGATGTACGACCGACACACTTTGCGATGCACTAACTAGGAGAAAGTGTGCGCGTGCGAGGCGGAGACTCGCGTGAGAAACTTCCCCGTGTTCGTGGAGCGGCTCCGCGGTTTAGGATGCCGCCGCGAGTCTCCAGCAGGGCTGTTGTCAGGCAGAGGATAATGGTGTTGTAGTTATTGATGATAACGCCGTCATGGGATGGTGATGATGGCTGGAAATATGGCGGGGTGGGCCATTATCATGATTTAATCGTCGCCTCGCCGCTGCCGAGGAACCCACACTGAATGCAGTGTCAAGTCCACCCATCATCCTGTCACTGGGAATAGCTTCTGGTCTAATGTTGGAATAATTTTGAGTTATGCTTGAGGAGTATAGCTCTGGAGAGTATAAAAAGCTATTAGTATATACTTTGACTGATGTTGAATGGACTTGCCCTTTTAAGTTTGAAAACCTGCCACTCACACTCTCCTAGTCACTTTGAAAACAGTGATTGTGTGACGCACGCCAAGCATCCCCTCGTGCCTGTTATCCTCTTCTGCTGCGGGGTCAGGCCTCCGGTCTAGAGGTCACGATAAACGCAGCTGCAGTTACTGTCCATCTCTATGCTCATTTTGATTTGATTGTGAGGAGCTTTGGCCTCGGACATGCTTTCCAAAACAGTTACATAACAGCAGTTACTGGAACAGATGTTGATTTGAGCTCCGTACGATTCAAGGAAGGGGTTTGGGTGTGGAGGGACCAAGAGGCAGGAGAGATAGCCCGCTGAGCTCTCAAATGAAAACATTATCTGAGATGCTCTTGTAAGTTTAAGGGGGCAGTTCAGTGCGTTGAGAGACAAATGGGCTATTTCACAAGAGGCTCTCCGGAGAGGGCTGCAAGAATGCTCGGCAGGGTGTGTTTTATTGGAAAATGGATGAGCATCTCCTTCAATGAGAGTGTACAATGAAGAAAGCATGACAGAAGATGCTGCTTCCCCTTTCGATCTGTTTAAAACTGTGTGCTGAACACCGTGCGAGCGAGAGCCGGAAAAAAAATGTTCTGCTGGGGAGAATGTTATTTTAGGGTGTGTTACTTGCCGTAATGTCACATTAAAAGTCAATTTACAATGGGGTCAATGAAAAGCTTACTTGACTTAGAGGAAGTGATGGGAGGAGGAGGAATTTGCGCTCCTTTCCAAAAATAAGTTTTACCCTTTCCTACGGATTTGTGTTACCACTACTGAAAGGGGAGGAGGGGAATGGTCGGTCCGTGAATGGAGGGATTTAGGTTGGAGGAAAAGAACGAAGTGGAGGAGGAAATATGGTTCTGATTAACATGGATACAGTGTATGAGTTGACCATTTTACTGTGTGGTCTACACAGAGAGAGAGAGAGAGAGAGAGAGAGAGAGAGAGAGAGAGAGAGAGAGAGAGAGAGAGAGAGAGAGTGGATGGGACTAATAGAAAATGCATGCAAATGCTTTCTGCCAAACATGAAAAGGGGAGTTTCGGGGAGAAAAGAAAGTACAGCGGAGGGAAGGGTGGGAGGAGAAGTGCTTGTGGGAGTAGTTGAGAACAGAAGGCGCAAAGACAGCGGGGAGAGGAGGGGAGGAGACTGGATCAAGTGTTGAATCAGTCAGGAGCTGATTGATTGATATATTGATCGTGGGGAGAGGAGGTAGGGTGAGGATTCGAACATGAGTAAAAGTGGAGAGGTGGAGGGAGCGTTTTGCTTTCGTCCAGAGCTGCCGTTATTTACAGATTGTTAAAGAAAACCAGCTGAGGCTGTTTTTGAAGAATGCGAGTGGGTCTTTCTTCCAGTCAGTGCCGACATTCTGGGAATCGGTGACGCCGATTGGCCTTCTGGGTGATGAGATTTTGTAGGTTCTCTGTATGATGAGATCATCTCTGTGGACACAGACGTTAGCACCTCTCTACAGCTGCCTGCAGGAAGGGGACTTTCCCCTCAGTTCCTGTACTTCTGCTACTCAGCATCTGAGCTCACTGAAATGACTAATTACTGGCCTCTATCTTTCTGTGTGTCTCTCTGTCTGTCCCCCCCCCCCCCCCCCCCCCCCCCCCCCACCCCCTCTCTCTCTCTCTCTCTCTCTCGCCTCATACCTACTCCATCTCAGTTCAAGCCTAAAGGACCAGAGAGAGATCTTCCTTCGCTGGATGACGGAGGGCAACTGTACTTGGACTAAAACGGGCTATTCTTTTGGAAATCTCCTGACCGGCACCTACATTCTGCCCATTGCTCTTCATCTCCACAACCCTGCCGGGGTAATTTAAAAGTGTTATACTGGGAACCTCACAGCATCCTGCTTCTCCCCCCTGACATCTCTTATGGACCAGAGAGTGAAGGGGGGAACCCCTCCGACCACAAACTCCACTCTGGACCCCACCTCTGCATCTGAAGACTCTGACGTGGTGGAGAAAAAGAGGAGGGGCGAGGGGGAGAATGGAGATGTAGGGGAAAGGGAGGAGGAGAAAAGAGGAGCAGGGAAAAAGAGAGACGGAGACAAGGGGGCAGTGCTGGAGTTGCTCATCGAGGGGCGCTGTGGAAGCGCAGGGCAGCAACAGCTTCAGATCTCTGGCAGAGAGACCAGCTGCCCTGAGGGGAATGTAAGACTCCGGATTGGACTGCAGGCCAAACGCACCAAGAAACCGCCAAAGATCTTGGAGAGCTACGTCTGCAAGCCCACCATCAGGACCTATCAGAGACAAGCCAGGGGAGGACTGCTAAGGGGGAATGGGGAAGGGGGACAGCAGGACAAAACCAGCTCCGCTCCAGACGAGGCAACTAGAGATCAAGGCTCAGGCCTGGATGCTGTCCAGACCACATCCAAACTGACTGCATCTGCTGCTTCACCACCACTTGCATCATCATCAACATCATCATCATCAACAGCTTCCACGACAGGCTCAGTCCCTGCCATAAGCAGCCAAGGGGCCAAGCATCCCAAACAGGTAAGTTAATGACAAGGACACACACACACACACACACACACACACACAGATAAACATCATGTCGCCGTGTCAGTGACACATATTGTGTTCACACATGTGCTGTAGGTCTGTTTTTTTTTTTTTTGCAGTTAACCACCAGGCATACTTGCAATGGCCCAGCTTTGTGCTCATCTGTAATAAGGTCAAATGAGCTATTGTCTCAATACTGAAACCTAAGCAGCCAATTTACATAAACGGACCTATAAATAGGACAACAGCACAGCAACCACTAGGAGCCATTACAGACATTGGTCCATCATTCCCTATGACAATCACCCAGGGGGAAGTTTATTGCTTTAGCGGAACAAACGCCACTCAAGCTGCAGCATACCAAAATTACAGGACAAGTACGAAATGTCAAGCCTTCTCATCTGTATTAGTGGCAATTTATAGCTTCCAATAGCACAGCTTTCTCTCTCTCTCTCTCTCTCTCTCTCTCTCTCTGTCTTTCCCTCTCTGCTTGGCTCTCTATATCTGTCCCTCTTGTCTATTTTTATATCCCCTTTTTTCGCTACCTGCTCTCATTTATCCTTCTCTCCCCCTCTGTCCCTGTCCCACTCCCTTCCTCTCTGTTTCTGTGTTTCTCCTTTCTGTGTCATCCCCATTCCTGTTTCCATCACCTCACTTTCTCCTTTTCTTCAGTATGCCCTCTTTTCTCTGCCTGATTGAGTCATTTCGTTCTCCGTTTCCCTTTTAATGGGCGGACAAAATCAAAAGCACTTTCCGTTGTTGTCTTTTCCCTTTTGTACTCCGGCGTTGTCAACAGCAAACTAGTGGATGTCGCAGCCATTGTTGTCTGTGACAGAGATTCTGTGTTTGCTCTCCACAGGTTCCTCTCAAACTGGCCGAAAACACAGAGGTGAAATCAAATGGCTCATCTGAGAGAGTGAAGAAAGAGAAGGTCCCTAGTGTCAATGGCCAGCCTGTCTCTGCAGGACACAAACCCTGCTCGCCTGCAAAAGACCAGACAGCTTTGACTGCTCCTTCCACCGAATGCATCAAAGCCCCATTTGCATCGGAAATCAGAAATGAAGGGAAGACCTCAAAGAAACATAATGGTTCGGTTCAGACGACAAAACAGAAGGGATTATCTAATGGAAAAGGCTCCGTCGACATCCTTGGCACTTCCACCTCGTCGAAAAGCAAAGCTGGAAAACACAGCAGTGGCTCCTCTGCTTCCTCCATGGACTCTTCGATAAAACACCCAGCCACCACCAGATCCCATAAAGAGCTCAGCCTGTCCAATAAGAGTAGGCCAGACTCTCCTTCCTCTTCTTCAGTCACCCCTAAACCACAGTCCTCCCCCACCGTGGAGCTCTCCTCTGCCCAATCCCAAGATCAGGATCCCTCTCTCCAGTCCATTCAAGAGAAAAATAGAGACAAAGCGAAGAAAGCAAAGAAAGAAAAACGGAAAGACAAAAAATCAAAGCGAGATAGGTTGGAGGCTGACAGAACAAAGGGTGAGAGCAGAAAGGAGGAGGGGAAGAAGAAGAAAAAGGAGAAAGGGAAGGATGGGAAATCAAGGCATGGTAAAGAAAAGGATGAAGGTCAAAGGGCTGATGATACGTGGAGGGATGAGTTAAAACTTGAACGAGAGAAGGCAGAGAAAAGGCGGGAAAAGCTTAGCCCCGTCAGACAAAGAGCAGAGAGTAATACATTTGGTGAAACAGCTGATTCTGGTAAACTGGATAAAACCTGTAAAGTAGTGAATCCAGGCAGACCAGATGAGATAGACAAGACAGATGACAAGCCAGTTAAACAAGCTGAGCCAGCAACAGCAACAGGTGACACCAGTAAATCAAAAGAACAAGATGTCTCAAGACATTCAACTGTGCCTCCAAGCCACCCCTCTTCTTCTGCCCCTCCCTCTCTGCCTACTCCCTCTGCCCGTGCCCCCGTTCCCCCCCCTTTCCCCCCCCAAGAGCAGGACAGCCGTCCCCTTAAGAAACGTAAAGCCAGAAGGCCCAGCTGGACCAAGCTGGTGCACCGGGCTCAGAGGGCGGAAAATCAGGAAGCCTCTTCAGATTCCCAACATAATCCTTTACTAAGTTTCCCCCAAAACCCCAAGATGTCCCTTCCTGCCAAGGCCGCTATCCATCAGACTGATGAGTCACACCCAGCTTCCTCTAGCTTCATAACCAGCAGCTCCTCCCCTCTCACTTCTGCAAGCAAACCTCCATCCCCAAAACAGATTCACTCCACATCAGAACATAGCCCCCCTGCTTCCAGATGCCCCACCACCCCTGCCCGAAAAAGGGGCCGCCCAAAATCTCACAGCTTTAGCTTGGATGAACCTCCCCTGAGGCTTTCACCAAACGTTGTCCCCACTGAGGTGCCTCTTCTGGGTTGTGAGAGAGTTCAGAAAGCCCCTGTGCTGGAGCCTAGTCCAAAACCGCAGTGTGCCGGTCAGCCTAAATCCAGTCCCAAGAAGCGGGGCCGTCCTCCCAAACGACCCCTCCCCGAGGACTACAGTGGAGATGCACTGAATGGGGCCGAGAGGAGTAAAGATTTCCATCCTCCCGAAAAGGGGAACAGGCAGCTTAAGATCAGGAGGCTGATTAACGAGATGAAGAAAAGAAAGAAGAGGCGACTTCAAAAGGTGATGTTGTCTGGGTTTGTGGGAAAGGAGGGACGGGCCGGCCAGGCGGCGGATGGCGAGCCCTCTGAGAGAATGTGTAAATCAATGGAGACTACAACAGTACACACACTCTCAGCCCTGTCCTCCTCCTTTGGGAGTAAGTTGGGCCCTCAGATCAATGTGAGCAAGAGAGGGACCATCTACATGGGCAAGAGGCGAGGACGCAAGCCTAAAGCCCAAACCACCAACCTTAACGCCATCTCCCAGAATGCCACTCAGTCGTCCCTGTTTACCAATCCCCCTGAGACATCTCTCTTCTCGTCTAACCAACCCCAGCCCCCTCCCTCTCACCCATTTCCCTCCCCATCTCTCACCCACTCCAGTGGCGCCCAGAGCCCTTATAGTGAGGGCAGCCTCACGGAACCAACATCCTCCCTACTTTTTCCTCACCCCTTTTCTCTCCCTTCCCCATCATCCTCCTGTACCTCGCCCCGTCCTCCCTCCTCCTCATCCCTCTCTCCCTTTGTGAAGAAGAGCTGTCCATGTCAGGGAAGGCATCACTTCCCCTTTCACCAGTCCTCATGTAAGCTCTCCTGTCCCACGCCTCCGCTGCATCACACACCTGGCTCTCCTGGCCACCTGAAAGAGGCCACGCCCTCCCCCAGGAGTGAGTCACACAGCGAGGAGACGCTGCCCAGTGACAGTGGGATTGGAACCGATAACAACAGTGTTCCTGAGCGGGCGGAGATGAGGGGAGTCCGGGGCATGCTCAGGTTGGGTCAGGGGTCAGGAGTGATTCTGGGGGGTCAAAGGCACCCCTCCTCTCTTGTGGACCGCCCCTCTCCTGTCTCTTCACCCCTCTCTCTCATGCCAAGACACACAAACCCTATGACCAACTCTGCACACAGAGACAGACACAGGCACAGGCGGAGGGATTACGACTGTTCCTCCTCCTGTACTTGCCTGTGCCCGTGCCCCTGCCCAGGACACAACAAGTGCACTAATTTGGACTATTACCCTTGCCTTGGGCACAATGCACTGAAGAGACAGAAGAATAAACATAAGAAGAAGCATCAGCAGCTGCACATGCAGGATCCAGAGTTTCTGGCTGAGCTGGAAGATCTGATCGGCCAGTTCAGCGAGGTCCATATCGGACGGCGGAGTTGGGCGAGGACGGGACTGGGACAGGGCTTTGATGGGAGTGGGAGCACACCTGGAGGGAGGCGTCATCACTCCTCCTCCCATTCTCTCCGCTCCAACATCTTCAGGATCAATCTGAATGGCTTCTACTCCCCTCACCCTTCACCTTACCCCCCAAATCCCTCCTTCTCCCCCCAGCCTTTCTACTCTTGCCAGCCTGTGCATTGCAACAGGAAGCCAGACCGCAGGCAATGTGGTTGCCCGTCAAAATTCCAGGAGACCATAGAAAATATGGGCTTTTACAGCAGCTATCCTCCAGCCACAACACTTTACCACCGCCTCCCCGGCTCCTACCAGCTCCCCTCATCACACCAGTATGCCCCGCATCAGCCCCACCATGCCCACTTCCTCCTCAATCCCGCCAGATTCCAAAGGCGGAGGAGCAGGTTTCTGAGGGAGGGAGCCTTAGGAGGAGAGGTTGAGGGAGATACAGGAGGAGGCAGTGGAGGAGGCCCACACCTCAGCTCAGGGTTCACATCCAGCCTCTCTTGTGGCTGTGGGAGGAGCGAACACAAACACAAACATAAACACCGCCACAGGCACTGCGAGCAAGACTTGGATGATGAGGAGGAGTTACAGGAGGATGAGGAGGAAGATGGAATGGAGAGAGAGGGGTTGGCCAATTCAAAGCCAAGGTCCGGGTTTATTTTGGGGCAAGGGGAAGGAGGAAGGAAAGGGTCAAGAGGTATGGGGTCTGCCCCTGCCGCATCATCATCATCCTCATCCTCAGGAGAGAGGTACAAACACACATCCCTCACCTCACTGGGGCTGGGCTCCTCTCACCTGTCTTCATTTGGAGGAAGCTGGGGCGGCCTGGGCCAGAGCTGGACAAAATTTGGGGGACTGGGAGGGAAAGGATTTGGAAATTCAACTCCCAGCTGGAGAGGCTTCACTGGGGAGCAACATGCAGGCAGACTGATCGCATCAGACGGAGAGGACGAAGACGGCGAGGACGAGTCGCACCTGTACAGGACACCTCCGTCCCCAACACACACCAACCTATTCACATCCGCTGCCATGACAACAGGGGGGAGGGGTCTGAGGAGGGGATTGGGCGGTAGAAATCCAGGAAGTGGAGACAGGTCATGGAGGAAAGATGAGTCGGCATGGACCGAGAGGAGAGAATCAGGTGAGGATTTTCGATCAATACATGTGTGACTAATAGACATGCCTGTGCTTCTGTCTGTGAGGTCATGTTAGCATTAGTGCTAATGTTGGTGCAAATACTGCAAGTATTTCTCTGGCTGTCTGGGCTGATCCGTGATTAAAGAGGTCATGACAGATTTTTGTATTTACAGTATGTAAGGATGGGATTTGGGCACCAATAGTTTGCCCAATATAGTGAGAGCATTGCTTTTTTCTCAGGTGTTGTTGAGTCACACATCAAAGCCTGGAGGGTGCTTGAGAGGAAATCAGACTCCGTTCTTTTTATAGCCAATTTCAGACTCTGCTGTGCTGGAGCTATGCCTAACACACACACACACACACACACACACATACATTCACACACACACACACACAGTCACACACACTCAACAACCACTCTGTTGGAATTTTTAAAAAGTGTTATAGCAGGAGGGCAGCGTCTTGATAGAAATCTTCCAGCAAATCTTTGAAATCTTCCCGGCCGGCAGCGAACTGCACACTGTTGCAGCCCAGGGCTACCCAGCGAACACAGTCATTAGTTAACCACCAGATTTGCTATTTAAAGCCTGGCCTACCCTTCACTGCCCGCCAACATGGCCGTTTCGACTTGGAAAAAGGAAAGAGTGGTCAGTCTTGTAAGGGACTGTGGAAAATGGAACAGAAAGATGGATGACCTAGTCAGGAGAGATTGATAAAGGAATAGCACAGAGGTCACAATGCGGGCAAAGAGAGCTGGTGAGGGGGAGACATTGTTTTTCAAAGAAGTGGAATACATTCGACATCAGTTCGTCATCTAACTAAACACATGTGTTCTGATGTGCGCCACAGTGGCACAGGCACACTCTTTTCTGTCTGCTAAGCCTTTTCAGATCGTGTTCCACATGAACCGAGGTGCAAAAACCCTTCTGGTGGAAGAGTGCATACGTGTGCATGTTTGTATTAGAAAAGATGCATACTGCACAGTCTTGTGGGTTTTTTTTTTTTTGCTGTGAACGTGCATACATAAATCACTTCTTAATGCATTTCCCAGAAGTGAACTGGTCAGAGGAAATGTTGTGACTCACATAATCTGTGTCCCATCCGCATGACTCAGCCTTGAATGGCCTCACCTCACACCTCCTGCTGGCTCAATCGCTGATCCACATCTGTCTCATTTCCTCTCTGCCACTTACACCCCCTCTCCCCCCACACCTCAACCCCTCCTCTTTCCATTTCAATGACTGCAGGTTTACAAGGTGATTCAAGAAGCCGGGGGCAGCAGAAAACTGTGCCAGGGCCAGGCAGTGTGGCAGGGGGGGAGAAGAGAAGGCCAGGGCGGCCCAGAAAGCACCCGCTGCCCTCCGCCCTCCCCTCCCCCGCAAACTCACCTGCAGCTCCCTCCATGTCATCGCCTGACATCTTGCCAGGACACGGCCGAGATGGGAGAGACGCTGGAGGGAGAAAAGAAGAAAGAGGGCCAGAGAGAGACAGAGGAGGCGACACAGTGCCGCAGGGCACCGAGCTGGATCTGCAGGCGAGGAGGAAGAGGGTCCGGAAGAGAAAACATGGTGACTCTCCTTGTCATCAGAGGTAAACGCTCACAACTGTGTTATGAAAGTACCTGAGCTGGTTGACTTGAAAATTAAATACAACCACTCACTACTGCTATATTAACCCACTGTTTTCAGCACTGTGTGCTAAACCAGTGCCTTTTCTCTCTTTCTCTTTTTCCTCTCTATCATTCTATCTCTCTCTCTTCATGCTTTCCTTTTAGTGTCGCTGAGGATAAACCCGAGCGTGACACCCCCCCTGAATGTTTTAGCCGACCAGACGCTGACCAGGCTCCGTCTCCACCAGTAACCATCCAGAGAGAGAGAGCGGACGGGCCTCCCAGGAAGACGTTTCTGAGGGCGGGTCTTTACTCTGATGATTACAAAACTACAGAGTGAGCGGACTCAATTCATAAACAAACTATTACAAAATGATGTTTTTTTCATGAGATTCTTTTGTTTATGTAGTTAACATGTCTCTTCCGTAGCCCGCCCTCCCAATCTCAGCAGTCGTGCAGAGAGAGTATGGAACACACGCTGGGGGAGCATGAATACAGCCTTCTACCTGCTCCCATACATGTTGGTGAGTATTGAGGAACATCCAAACACACCGCTGTAGTTTGTCATAGCCGCCATTGTTCATCCAAACTGCCTTTGTGTCCTCCAGGGAAGTACCTTAGGCTGAAGCGAATTCATTTCCAGTTACCTTATGATGTTATGTGGCTGTGGCAGAACAATCAGGTACAGTGGAGCCCCAGAACACAGAATCAGGAAGCTAGTCGGTCAGCCTGAATCATCAGGGATGGATGAAAGACGTGTCACAAGGAGATTTGTGGATGTAATTCTCATGTTGTGTTGTCACAGCTTCAAAAGCAGCCTGCTGTCCCCCTGAAGAGGAAGCGGCGTTACTGTGAGTTGCTCGTATTCAACGTGTTATTTTCAGGTTTAGTGGACGGATCAAATTCAACGCTCTCATACAGCGTATTATCTCCCCCTCTGTTTCCCTCAGGCCGCCTGAAGGAGAGGACTGTATCTGCTCATCAGACAGCGGTGAGTTCATGTGACTTCAGGTTGTTTCCCTCCAGTGAAGAACGCAGCGTTATGAAGGGTGAAAACTAACACACATCCCTCCTTTTTGTTTGTTTCTCAGGAGGAGAACTCGAGTGACATCACCAGCTTGTTTCCTCACCTCGACATGGAGCCTTTGAGCTGCAGTGAGAGGTATGGGAAGAGCTCACGCACCACGTTGAACTATTACTGAATTCAGTGTCGGCTAATGTTTCTCCCCCCGTTTCTCCCGGTGCAGGAGCTTTGTTGTGAAACACCACGTTTTCCTTGTAAGGAACTGGGAGCTTGTGAGAGACAGACAGATCCGCCTGAGGATAGAGAGGGAGAGAGACCCAGGAGACCCAGAGGGAGAGAACGGAGGAGAACATCGTCTGCCCTGTGACGGAGCCAATGGGGACGACAGCCACATCAAGTCAGGTCCATGAAGCAAGTGTGTGTGTTAGTTTTTGTTTCTGTAGGTGTTTGTGTATGCATACGTGTACGTGGTTGAACTCATTTCAACATCTGTATAGATTTGTTCTGGTGTCCCGTGTTGTGTCTTTTACTTTGTGTGTGTGTGTGCATGTATGTGTGTGGGTGTGTGTATGTGTGTGTGTGCTCTGCTTACAGCCCGTCGTCCTCATGTTTGGCTTGTCTCTCCATATCATACTCAGCAGCGCAAACTAAGTGGTTTTTCCAACCACAGAATTTCAGCCTGCAGAAATTTTTCTCCGTTTCTGTCATCCACCGCTGGTGTCCCAGAACCCGGCAGACATCAGCTTTCCCCCCATTAGCAGTGAAACCACACCGTTTCCATCAAAGACGGCGTGACCGATTGCAGATAGGAATCATGGGGAAATAAGGACACTTGCATAATAACAGATATATCTGGATAATAAACGATGTGCTGTTGTCATCCTCTCCTGCAAACGCCGGCGCTAACATGCAGATCACTGTTTGATCTCTGACTCTCAGATCAGCACGTGGGGGTGGAGGTGACGGTTATCAGCAGTGACCCCCGCCATCGGAGTCAGGGCACCTCCAGCTTGTTCACTGCCAGCCCCTGCGTGAGTGAAGCACTGCCCACGTACCAAAAAGACACCAAACAAAACTTTTCTTTTAAGAATGCAAATTTCCACAAGGAAAACAATCTGCTTTAGCAAATTAGTTGTGCATGCTTGTTCACCACAGCCCACCAAAATCCTGAACAGAGAAGAGAAGGAGGGAGAGGAAGAAAAAGGAGGGGAAGACGAGGTCTGCAGCAGAGAACAGAGGAGGAAGCGGCTGAATGATTTACTTTTGACCCTGCAGCATTCATAAGCTCATCGACAGAGGTAAGTTCAGAACCGGGAGGGACTCTGAGAGATATGTACACATTGACTTGTTGATGATATCTTGCCTTTACATAGGTGGGACCGCTCTGAGAAAGGGACCAGGCCCACCAGGACAGATGGACAGGAAGTGATGTCACAGCACTGCTATTAACCGTAGCAGTGCTGCAGAGAACGAGCGAGGAAAAGGAAGAAGAGAGATGGAGAATTTTAGCGGCTCAAAAAAGCAAGAAAGACATCTCACACACTGACAGATGAGTGTGGTGAACCTCGCGCTCTGAAGGGCATCACACCAAGCATGAAACCATGGCAACACATCTTTTGTCCAAGTGGCGAGGGATGAGAGAAACTGAGACAGACTGTCCCGGATGAAAGAAAGAAACAGACCAGCTGAAATGAATTTGCACTAGTGCTGGATGATCAAGCACACTAAAGACTGTATGTACGTATGCTGAGTGGACACACTATAAACACACACACATACACACCTTGATTGCTCTTACTTAGGCACCTTAAGCCAACTGGGAAGGACGGACATTGGTCGAAGACTGAAAGTGGACACATATGGTACTCAGTATTTCAATTCTGGAGTTTCTGAGAGACAAGGAGCTCAGGAGCTGCCCGGGGGAACAAAATAAATGTAGCCTGGGCCCTAAGTAGGTCAAAATTGAACCCCTCATTTATTCGTTAAGCTTTCAAAGTTACATTGCACCTTTGGGAAAATGATACAAGGAGAAGTGAACCAGTTGAAAGCTGTTGAGAGACAGTGGTCGGGTTTTTCTTTACTTCACCAAGACAGTGTCTGCTATGTACCAGTGAATAGGCAGTGGAGGGGGTGGGCTTAGTGATAGGAATTTTGGCATCGCTGCAAGAGAATTTCTAATGAGGTTTTAAGAAAGACGTTATTTTTTTGAAGAAAAAAAGACAACTTGAGCACTGTCTGCTGAAGAGATAGGCAAAATATATTCATGATAGGAATTTGTATTGTTGACTATTTTCAGTATTGCTTCCCAGGGAAGGGAGACAGAGGGGTTAAAAAGTGTTTCTGTTTACTTCAGACTGCCTTTGAGAATGTTTTTGCTCCAGAGCATTGACAATCAGAATGTCCTAGGGCGAAAGAAAGAAAACTAGAATTGATTTGCCCCAAAATGCTCTGTAGAAGTGCCATGTTGTCTCGTGTACGTACCTAAGTGAACTCATGCAGTCTTTAAAAGCAATATCTCCTCTGATAAGGACTATATAAGGACTTCCTTTGTTTTGTTTTTTTAAGTTGTGAATATTTGAGGATGGAGGTCATTTTTCTGTACAGTTGCATAGTAGATTGTTCTCATTTTAGGAGCATTGGGCTAATCCACCTAGTGGAAGTTACCATAAGCGTTTAAGTTCTTGTGAATGTACATAGAGAGAGACCCGTTTTCCTTCTATCAGCAGTAGCGTGTAAAATGAGTATCGTACATGACAATACTATTGGGATTATACATACAACTTAATAATCAAATATTTCATTTTACTAACACGTTTTTAACAGATTATACAGCTGACCAATATATTTGTCCTTAAATTTGACTATGATTGTATATGATTTTCTTTTTGTAGAACAACATAACTTGTCTCTTTGTTAGCTGAGTGTATGTTTTCTTTTATTGGTCAGACAATCAGTGACAGTGAATTCGTCTTTCCATTGTTCAATTTCTGCTCTCTTTCAGTAGTGTGGCTTCTAATAACGAGCCAAGAAAGTGCAATTTCTTTGACTGTTTACATAATGTATGTATATTTTTCCTCTTTCCTTTTTTAACTAAGAGCACTACATTAATGCCAGTGGATGATTAACTTTATAGCAAAGGTACACATAAAGAGTTATTTATCTAGTTTGCATGACATGTAACCTTTGCCTGTTGCCTCTGATAATGTGCATCTGAAAAAAAAAAACTGTTGTAACTCAATGCCATAGAATGTCAGCTCAGACGTTTTGCCTCTATAACCATAATAATAAAAGCATTTTATGTCTACTAGTACTAAACCCTGCAGACTCTTGGTGTTATCACTCGCTCCGTGCCTGTGGGTTTGGGGAGGTTACCGCAGTGATTCTAATCAGCTTGAGCTAACAGTGCTATCTAGTGGTGTTGGATTGTATACCTCACACTGTGTTGTCCTCCATAATGACCCACAATGGAGGACGCCGTCACAGGAACACGGTTACAAGATGGGGGAGGGCTGTAGCTCACTCCGGAGATTTATTCTCCTCTCTCTGCCCTTCACAGCATCCGACGGCATCCTGGGATCTTTCCATAGCAACAAGAAGTCATAGAAATCTCTTAGACGAGCTAAAGGGACAGAGTGTGTAGGTATACATATTTGTGTAGTTAGATATTTACAGAGTCTTTACCTCTTTTGCAATCTGACACATGTAATGTAGTTTCCTGTCACATTTCACATTCCAACATATTTCCGCCCTTTCCTGATGGCTTAATATATAAACTAACCAACTTACGAGGCTTTTAACGTGAAGTCAAGAGCTAAATTATGACTCAAAACAGCCGCTCAGGTTTGGTTTATACTCATCATTTTATTTGGTGTATTTACAAACAAGCACATGCAGGAGGTGGACAGTGACTGACACTAGAGGGGCACTGAACTATATGCAATCTGGGACACAGGGAAGTCTACGGGCTACATGACACCAGAGAGAAAGAGGAGGGTTGGAGGGAGGTACGGATCTCTCTCACACACTCACACACACCACACACTCTCTCTCTCTCTCACACACACACACACACCACACACTCTCTCTCTCACACACACACACACACACACCCAGATAGATAGACACTAGATAGAGCTTTTCCTTTCAGAAACTTCAAGATCAATAAATAGTACATCCAATAAATGAAAAGCTTTCAAACATATGCATTTAGACCAGAATCTCACAAATAAACAAAAACAAAAAAATATAGAAACACAATTGAATGTGTCAACTGATATTTTTTTTATCTTCATCTAGACATTATTTCTTGGTTTCATCCATTTGATGGCATTTTATTGTGGTCATAAGTTACAAGTTATGAGCACTGGTTCATCTTAATGCTACCGGACAGTTGCCATAGTGACAGTGACGTCATGCTACATGGCATTGACACAATAACATGAGGAAACTTTGAAGCACTGAGCTTTCCCTGATCGATCGATAGCAATGAAACTTTCCTGCTGCATTAAATGGAGTTCCTTTAGTCTCAGCCTCTCTCCTGACCAGTTAGAATCCAGCTCTTTTGTAATAACTTTAGCTATTCCAGTTAAATATTATTTTATTTTTTATTTTTTTTAGAAGTACATTTAACCATATGCATAGTCATCAATACAGAATCTAGAGAATAACTAATAAATATAAGACATAAAGCAATGTGTTTAGAGTCAACGTGTCACTTCCACTACCACCACTTCTACTACCACTATCATTATGTCAATGATTATGATGAGCAAACATGGTGGGGGAGGGTCAAGAGAAATACAAAGGCTGAGGTACAAGGTGAAGACCAGCCACCAAACCTACAGACTTGACAGTAGCGTTTATGAATTACATATATCTGGAATCTTCTCACTGCATCTAAGTTTAAGGTGAGATAGTGTTGAACAAGAGCTGAGCATAGTTTTTGTGAGTCGTTTACTCCGACAGATGCTGGCCTTGTGAGGTTTTGGACTTGAGCTGAGAGATTAGATACAGATATTCCTGTAACTGTGTGGGATGGATAGGTACTTTAAGTATTTTCTGGTATTCATTCAAAAGCATCTGTGGCACATTACAATGCATACAGTGTTTAAGGTATGAGGCTAAATGTAATCATTTTATGAATATGATGTCAAGATAATAGCAATACATGAAGCAAACAGGAGGGAAGATACTGGATTTCATACTGAAAACAAACACATATGACAACCACTCGATGTGTGTGTAAAGTCGCATATGAAAAGATTAAGAACTAATGCATTCATTTTTTTTTTTAAATCATCCACGTCCTCAATGTGGCCACAGTGTTAAGCTGCTGCTTGTATTTTATTATCTGCTTTCTCTTGTTCATCTATCTATCTATCTATCTTGGTAATATCAATCTCAGTTTATATACCTATATATATATAGATTTTTTTTTATGTATATTTATACAGTCAAATATAATAGCAGAAACATGTCAAACACACATGAACCAGGCGATAAAAGTTAGAGGTCAATAGGGGTGAAAGGTCAATAGAACACAGATCTACACGGCTACAATTCACTACATTACTACGCAGTATGCAACAGGAGCTCTGGCCCAGTACTCTCACGTGCTTTCTCCACCCGACAACCCGTGAGCGGCCGCCGCTGCCGCCCTCTACAGCTGACGGCTAGAGGCATCAACGTGGCTCTTCCCAGGCTGTCGACCGGAGCCTCCTCAAGGACAGGCAGCCTCTGATCTGAAAGCTCTCACATCTGCAAGTGATTGATGGCACAGAATCTCCCCTGTGATCGTTTTCAGATCAGTGGCTGACAAGGAAGGCCCGGAATTGAGAAAAAGAACATTTTAAAGGGATACTTCACTCCGAGATCAAAGGTCTTCCAGTTGGAAATGGTTTAAATTTGTCTTGAGTCGTTATTTCACAGCATCTGCTGCATTCCTGCTGGGAACATCCATTAGTTTAATGCTACCAAACTAGATGGATTGTGATGGGGGAGTCCCATATGTTCATAAAGGGAGAGGGCTGCAGACTGCTCCCAATGCACGTAAAGCAGAGCAGATGGCGTTATGCGCTCAACTCAAACTCGAACCAAGCAAGCGTGAAATATCCCTTTCAGAGTAGTGGAGCCTCACCATTACCTCTCAACACCCGCCTCAAATATATATATATATATATATATATATATATATATATATAATTTTTATTTTGTTTTATTTTGTTTTTTTATTGATTGAGTGCAGCAGTTATTGTACCGAAGTCACATGATCAGGGAGGTGTAGCCAATAGGTACCAGTCCCTCTCTATCTCCCTGACGACAGCGTATCCAGTCCTGGTCGACTCCTCCCAACACCACCAGCTCCTCCCCTTTGCAGAAGGTGAGCTCCGAACCCGTTCCAGAGTGGTCACACAGCGTCCGTACTGACCTGAGGACAGACAGCAGAGATGTTCTCACCCCAAATCCTCTACATAGGCACCATATGATGCAAACACATCTTGGATGAGTCACAATGCAGGGTTGCTGATGAGTCACCAATTATAGTCTTAAGATAACAGGAGCATTTCTGGTGTCTCCCACACCCACGGTGCTCTGGGAGGGTGGAAGAAGTCTTTTTAAAAGGGATAAAACTTGCCACAACTAGCAAACTAACTAACAAGCTCATTGCATAAGCTCATATTTAAAAAGGTGCAATGTGTAAAAAAAATATACTGAACATTATCAAAAGAATGTGAAAAGTTTTCAGTGTTGACTTAATGCCAAAGATGTCTATGTATTATTGAAATGAGAACAGAGTCAGTGTAGTGTCCAGTCGACCAATATTTTATGTTTTTATGCCACACCCTAGTCGTGGATGATGGCATGATTTTCTTTATCCACAATCACAAGTGTCCATTCCATGTTCAGAACTGATTGCTTGGCTCCGGGGCAGCTTTGTTAAGAGCTGCTCATCCAAACATCTTCACATTTGACACCACGCTTCCTTCTTTTATAGATATAAAGGATGCAAAATGTGATATTATTCTAAAAGAATTTAAAACAAAAGTGAAAATGAGTTGTGTCGATACAGAAATGGATGTGATATCTCAAATGAGTGAGCTGAACCATCAATCTATGGACTTATTAAATACAGAGTCATTTTTAAAGCTTGTAAAAAGTGTAAAACGGTGAGATACCAACATAGATTTATCTATAGTTCCCACCCGATTTCATTGAGTCTCCACGACCAAATGCATGAATCCACCATTTATACCCTTCACTGCTTCATGTCAGTTTTACCTGAGCGCTCTGGGTTTATCCTTCATCTCCAGTGTGTCAACATCCTTCTCTGACTCTGGCTCACGTTCACCCTGGGGCTCCAGGGCCCTCCTTAATACTGGAGCGGAGTTGCTGCTCACCATTCGTGTGAGTGCGGTGACGCTGGGAGCCAGCCACTGTGAGGGACGCCTGCCGAGAAGGAGGAGAGGCAATGGTTCTCTCTGAAAGCTTTGTTGCGGGCGACTCAAGTGTTATATTTTAAATTCATTGGCCTACCTGGTTGGTGGTGTGAGACCCGGTGGGCTGTTGAGGTTTTTAGAGGCTCCAAAAAGCCGGCCCAGACTCCAGGGAACCTGAGCACCGCTGCTCAACAGAGCCAAGTCAGGGATTGCCCTCCTCGCTTGGGCCTGGAGGTCCGGCAGGTCTGCTTTTACCTCCTCCTTTTTCAGGCTCAGCTCAGACAGGTTGTGGCTCAGTCGGCCTCCCCAGCGCATCACAGCCCCCCATCCTTGCTGGATCACCTATGATTTAAAAAAATGTCAGCCCCACAGGATCACAAACACATATTTGAATAGAAACACTGTACAGCCACACAAAGGAGAGTACCTGTCCGGCCTGCTGCGCGAGGCTGTCCTCCTCTACATCAGGGAGGATAGGTAAGTCTGCAATTTCCTTCTCCTGCACCCACAACAGCTGAGGACTTGTCTGCCTAAGAGTGACCGGAGCTTTTGTGGGCTGCCCTGCTCCTTCATTCTTTTCATTACTCAATGGTGACGGTTTTTCTTTGGCTGCACGATATTCTGGGCTTTCAAAGTCTACCTCTGAGAGGCTTTCAGTATAGCTGCCGCCTGTGATTTGGGATTGGGACGCCTCTTTTGAAAGCTGGGATCCAGTATCCTGACACGGCGGAGCGGGGATCTCGGGACTGTGACTGTCAGGCTCTAAGTGGTGGTGCTGGAAGAGCAGGTCAAGGTTGAAGGTCAGCAGGCTGAGAGGCTGCAAGACGAGGAGCAGCTCCTCGAACAGAGGCTGGCAGGCGGTCAGCGACAGACGCATGAAGGAGGCGGGGCGGTAATATGTCTCCAGCACATCTGAGGGAAAGAGAGGTCACCGTTAAACACACGAATGCCCACAAGAAGGAGATGGAAGTGATGGAAACTCACCGCTGCAAGACTGAAGGTGAGACAGCCAGGAATCAAGAAGCTTCGTACTAGAAGAAAAAAAACGAGGAAAAGTGAGGATACAAAGAGGACGTGCAGGAAAATTCAAATGTAATTATATTTGAAGCACTTATTTGAGCACTTTTCATGCTACTACTCGAGAGGATTAGGACTCACTTCAGTAGGCCAAGGAGGAATGCGTTGAAGCGGTGTTTGCTCTGTCGGAGCTGAGGCAGCTCTCCAACACGGACTTGTAGGTTGAACAACGCTTGATCTTTAGGACCTTGAGAAGTGAGTTGAGAGGAAGAGGAGGAACATTATATATACACAGATATATATAAAGAGAAAGAGAGAGACAACTCTTGGCCAGTCGATAGCTGCATCTGGTTGTTCTCTAAATTCAGCGTCAGCGACACAAAATCAACAAGTATTGAGTGATGTGTGGGGAAACGAGAAGCAGACAAATTCCACAGCGTATTATTGTCAACCAGTGGAAAAATCAAGACACAAGTAATATCAAATCCTTCATATGCTAGTCGATAAATGCTCATTTTCCTACGATGCGTGGTGTGCTACCTGGCCTTGTTGAGGCCTGGACCAGACCCCAGGCAGAATTTGGCCTCCTGCCTGCAATCACGTCACTCTGATGAGGTTTCAAGCCATCGGTCAGCAAGTTGTGCAGGGCAGGGCAGAGACACTGCAGCACCAGACGGCCCAGAGATGGATTTACAGCGCTGTCTCCTGATAACGCCTGAGGAGGGGAGGAAGGGGGAGGAAGAAGATGTCCAGTGATAGGGAGAGACAGGGGAATAGAACAGAAGTGATGACTCAAGAGAGGGAGGAAAGGAAAATGGCACACATAAATGGTGGTTTGGAGAGAAACAATGGGAGGAGGGTCGGTATGATGTGACGAGACATGATTTGAGGGATTGGGGTTAGTTAACAAAGACATTCTTAGGACTACAAGATTGGTTTATCTAAAGATATTCTAGTACCTTGTTAACTGAGAGAGACTGAGGAGAGACGGAACAAAATGTGGAGAGTCAGAACAAGGAGGAAGGGAGGGAAAGCATTTCCAAATATAAATGAAGAAAAGAAAAAGACATTTTGTTCGTCTGTGCAAGAGAACACGTCTCAATAGTGAAACAAACAAGGAAAAACACAATGACAACTTAATTCTGTTATTCGTAAATTCAGCGGCGACTGACCTTCTGAACTACGGTCCGGGAAGAGCTGAACTGGGCCAAGATGGCTTCCACTGCCACACTGACCGCACTGACCAGAGCTGGAGGGGGAAACAATGGTCTATATTTAAACTGGAAGAGCTATAGACACCAGGGACGAAGATATACAGCTGGACAGGTGATCACACACACACACACACACACACCTTTCTTCTCATGCAGGCCCAGAGCGGACAGGCCCAGACCTCTCATCGGATGCTTCACATCTTCGCCCATCCAGGACGTCTCTGTCCTCTGTACAGAGCCAGCGAATGAGACACTGCGAACAGCTGACAGTGACAGCAAAAGAGCAATTACTTCCTATAATTTGTATTTAAAAAAAATCAACAGAAGCTAAATGAAATGATTCACCACAGACAGGAATTCCATAACTAAACTATTAGTGTTATTAGTAGGAGCGATTAAGCAATGAGAAGCATTGGAGGCAGCTAGAAGCAGATGATACCACTGACAACAAACAGTGTGCGAGGACATCCTGCTAATACTGGTTTGCTGTGGTGAGCTGTTAACATCTGGATCTGTGAAGACAACTTTCTGTATGCATCAGGGGCAAACATGATCCCATGCATGCACACTCACACTCATACATACTTAATAGAAGCATACAGGAGAAACTGCAGAGCTGGGGGGGTATAAGCTACCACATCAGTCAGGACAGATCCAATTACACACATGTGCAAAGGGCAGAAGGTGTGTACGGTGTGATGTTCATATAAAAAGTTTTACATAAACTTGTTATAGAAATAAAGACATTCATAAAATGAACAGGATGCAGTGGAACTTCATTACTACTTAATTAATGGCCTAAATGTGCAGGATTTAAAAAACAAAGGTTCACTGAAATAAAACAATTATTTATCATCAACAAGCTACTTGGGTTTTGCCTGGCATGAAATGCATGTGTCCATTCCAACACACCATGCAAAAACAAAAACAACATGGAGACAGACCAGACAAGACAGACAGGCTGACACGCAGACAGACAGAAAGACAGGCTGACACACAGACAGACAGGCTGACACACAGACAGACAGGCTGACACGCAGACAGACAGGCTGACACGCAGACAGACAGACAGGCTGACACACAGACAGAGGACGACGAAGAGAAAGTGATGAGGGTGACTCTAGACTCTGACAGGAACAGCTGTCACCCCTCTGAAGGCCCTTTGCAAATTTGAAAGGACGTATAGATAATGATGTCCTGCAGGCATCCACCTTCTGATTGATAAAACAGCTACAAACCCCGTTCTTTCAAATCTGCAAATCCTCGGCTCGAAAAAGTGACAAAAGTGTCAAGGCCAGTATATACAAGGCAGAGAACAAAGACAGAAACAGACAGACAGACAGACAGACAGACATGCATGCAAGCAAGATGTCAGACCAAGAGAGAGAGAGTGTAAGATGGAGAGAGAGAGAGAGAGAGAGAGAGAGAGAGAGAGAGAGAGAGAGAGAGAGAGAGTAGTCTTACTCGCCACGCGTGACTGCGGAGGAGCCTGGTGGAGTTTTGGGGGGAGGGGGGGCGCCCTGGGCGGTATAGGAGGGTAGAGGTTTGGATAGTAGAGGGGAGCAGCGAGGGCAGGCAAGGTGTGAGAGCGGGGGAAAAGCGGGGAGCTGAGGCAGAAGCCTGCTAAGCCTGGAGGTGGCGCTCCTGAGCGATGGGGAGGGGAGAGGGCGCCGATAGGGGAGAGGCGAGGGGGGGCACCCTTGTGCAGAGGGCAGTTTTTAGGGTGATACAGGTAATATGTAGGGAGAGGAGGGAGCTCTTTAGACGTCCTGGCCTTGTTGCTGTTGTGATCTGTATGCAAGTGTGAGCGCTTTTCTGAATACAGTGAATCCCCAGCACTGTTGGAATACGTCATCATGACATCAATGTTCTTATATGGAGTGGTGCAACCTGGAGCCTCTGTGGGGCCACTAAGTGTGTCTGATTCAAGGTGCATGTCTGAGTCGCCGCAGTATAGAGAGTCAAAATTACAGATGGATTCGGACGCAATGTCCCCGTGTGTGTTGAAGATATTCTCATAATCACAGGGAGAGTCTACACCCAAATCATCCAGAGATTCACAATTAAAGCCAGCGCTTCTATCGGGGCTGGAGTGGTCTCCGTGGATACAAGCTGAGCTGGTAACAGGGGCCCACTGTGTGCTACAGCGTTTGTCTGTGGACTCCCTGCCTGCATGGCGGCGGGGTCTGGGATCTGCAAAGGGTTGGGAGTTACAGTAGCCTGGGCGATAGGAAGGGAGGGCAGTGTGGAGGAAGTAGGGTTGGGAGGAGGACTGGGCAAGGGACAGTGGGGGGGAGGAAACTGTTTATTGGAAAGGGTAAAAAAAGGGGGGGGGGGGCAAAAATTGTAAGTGCAGGGGTCAGGATGAAGAGGGCAGGCTCACAAGCGAAGCAATATGAAGGAGCAAAGCGGAGCCGTGGACAAACAATGGAAACAACAGAATGGGATGGACGGGTGAGAAAAACAAGGAAGATCAACAAAGAAACGGAAATGTGGCAGAGAAATGGGAAGGAGAGAGAGATGCAGAAAATGTTAGTGTCTGTTGAGAGAGAAAAATGCACATTCATGAGTGTATTCCAGCAGAGATCATCATCATGTAACACCATGCGGTAATGCCCTATTCAAACAGGTCAAACAGTTCCACACTGACAGGGCACGGGGGCAATGGAGTTGATTTGTGAGGGGCAGTTACACAAGCCTGTCATTGAAGAGGGTCTGACAACTTGTGTCACAGCTGAGTGATGTCACAGCTGCCACTTATCCCTCATCCACAGCATGAATTCAAATCAATCACAGAGATTCATCACATTTCAATGGTGGGCTTTCTTTGCGGCATCTGCTTTCACTTTCACTTCATACTTTTAGAGTTATGAATATTGAGCACATCAGCGTGTTATAATTGATTGCAGTGCATGCCACCCTCACCTTCCAGATCACCTCTTTTCTCTGCCTCTCTAGCTCCGTCCACCCCCCCCCCCCCCCCCCCCCTCCCCTCTCCAGTAGTACAGCATACAGTGTAATGCTGAGTCAGTGAACAGATACAGACTTCCTGCCTGTTCCGTCTGCCTCAGTGGAGGTTCACAGTTTGTGTGGCGACAACCATTTTCATTACACCCAACGACCTGTGACAGACTATGAGGTCATTAGACCACAAAACGAGCAAGAAACCATACCTTGTTTAGACTTGAGCTCTCTCTGAACTGTGGCCAACACATGATACTTCCTATTTTTCTGACACTAGCTCTCAGCCATTGGTCCACATGCTAAGATCCACCCCTCGTGCTCTTAAAGGTGTACACACCTATTTCTGTTTCTTGTTGCATTGGTTTTTGAGGGAAGCTCCTGCAGCATTTAAATCATTAGTAATTCAGCGACTTTTAGAATCAAGAAGCAAAGGTCAATTCATAAAAACATAATGCCAAAGTGATTATACAATCAGAGAGTGTAATACTTTTACTACATTTCATACATAAGCAGTTGATTGGTTGAGAATATGATTAGTTTAAATCACACATATACAATCTAATCCTTTTGTTTATGTGGCAGCCTGCAGCACTGTATGAGACAAGTAACTTGATCTTAGCTACATAGCTGTGCCACTCCAGGGAGCAAAGGTGGGGCGGAGCAAAGAGATGAGACAGACGGCAAGAGAAAAGCATAGAGACATCCCAAGTTTCATAGGATTTAAAACCAATAAAGGCCGAGAAAAAGACACAAAATATATGTTTTATGCGTGTGTTTGCACACAGATAGAAAGAAAAGAGAAGGTGGAAATAGAAAGAAGGAGGAGAAAGGTGGTGAGCTCAGCGGGCACTCCATTATCCCCCTCCCATTGGCCCGAAGAGTGGATGAATAATTGAATAAGGCAGTGATGACATCACACTTTGATAACCAGTGCAGGAAAGACTGGCTGGAAAGTTTCCAACCTCCTCTTTCTCCTCATATTACCGTCACTTCCCTCACAGTCTTTATCCCTCCATCTCTCACTGGTGCTTATGTTCCATCTGCAGCTTCCACTGTCTCCCCTCACCCTATGTTTATCCCTCATCATTTGTCCTTCATATTACGCATCATGCCGCTCCGTGACGCATGATCGTCCTCCATTTCTTCACTCTCGTTCCATTCATCATTTCAATAACTGAGTCAACCCTTGGTTTTCTGTTTTCTATTATTTTGTACTGTCCCATGGTGTTAAATGCACCATTTTCTCTCCGTCATCTGCCTGCCCCTGATTTTTTTTCTGTCTTTCAAATTACACTGAGTAACTGGGATTTCTCCCAGGCACACACAAAAACGCACACATGCGCAGAATCCCGTCCCTCCTTTATTATCATTTGCATCATCAAGCTAATTCCCACTCACCTGTAGTTCTTGTTTCAAGAGTCCTTCCTCCATCGGCTCGCCCTCTCACCTCCACCTCCACCTCCTCATCTTCTTCTTCTTTCCCTTCCTTTTCCTTCCTCTTGACCTCTTCACCCTCCCACTCTTTGCCCATGGTCCACAGG
The DNA here is from genome assembly GCF_963514095.1 of Eutrigla gurnardus. Lineage (NCBI taxonomy): Eukaryota > Metazoa > Chordata > Actinopteri > Perciformes > Triglidae > Eutrigla > Eutrigla gurnardus. The sequence continues at coordinate 4,077,210 of NC_139937.1, read as the reverse complement.
CTGCTGTCACTGGCAGAGCAGCCAATCTTCTGTGATGAACACAGCTCCGGTTGTCTTCCGGCTTGGTCGGCTCTCTGAAGCATTTCCTTCAGCGCGGCCATCGAGGTGAGGGCTGGTGGCGGCTGCATGAAGAAGGCCTGAGCCTGAGAGGTGTACTCCCATTGGTTGCCGTCGCCACCCATGGTCTCTCTTCTCCACCTCAGGTTGTACAGGATATCTGCGTCTGGAGTGATAACTGCTGGGTCAGGGTCCGGATCGGTGATCACCTTTGTTGGGAGGAAGGTGCTCTTGTTGCGGTAACGCAGCTCTTTAAAAGTTGTGACCTTTGGCGCTGACCCTGGAGATGACCCTGAGGAACCGAGCTTCTTTTGAGTTTCCACGTGTGATTTTCTGTCACGTGTAAGGTGTGGTGGGGCTTCACTGTCGGGGGTGAATGCTATGAGCCAATCAAATCGCTCAGGCTGCGCAGAGTTTGCAAGGAGAGTGCTGACTTTGTGGTGTGGCACAGATGGGGGGATTGGGGGTAAGGGACGAGGCGGAGGAGGAGGGGGAGGTGAATCTGGTCCCTCGGCAGGATACCGGAAAGACTCAAAGCTCATATTCTTTGCTTTAGTTTCCTGTGTGCTGCTAAAACCGGTGCTGTAGTAAGGGTCAGAGGTCAGACCGCTGCTCCTCTTCCTTCTCCTTGCCATCTCAGTGAACGAGGTGGTTCTTTGTGTGGCGTCCTCTTTCATTTTGCCTTCCTCAACCATATCTGCTCTACGATCTCCATCCACCTTCACTCTGCTGCCCCATCTGTCTTTGGCCGTCAACTCGGTGTCACATTCCTTCTCCTCCCTCCTATCTTTTAGTCTGAACTCATGTGGCTCCCCAGGCAGGAATGAGACAACGTGATCTCCATCTCCCTCACCCTCCAACCCCCCAACACAAACACCGAGCTCTGGGCTGAGTTTGAGGAGCTCCGCTTGGGTCAATCCAGCAAGCATCAATAGCTTTCGAATCTCTACATCCAGTGTGTGGAAGGATGGGGGAGGAGGCAGAGCAGGTGGAGGTGGTATGGCAGGGGGAGACGAGGAGATTGAGATAACTGGCGGAGGAGGCAGCGGCGGGGGTCGTGTGGTTGGAGGAGGAAGGGAAAAGGGGGTCTTTTCCTTTTCCGCTTGAAGAGCAGCGAGTCGCTGTGCCTCCTTCCTGGCGAGGTGGCGCTTCCGAGGGGGAGGGATGGGAGGAGTTGGGGTGGGGATGGATGGAGGTGGAGAAGGGGTGGTATAAAGGGTGAGGTAAGGGACCGCTTTAGCGGTGGGAAGAGGAGGAATGCAGGGTGGAGATGGAGGTAGGGGTTTCTCACACCTAAAAGTGGTGAACGTGGGGGATGAGGAGTTAGGGGAGAAAGTAGACAATGTAGGGGAGGTGGAGACGGCCATGGAGGTGGTCTCCCTGCTGATGTTGATGTAGCTGTGAAGGTCAGAGCTCACGCTGGCATGACGCGCTGGAGGTTTGGGGGGTCTAGGTGGCGGCTCGACAGGAGAAGGGGTGATGGAGTCAGGAACGAGGGGGTCCTCACTGTCCGATGGAGCAGTGAGGTCAACCCCTGCATCTGAAAACTCCTGAGAGTCTCCCATCGCTCCTCTGCCGCTTTTATACAACTTCCAGGGGATGTCGATGTTGCCCATTTCATCCATGATATCTGAGAGATCCTGCTCTTCCAGATCTCCCAGATCAAATCCCTTTTCATGGAGTCTGGCAATGTAAGCCAGTTTTACTTCCCTGTTTACCTTCTCCAGGCGATCCAGGTGATCTATCCGATCCCTCAGAACATCCCAGTGTTGTTCCCCCTCCAGATCCCATCGAGCCACTTGGATCACCTGGCTGAAGCGCTCCATTTTCCCAAACTCCCCGACTGATTCCAGAAAGTCAAGCAACCCGAGTTTGGTGACCTCAGAATCACCTTTGAGGCCAAAGTAGTCAGGAGAAGGGGTGTCCAGTGCAGAGGGGTAGCCCTCATCTGGGGAGCAAGGGGGGATCGGGGAATGTGATGTTAAGATGAAGGGATTGCGGCCAAGAGGAAGAGATGGGGGTGAACGCGCTGGAGGCTGGCATTCAGGGGCTTGTGGGGGGCAGCGGTCTTTGGGGGAAAGAGCATCGGACAGATTATCTTGGTCGTGGGAAGAGCAGATGGAGGTGGACTGATCCACACTATCAGACTCCAGATCAGAGCAGGAGCTGATGGAAGTGGAGGAGGAGGAGGTGGAGGAGGACAGCGAGAACTCCAGGAGGGAGGGGGGACAGTCACAGCACGAGGGGACCAGGGTGTCATCATCATCGTCGTCATCATCATTTTCAGCTTCATCTTCATCAATATCAATATCCCCACTGCTCTCCTCCTCGTCGTCCTCTTCCTCCACTTTTACGTTTTTCTTGTTGTCCAGATCGGCACTAGCGTCTGCGTTCTTGCCTTCATTTTCCAGCAGACTGGCAGCGGGGCGGGCGGAGGCCTCCAGCTGGGCCTGTGCTTGGGAGGGAGGCTGAGGCTGCTCCTTGGCCCCTTTCCCATCCTGCCTCAGGGGCAATGGGGCCGGAGGAGGCGGTAGCTGCAGTTGCTGTCTGATAGAGATGGTGTTGTTGTTGTTGTGGTTGTGGTTGAACATACTGTTGTTGTCCTGTGGGGAACGGCCATCGCAGCACAGACACGGCAGGCTTGGCTCGTTACAGTTCGGGTCAAGCGGGAGAACAGAGGGAAGAGGAGGCGCAGCGGCTGCCGGTGCAATTTTGGTTGCTGCAGTCGCACGAGCAGTCTTGGGTTTGGGCTTGGCTGATTTGGAGAAGGTGGGAGCCTGTTTTTGTGAGCCAAACCTGGACTGGACTACTGGCACTCGAGGCTGCACTCCCACCCTGGTCCTGGTGGGTGCAGAGGGGCCTTTCGTAGCCCGGCGTGGGGAGGCTGTGGTGATCGTGTTCATATTTTTATCCTCCCTCTGGAAAGCGGGGCCATGAGACTTTGGTCCGCCTATGGTACCGGTCCGCCTGCTGACGTCAAAGCGCCGCGTCTTTGCAGGCTGAGAGGAACAGCCGGAGGACTGCATTGTGGGAATGTGGGACTTTTTAGATTACTCTGATATTTCTGTTGCTATAGAAACAAGGGTTGTAAAAGCAGGACGGATCCAAACTATGACACACTGTGATGGTCACATCCTGGCTTGACTCCCAAGATCCTGTAACATGAAAGGAGACACACAGTGAATAACGACCACGATGGAAACAGCTCTGCTAAGAACGCTTTCTGGTTCTACACGTATTATTCAGCTATGTCTTGGAAGTTAAACCCGTCATCTGGACTATTCATTAAAATGCAATTTCTTTTGGGCTTTTGTAATTATCCCAGCCTGAGTCTTGGGAGGCCACAGGAGTGATTTGAACACACGCTGCCTTACACACGGTGCTGAGGCCAAATATTCAGAATCAGAAGCTGAACATCTTTACATTTTGGACCGTTGGTCGGACAAAACAAGACATTTGAAAACATCACCTTGGATTCTATTAAAACTATTTTTTTCTGACAAAATGCTTAATTGATTGACCAAAAAAATAATCGGCAGATCTGTTGAAAAATGAAACAAATTGCATTCAGGTTTTTGGAAACATTGAGGTCCCTCAAGACTTGTTCCATTGAACGAATACATGAAGGGATGGTTTTCTGCAAGGTGTCATCCATCCATCCATCCATCTGTCTATTCATCCATCTATCTATATGCATCCATCCATACCAATACAACCATGCACCCACACACATACCACATGACATGATCCCCATGTTAATAACTGACTCACTCATCATGGTTCTCAGTCATGTTCAGCCTCACTGAGCCTGGTGTAAATGAGTCTAGAGTATCGGAGCCGCGTCTCCATCTGCACCAGCCCATCCGGTAAGAGATCAAAAGAAATACTGTTAAAGGAAACACTTTACCTAGGGCAACGGCTGCACATTTAACTAGAGCATGAAATAATCAGGCAGCACTGAGACAGCACCGAGCGTGCCTTTTAAAAGCCCATCTACCGAGGGCTATTGCTCACATATTCCTCCACGGTGCCCTTCACATCACTGAGGAATATAAATCACTCCGGTGGCTGCTCACACACGGGCCTCCGTCGGAATGGCATTAAAGCCAACAAAGCCTTGAAATAAAACAAAGACACAGCACATCCTGAGATGAAATTTAACCCGTCCCGTGCACAGTATTTACCCCTGCGTTTATCGATCCCACAGAGCTGATGGAGACAGGGAGGATGGGGGAGGGAGGGGGAGGGAGAGAGGTCCCTCCAACCGCATCGCCCTGATATATAGGCCCATCCGCACCGTATCATCACTCAGAATGTCACACATCATATTTAGATTCTAGCTGAGACTGACAAGGATTATACATGTTTACCTGACAAGTGTTCAAGAAATAGAATTAATAGCGGAATCACAGGTTTCTTGATCTACGCAGGCTCCGTGTGCAATGTAGGGTTCCGCATACCCGACTAGACTCTGCAGCTTCATTTGAACAGACATATTTAAAACACATATCCATTTATATAGTGAGATATGAAATAAGGACTCGACTCACGATCCGATTCAGGTAAAGATGGATGAAGGTCTCCATCTCGTCGGACTCTCGCATCCCAGTGCGCGTGAATGTGGATCTCTCTCCGACGGAGGCAGCCTCAGCATCTGTGTTCTCGCGAGAGTCTCCCCCCCCCCCCCCCCCCCCCCCCCATAAACCCAACCAAACCACACCCCGCACTTGCCTTATCATCACAACCAGTTTATCTTCCCATCTCTTTCAAAGAGGGAAAGTCTCATTTCCCTTAATTCGCCTTTAACTCGCCCATCAGCTGTTCGTGTTTATCAGCGTGTCTTCAAGGAAATTAACTAACAGTCCTCATACTTCTAATCGGGATGACTATCGATCAGTCTACCAACTACATTATTGATTATTGTTTGGTCTCTGTCAGGAAAAAAGTCAAAAATGGCCGTTATGACTGCTCAGAGCCCAATCATTCAATGTAATATCACAAACAAGAGCATCACATTCTCACATTTCAGAAGCTGGAAACATTTTGACATTTCATGAAATGACTGAGATATGATCAATTATAAAAATGCTGTATTTACTAGCTGCAACAGCGACACTGGTATTGATTTCATCTTGTGAATCTGTGCAAGTCATCATGTCCTAATGTAGTCCTGAAGACTCCTCCTGCAGCAGGAACTACAACCTGATGGGGTCTGCAGAAGGCCGCTGGACGTAGGAAGTGTAGCCTGTATGATCCAGAAGATGGTCTCTTGTTTATATCAGCATGTTTACATCTCAGTCAATTAAATTGTCTCGACAGTCAACACCCACACATCAAAAGAGGACAACACTGTTTATACATTATTTATTAAAAGCAATAACATTCAGGGCAGTACAGACTTTACAACAGCAATATAAAAATATATGGAATTAGATGAGGTTTGACCCTCTGTCCTGTGAGAATACATTGCTGTCGTATGTGTGCCGTTTGGATAATAATCAATTAATACATCTATTCCTTGAAAATCAAAACTATTTTGACGATCTGATTTTATTTGTTAATCTTCCTGCCACATACACCTCTGGGCAAACCAACATGAAAGCTCCACTGTGTGTAATTAATTCCAGTGTCATTCTTCCATCTGTGGGATTCTTCCGTGGAGACACGATGTACTGGGTTCATTGAAGAGGTAGTATGGAGCCTAAGCAGCAAGGAAACATCTACAGCCCACTGCAAAGACAAGAAACCGCCTGCAGGACTTCTAAGTGATGTGGAGTCGCACTGCTGGGAGTCAGACTCCTCGCCGGCAAACACGTCTTTGAAGAAAGTGAGAGGAGCCGATTTGTGCATCATCATAAGAGTCAAAAGGGCTGATGCACCCGAAACAGTCTACGACCACCATTCCCTCACTTGTTCCTCTTATAGATTTTCTGAGCGAAGTTGAGAAAGACCGAGTGAGGAAGGTTTTGAGCGTGACAAACGATGAGTTTCTGTAGCCGCTGGTAGCTCTCGTCCTCATAGTTGTGGTACAACGTCGGCATTTGCAGCGTGTTGTACAGCGCTTTGACCTTCTCCACGCAGGCGTCATCGTGGCGGCCGTAACACGTCTGAGGAGGAGATGAAGATGAAATTAACGTTTCGCTAATGTACCAGTGAGGGACTGGAGCAGAACTTCTAATAAAAGGAGGGATCAGAGGCCACCGCATACTTGGAGGAGTCGGGAGGATCAGAACCACAAAAATAAGGTTTCACTGTAAAACTGGATGCTCGTCATGTCTCTGCATTTGTTTCTGTTAAAAACAGGGTTTGCTATACTAGCGTGAACAATTAATACAATTTCTTTTGATGGTTTATAAAAAAAAAACACTTTTATCCATTGCCTTATTTACATTTGAAAAGGATTCCAACTTCAAATGAGAAAATCTATCAGCAGGCCTTTGTGTAAATTCAAATGTAGAGTAAAACCGGCTATATAAATGTATAGTAGATTATATTGTAATCCCACACTTTTTAGATTGAATTAACAACAAAATATAGATAAATAATATGAGTCGAACAGAAAGGATTGTTGTCTTAAGTCCCACCTCCAGCTCTGCTCTCTGCTCAGCAGTCATGGTTTCCAGGGCCTTCACCACCAACCAGCTGCATTTGTTGTCCTGGATGTCCGTACCAATCTTCCCCGTCACGGCGGGGTCACCGTAACAGTCCAAGTAGTCATCCTGCAAATGATACACATGGCGTTTATTAACTCTCTGTTGTTGGCAGCATTTTATTCAATATGTGACGTGAAAGCAGGAAGACATCTCAAAGTAATTACCTGTATTTGAAAGAACTCTCCCATCTCAAGTAAGATGTCTTTGGCATTATTGTGTTCCTCTTCACTCTCGATTCCTGCCTACGAAAGTAAGGTAAAGTAGTTATGAGAAATAGTAAGACAGTTACTCTGTTGCTTTATATTCTTGTGCGTGTGCAACAAAAAGAAACTCACGATGTACATCGCAGCTGCCACGGGGAGGTAGAAAGAGTAAAAGGCAGTCTTGTATTTCACAATAGCTTTATATCTGAAAGAAAAGGTGGGAAACAATTACACCCGTTCATTTGGTGAACAACATCCATCCATCCATCCATTTTCTACCGCTTATCCTGTATTCAGGGTCACGGGGGGGCTGGAGCCGATCCCAGCTGTCATTGGGCGAAGGCAGGGTGGTGAACAACATCCGTCTATGCAAATTTACTTGGCAGATTTATCTTCACAACCTGTCCATGGTGAATCTGTTGAGGTCAATCTGCCCAGGGGGAGCCGTGATGAGATCCAGAGTTTGGCCAAGCTCCGTCTGGAAAGATGTCTGAAACAAACAGGTACGCAGTAAGAATCCCGTGTTTGTTTGCGTGTGTTTCCGTGTTATGGATCAGGATGCATACCTCGGTAAAGAGCTCCAGCAGGTGGACGTAGTAGGGTTGACCCCTGCAATGTCTGCGTAGGAGTCTGTAGATGGAGCCTTCTAAGAGGAACGAATCATTGATGGCATCCAGACCTATTCCATCCTTAAAAACAAACAGACGGGATTCACCTGAGACACTGAGTTCAACGATAATAGTGGAAAATAAATGATCACACACTTACAAATACATTTTAGTCTCTCTCTTTCCTGGAATAACTCAAATCTCACCTTCTTGTACCAGCAGGGCTGTCCCCTCCGAGTCACAGATCCATCCATGATGTCATCTGCCACCAGGAAAAATGCCTGAAGCTGCACACAACAGAGACACAATTGTAACACTTAATGACTAAGAAAATGTAACACCGTTTATGTTAGTCTGAGTGGGTGCTGAAGTTTTAGTGACACATCGGGCAGCAGAAATACATTTGAAAAATCGATCTTGTGAAGCTCTGGTATGAAGACACCTTGAAATCATTTGGTTAATGATGGCGTGAATCTACTGATTAGAGGTAGTACTTGCTACATGAGGTGTTTCCAGGATCACAGTGTGCCAAGATGACGCACAACACACAGACTGACTGTGTCTCTGCCTTATTTACTATAACTGAATGGAGACCTGACCATGACCACATAGATATCACAGCATCATACACTTTTAAACAAGCTGCTACAGAGACATCGTGGTAACGTGTGATCCCGGAGACATCTACCAAAGAGGTGGTTTGGAGTAATCTGCCAGGTGTTTTTGTCACCTTATCAAAAACCAAGCAATATGCAACCACAACACTTTACAGGGGTGTTGTTGGCATGGAAACGGGGAAGGGGTCGGCTTCATGGTCTCTTATGAAACTGTACAGGTGTGTAGTAGAGGTGAACGTGAACGTCATGCCCTTACCAACTCAATGCACCAGCCGACTACCAGAGCCTGCCGCACGGTGTCCTGTGTGAGCTGAGAGGGAGGGAGAAGCTCCCGGAGGGATGCGATCACAGACAGGCCTCGGTTCCTCTTGCCTCCGGGGGAATTATACACCAACACCTGAGAGCACAGAGCAGATGAACACCACAGGAAGTAGCAGCACTTGTCAGAGGAAACTCGGCAGAAAGACAACACAACGTACGTACCTCTCTGAGCCGGCTCAGCGCGTCAGCGAGCGCGGGGTCTGCGAGGTCCCTCTCGGACAGCTCCGTCACCAGCTCGTCAAACTGGGCGTCGAACAGCTGCGGGTCGGACAGCAGCGGCTTCTTGTTGCCGAGGGTCCCGTTGCAAACGCCGTCTCCCTGGAAGGACGGGGTGCACAGCAGAGCAGAGGCGCCTTTGAATGTGAGCGGGGAGACGGCGTGCCGCACGGCCCGGAGCGCTTTAGGGGCATGGACGCACAAGCTCAGCAGTGGTCTCATTGCTAACCCTCAAATGTACCCGACTAACCGCGAACAAACCCGGCGTCGGACCGGTCCGACCTTTCCGGTAACGCTTACAAGTGGAACCACATAATGCTAAACGGGTTCCGGTTCAAGAAAACCACCGAGCTAATAACGTTAGCTCCCGGTCTCTTAGCTTAGTTAAGTGCACTAAGCTTAGTTAACAAGATCGACGATTACAGCACATGAATTACACTATTAGCTGGTTCCCGCATCAATAAAGGAAGCGTTAGCTGGCGTTAGCTCACATTGCTACCCTGCACCCGGCCCGTTCACACAGCTAGCTAACGGTAGACTTCACATACCATGATGATAACAAGTCCTTAGTCTCAAACGGTAAAAATATAAAACAGCAGAAGTTGTGTATCTTGTTTCTTCGTCTGTGAACGTCTCCTCAAACCAGGATGTGAAGATTGTAGTTCGCCGACGCACCGCTGTCCGTTTTAATACATAGCAGCAAAACTAAACCCCCCAGAATCCATTGCATGGGTGTGGACTGTGGAAGGCTCCATTTGACATCGAGCGTCGTGATTGGCCGGCAGCATCGAACCAGGATGGGCTTTCACACCGTCCGACCAATGGGATTCGAGAAGAGGAGGGCTTCAGGTGGAGAGGGGAGATGATAAGCAACGTGTGATCCTCAACTACTGTAATCATTGTTTTAATGAGAAAAAAATAAATAAAAAGAAAACAGAGATGAAAAAAACAACAACGAAACTTCACCACACCAGCCTCAGAATGAACCCAAAAAACATAATAATAATAATAATTATTATTTTTTACTTCATGTCTATCATTTATTTCATATTTTGAAATACATAACTTGCATTGAACATTTCGCCATTGACACTGCATTTAACATCTGGAATAGGTGTTATATTTAGATACATTTATTATTCAGGATTCAAGGCTCTATCATGTTAAGCCTGCCATACAGATATACATTTCTTCAATTAAATAATGCAAGACAGGAGGTAGAAATACAGCTCAATGCCTTAACAAGGGGGTGTGTGCTGGGTGTGCCTGTATCCCTGTGCAGGCTAAATATGTATGCATGTACATTTTTAAAATTAGGTACGTACATATGAGTGTATCCAAAATGTGCCTTAACTGATATGAAGTGAATACCGGAACTTTTTAAAACTCTTTCCAAAGAGAAAACACCCCCTCCAAACTAACACAAATATTCATATATTCAAAATCCAGAGCTGCCTGACCCTTCATAAGGTGCCCGTCAGCAGTCCTGTGTAGAAGTTTTCTTTTTCATTTACCAACCATCTACAACCCCTGCAACTCCAAAGAAAACACATAGCGTGATGCCCAACCTCATAAAAAACATGTCTGTACATTTATTGCAAAAGACTCTTTGTGTCATCAGAGTCGCAGTGCAATTCACACCTCTCATCTTACAGAATCAGCCTGCTTTGCCAGTGTCACCGAGGCCTGTGCACTTGAAACATTTTCAAACCCCATCAAAATCAAATTAGGATGCAGAGGCGCGTTTGGAGCCATCTGGCAGGAAACTTTTGGATCACTGTGCCTCTACGACTCTGACCTCCTCCTTCACCTACCTATAAACACAAACACACTTCAAATGGCTACTATCATAGGTCTTGAGTGCAAGAGAGGGGGAAAGTAAGAAGCATTGTCAAAACATGCAGATTAAGACATTCTGAGGACATGTTTACGTAGTTACACAGACGGTCAGGATCGAATGCACAAGGTTCCTGCTGTATTCGGGAGGCTGTAGCGAAACATGCACATATGCAAATCAAACCACCGCGTCCGTGGCCCCCCGCAGAGAATACACTTCAAACGCTTAGCATGTGTCTTGTGCATGCATTAATGTCAATGATAAAAATGCTGGCTGCCTGTTTTTTTCCAAGGCCGGTGAGGAGGTGGAAAAATGTGGGAGTCTGAATTGCAAAAAAGGGAAAAGACAAAATTAGCAACTCAGTTAAGTGTTTTCCACGTGAGAGCGCTTGTCCTCATGTGCAACTTCATCCGTCTATCATACATTGTACCTAGCTAACTATATGTTTATTGAGATGCATTTTTGTTATCAATGGAAGACAAAATAAGGGGTTTTTCATGATCACTTCACCTGAGCGATGCCATGGATGATTAGCAATGTACAAAAATGGCCAGAAGCAAATTGCAACCCATAATTATGTAATATAGACTGAACGTCCATGTGAATAAGTGGCTGTTGTAGCATGAATGCTAGTTGAGTTCTGCCATCCAGTCTTGAGGAATATGTCTCCAGACCAGTACTCAGAGAGGAAGTGGAGAAAACAACAGAAAATATGCTTCTGGTGGGTCCAGCTGTGGATTCATTCTTCTAGAACAGAGACCACGCTGCTCAGAAATAAGCATCTAGTGACCGTTTCACTGATGTTGGACAGAGAAATAGGGTGAGTCTGGGCTGATGTTCAGAGTGATAAAGAGCACCACTGATTAAGGCCATTTGCACAGTTGGCTTCAGGAAATGGAGGCGACAAAGAGGAAAAGGAGGGAAGACTTTCACATCGTCAGTACTGGATATCTCAGACTCTCCTTTTTCATCAGCCTGCCGCATTTCCTCCCGTCTTCCTTACAACTCCGTCAACTCATATGCATCCTACTTCCCTCCTCCATCCCTTCTCCACCGTCCTCCCCTCCTTACAGTGCAGACTCTGAGTAGAGAGCTCCTGAGGAGCCATGCGGTGGATGAGGTGTCACTAAGCGGCGTAGTGAAGCGGAGGACGAGGAGCTTAAATCGCCACAGCTGCGCAGGTGTATCCCCTCTGGCGCCAGGCCGCTGTGGTGCCGGTTGTGTCGACTGTCGCTGTGGGAATGGTGGTGTCCACGGCGGTGGGGTTGATGGGAGTGATGGTTGGGGTGTCCTCGGCTGGTGGTCCAGGGGGTCAGCAACACCTGGAGATGAGTTTTTTCCAAGCAAACATTTAGACAAAGAGCAGAGCGACACTGAATTATTCTGATGTGGTGAAATAGGGTCAACAACTGGTGTCATACTTGTTCCAAGGGCAGGTGGTTGGTGGCGCCCTCAACTGCACTCCTCCGCTTAGGCCCCTGCCCTGTGCTCCCAGCATGCTCAGAGGCGGGCGATAGGTTGCGCTTGGAGCGCTGCAGGAAGCGAGCCACCAGACCCCGAGTCACCTGATTAAAAAGAAGATAGATCAGTGAAGGGGAGACAACAATACTCCAGGACTTTCATGAGAAATGCTCATGATTGTATAGGTGTTTGTGGCTTTGGAGTTTCTCAGACTAACCTTAAGGTCTCCCAGGGACCGGTGGCAGTCTTTAGGTAAATGCAGTGGTGAGGTGGGGGGCGGTTTGGAGGGGACCTGCACCCCCGCCCCGGCTGCTGACTTCATGCTGCCTTTTCTTGGCAGAGCCGCAGCCGGAGGCGTGCGGGGCAACAGACATGCCTCAGAGGAGGGACCTATGAGAGACAGAGTCAGAAAAGAGTTTAGCCCTCATTTATCAAGTTACTGTTATGAAAAAAAATAAAAAATCAGTCTGAGATAGGAGGAGGAGTAACATAAAACTAGATGAAGACTGCACATTTTATCATCCTTTTATTGCCAGATCCAGAAGCTTAAATTGAACTCCAGGGAGAGCCAAGGCCAGAATAACAAACAAACCAGGCCTGATAAAAACACAATACTGAATAAACTAAAAGAAAAACTTACAACGCTACTAACTCCCCAACTATGTAACTGTGAGAAAGGAGACGGTAACTGAAATCTAACAGTGACATCACTATATCACTATTGGTGTGAGCAGGCAGCAGAAAAGGGCCTTTTAAAGTATACTGTATAGCTGAATCATATAATATGTCAGATTGTTCTTGTGCTCTATAAGGGCATAGGATTTTGTGTTCATATTTGATCATATAAATCTACTATGAAGTACAAATTCAGCTACCTAAACTCTTAAAGACACAGGTTCACATCGTATAATTCCGACAGTGAAGCACGGCAAATATGACGAGTCATTGGACAGGACGAGAAGTGCAACATTCATAAATCAGGACGCATCGTTGGAAAATAACACATATATGAGAAACTGGGGAGGCACATTATTGTTTCCACGGCTGAATCTAATTCATCAATCTATAATCCAATCATTGCTAATTTAGATGCTGAGGAAGAATTTCATAAATCAAACAGCTCTGCCGTCTCCCCGGTGTTTGTATCTGCGGTACTTCTAAGAGGGTTTGATAAATGATGGCTATTAGGGGCAAATCTGGTGAATAGTTTCTCATCTTAACAACTTTTTCCTTGGGTTTAATTGGACAGTCAAATGTGCCAAGAGACAGAAATGAAGAGAGAGGCAACAAAGCCAGGTCTGAACCCAGGATGGTATGCCCCGTGGATGTAAGCGCTTACCCGTGTCCACAGACACTTTGCTGCCTCCGGAGCCAAAGTCAACTAGAGGAGAGGAGATACAAGGACAGCTTATGGACACTGAAACAGTAAAGAAGGAGATATACCCTTTTGGTGCCTGACTGACCTGTATCAGTGGAGGAGCCGAGGCCTGGCTCACTGTGTGACCTCACAAGAGGCAGGACCCCTTCACTATCCCGTCTCACACCCTCTCCACCCTTCTCACTCTTCCCAGCGCTTCGTCGGAGGAACACCGGTTGGGCCGGCATGGGCGGCACATGAGCCTGACCACCACTCTGCTCACTGGCAGTTGAGGGGGATGAAATGGGAAGAGCAGAGGAGGGTGGGGCAGCTCCTTGGTATGAGAACGTGGAGGGGCGGACTCGAAACTCTGGGATGGAGGATCGCTGTGGAGAGGTGGATTTCCCTACGGCTTCCAGCTGGGAACAGCTACTAGCTAGCACGGCCTGTCGGTGCAATACTGGAGACCTGCGGGACGAGACAGGAGAGCACAACGTCAACCCATCAGCTGTAGAGCTCTCACATTAGTAGATGATGTGTTTGCTGTCCTGACCTGTATGTGGTGGTCGCTGTGCTGGGTGAAGAGCAGGAGTTGGACCTCTCCCCACGGAGGAAGCGCCTGGCTCTCGGCCCTCCTGCCAGAGGACTCTCTGGCGTCTGAGACGGGGGGCCGCGGAAGCTGATGTACTCCCCACCGTCTCCTCCGTCTCCCCCCTCACCCATGTTCCTGTGGCCCCTCTCCCCCTGGGCCCTCAGCCCAACCTCCATCAGACAGGAGTCCTCAGAGGGGGAGGAATCATCAGGGATGTCCACGATCTCCGACATCAACAGAGATCCACTGTCCATGGACACTAAGAGAGAGGGAATCCTTTATTATGAAGGGCTTGTTTTGTTGTCGTGATTTTCAGTATCACATTTTCGAAATACATGGTATATTATAGTTGCTGAAAATACACATCGTTGACATTTGAAAACTGGACATCTTCTCACCTTCTCCGCTGAAGGCAGTAGAAGTTCCTCTCTCTCCAGACAGCTCGGTGCCGTGGGGGTCAAACACCGTCGCCTTGACAATCAAAATAGACAAGGATCAGCATGGGACATCACACGCAACACAAGCACACACATGCATTCATATACACACCTGGCTCACGGCTCTTTGTCCCATCACAGCTTCATAAGGAGGGGGGCAGTCGGTGGGGTAGAGGGGAACAGGGCTCTCCATGGAGCCATTATAAGTGATGCTGCACGTTAAGACAAAAAGTCATTTTCTTGCACACACCGCCCCGTGTGCGTATGGTAATCACATGATTAATTAAAGTGTGGTACCTCTGAGCGTCGGTTTCAGAGCTGCAGGTGTACTCAGGTGGATAGTAGGGGGGCGGAGGGATGGGCGGGACAAACTCCTCAAAGTCCATGATGTTGGTCAGGAAGGCGTCCTGAGGAGTGGTGCATTCTGGGTTGACTGAACGAGAGCGATGTGGGGCTAGCTAGGCAGGGGGAAAGACATCAAGATAAAAATTATAATTATTATTATTAATAAGATCACATAACGGATCTATGTAATGTGTAAAGTCTGTTCTCAAATCTGCAGCTGTGTAGTTTATTGCCGAGTACTGAGTCTGTACTCACCAGGTGTATGAAGTCCAGAGAGAATATGTGGATACTGCAGGTCACGGTGGACAGAGTACAGATGATGGTGGAGAGAATGCTGAGACCGCATGCACTGAACAAAAGGTCCTTTGGAGAAATATGCATTCAGGAAATCAAAATCTGACAGAACAAGGGCATTTTATTGTTGGGAATATGTAGGGGTGTGAATCTTTGGCTTCACAGCGATTCGATTCGATTAACGATACAGTAGTTGGTGATTCGATTCAAGGATGATTTTTTTTTTTGTTGTAACGATTCGATTCGATTCGATTCTGTAACTTGTAACCAAAATTCTATATCCATTAAATAAACATGCAATAATGCGAGTGAGACTATCTGTATTCTTCTGAAAGGTGAAAAAATAACATATTTATTCAATAAAAAAGTAAACCTGCATAATATTTTATGCTGAATACAAAAATGTAATTAAACATTGCTCAGTTATTTTTAACATTTTCAGTAGACTACATGCTGGCAGGGGAGAGAGTGTCTTAAACGTATTAAAACATTAATCATAAGTAAGAATCACGATTCATCCGATTAAATGCATTTATATCGATTATTGGTGAAGCCAAAACGATTCCTTCTATTTATTTATTTTAGCAGATCGATTTAGTAGAATCTATAGGACTGACAATCGATTCATCGATTAATCGAATGAATCGTTACACCTCTAGGAATATGCCTTTTATGTCAAGTCTTTCTTAAAACAATAGTCTGGCGGCTACATGAACATTATAACCGGGTTTGTTTTTCCCGGACATCGTTCCCCTGCTGAGCATAATAACAAAAAGGTTGAATAATTAACTAAAATACATTTTTGCACAAAACAAGAACTTTGTCCTCCATCACCTACGTCGTACATCGTTTAGTGAACACGAGGAATGATCTCAGCAAGCAAAACAGGGTTTCAATGCTAGTGAGGGCCCCTGACTACTTTTTTTTAAGACAGAATAGAAAAATGGTGAATGGTTGATTTGGGTGATAAAATCTCAGCATAGAGACATCCCACCCACCTTCAGCTGATGTCTGACTGAGTGACAGTCGGCGTTCAGGTACAGCACCAGGGTCTCCTCTTCTGTGATGGAGCAGGAGTGAGTGGGCGCGCAGCACACACACAGGCCATTCTCCACCTACACACACACACACACACACACACACACACACACACACACACACACACACACACACACACACACACACACACACACACACACACACAGAGGATTAATGGGGAATCACCGAACTGAACACACATTCATAATGATTCCGGCACGTTTGCCGTGCAGCCGGGGGCTTCATTTCTGCTCGAGGCAGAAGGCGACACTTGCGTCCTGTTGCGTACCTGGCAGGTGAGCATGGACTTGACCATCTGTGCATTCTGACAGGAGAGCATAGACCCTGCCAGACTGAGGATCACACACACTGCAGACAGCAGCATGAAGAGTGACACCTGTGGGGAGACACAGAGCGATGTGTCACGGAGGGCCCATCCCAGGTGATTTTACTCAGGAACTCAGGAACTAATCAGTTACCTGGATTGGATGATTCCTTAAATTAGAATTCATCAAATTACCATAACTTTGCTGGGCCCCGGTGGGCATGAAGTCCTCCTTACCCTTGTGCTAATCCAGCATCGCTCTATGGGACACATACTTTTACACCAATAAGACTTGAAGGCCTTTATCAGATGGACGTATACATACCACCAGCGTCAGAGGTCTCCTCCATGAGATTATTCCAACTATCCCTGATGCCACCACCTGCAAACACACAGCGCAGGCATCAGAACAGACGCCCTTCAGGATCTCTTATACTCTTACAGCCGTATGTTTCCAGTCAGGTTCACACTTACGAAGAAGCCAGCCCAGAACGGACAGGACTGCCTCACACGGGCCGAGGAGGTGAAGGCCATGCTGGTGAAAGAGAAGGCCAAGACCATGGCCCCCAGGCCTAGGTGGCACAGTCCTAAGTACAGGAGGAGCCGTGCCCCGCCGGGCCCCCGGCCCGACATGCCCCTGCGACTGTCTGACCAGCCTCGAGACCCCGAGGCCGAGGCCACGCTGCTGGAGTCTGACGGTGAAGGCATGACAGGCTGTGTGTGTGTGTGTGTGTGTGTGTGTGTGTGTGTGTGTGTGTGTGGAGGTTTCACGCTCGCTCCGGCTTCATGAAACAAAGTTCAGCTGTGTTGGTAGAAGTGAGTAGAATAGGGGAGAGACATAAATGCTGGCTTCAGAGCTCCACTCCGTCACAGTTATGCACCAAGCTCCCCACTGGCAGGTGCCATAGGTTCTGCGCAATGCCCCATGGTACACACAGCGAGCCGGTCCAAGAACTTTGTCAGCAGAAAGTTGACAGTTGAGCAGCCGCTACACACTCACAGCCACCGTACTCACTTCATTGGAGGTGTCAGCCATGACACTAAGATAGCCTCAGTCGAATGCAGTGTCTCTTTCAGCCCACAGGCCACTGCCGCCTATAGAGGAGGCCACACCACCATTACTGAAGCACAATCAAACCTTTACATCATGGTTAGATGCATGTCTGCTGCTCCCTCCTCGCCCCAGTGGCATTGCGGTAACTGGAGAACCGAGCAGGCCGCGATTTTTTTTAAAGCATCCCAAAGAAAGCAGCTGATCCCTCGGCGCTTCGCCCTCAGCGGGGATGAACGAGCCGGTCAGTACGTATGTCCAATCAGGAGGAGCGACACACGAACATGCGCCCCCCCCCCCTCCCTCGACCTTATATCGGGGTCCCCGTCCCGTCACGGAGAGGAAAAGACGGTGTGGAGATCAGAGCCTCAAGATCATCGGTTCGTTCGGGAAGGGAGACAAATTACCTCGACGTGAACAGGAAACAGATATCCTCCATCGATTTTCAAACTGCACCAAAAATAGCGGCCGGGGTGAAAGGATTCTTTCCTTTCCAGATTTCGATCTTTCACAACTCCACCTCGGGGGTTTTGCGGTGGTCCACACGCACCTAGGCTCCCCCCTCCTCCTCCTCCTCCTCCTCCCTGCAGTCACGCGGGCATCCCGTTCAGCCCGTGTGTTTGTGTGCATGTATCCCGGACGTTTACCTCCCACCAGACGTCACATGGACATAGCAGCATCGCCTGTAGCCGACCTATGTCCGAGCGGGCATCTTCACATCCATCCACGGTGATTTGTGACTCTTCTTTCGGATTCGCCCCTCCCTCCCTCCGCCGCCTCGCGTCTCCTCCTCGGGTCCTCGGTGCAGCTCCGACACGGGGGAAGGAAAGTATCGTGTTTGCAAACCGAAACCTGCCCTGCGTGATGACAAGGCACGCAGGACGTGCAGGCAACTCGAAGATGCGGCAGAGCGCGCGCACACCGTCCTGGTGCTGATGCTGGAGAGGCGGGGTGGTTGCCTGGCAACAGGCTCCAGCTTTTGCAGCAAGGAGGGGGAGAAGAAGCTATAACCGTGCTGCTGGCCGCTGTGCTGGGAGGGCAGTGGTTAAAATTAGACAACGGGGGGTCCTACTAGTGGGTGTCCCATAGAGGTGCCTGGACTAATTTAATTTAAAGTATTAACTACATTGTATGTCCTTTAGCACCTGTCACTGTCCTTTAGTCACACAGATACCTTCTTTAATTGACCATTTGCATTTAAATGATCGTTATTATTTTAGTCCTTTAACAGCAATGAACCTGCTTAGTTAAAAGTCATAAAATAAAGAGTACATTTCTAAATAAACCACAGCAGTGATCCTGAAGTTGCAGGCTGAACCTGTCAGAAAGGTACAACATCTATTGCATATCTGTCCATTCTGTTTAGGCTATGAATAAAACTTGCCTCGTCAACATACAGTTTCAAACTACAACATACTCATCGTGTTTGTTGTTTGGCAGTTTTTATTCAGCAAGTGGCAGGTCTGTGAACTACATACAAAGTCTTGTGGCAGGTTTAAAAACACTGAAATGTGAAAGAAATGCATCAAAAGCAGACACGGGAACTACAGATCCGATGAGCATCGGAGTGTTTCTGAAGGATCTGAAGCTTTCTGAGCAGGGAGACTGTCCTGTCAGATGTAGCTAATGTGTGGTAGCGTAAGTAAGAGATTAACCAGGCACTTCAGATAAAAGGCAAGACCCACCAAATCAATGTGAACACCGCTGCTTTCCCTCACATCCTGTTTTCACTTGCTTTATCCATCATTCTTTCATCCCTCCACTCATCTTCTCATATTGCACTTATCTCTGGTCCTATCATCTACATTCTCAATCCATTCATCTGCTAAAACAAAGCATGTTTACCGCCACTGTTTGTTAAGGATTTTGCTCCAAATGTTAACGTGGAGAGCATGACGTAGACTGGGGGTTTCATGGAAAATGGTATCCGTGTCTGTATGGTTCTGTTGAATCAATTAAAACGCTGTACTTGATGGAAATATTTCAGCGATTGTCGACAGATAAGCACAACATGAACATAATGAAATGTAACTACAGATGTTGCCAACGTGTAATCACGTTCAGTCTATGACATCTCTGCGATATATTCATGGCCCACGGAAATGTGGGGAAACTAAATGCTTTCCCTCTCTCATATGGCACGGCGATATCCTCTTGGCTGTAGAAGTAATATTATACAAATCACTGACACATTAAACTGACAAAAGAGAAAATTAATTGCTTCCCAAAGATGTTTTCCAACTTGTTTATGAATCAACGTACCGATTCTGTCTGGGATCTAAACCACCAGACAGAATCTATCTGATGCTCAGCCAGAAGCCGAAGTGTGCATCACTGAGATCATAAACGCTGCCACTGTATGTGCTCACAGGTAAGAAAGAAACTGTTCCATTAAACTGACTTCTTTTTTCCTTTGAAAACTTAAAAACCCAAAGCTAAAGGTCTGTATAGACAGGAAGCAGTGCTGTTGAGGGCATGATAATGTGGTGATAAGCAGGAGAATACAAGGCAGAAACACAAATGTACACTAAACACAGTGAAATAATGTGTCACTTATTTGTCTGGGGTCATATAGGAGCCCAACATTTTCATGACAATAACAGAATCACAGGTGATGTGGTAGCAGATATGTGGCGATGGGAAATACAGGACACAATCACTTTCATAACATTTCAGTTCAAAGGCAGATCCATATTTTTCTGGCAAAGCACGCTTTTGGGGAACAAAGTACAAAAGTAGTTTAAGTGTAAAAACAGTCTCAGCACCTGTATGTATTTAATATGCGAGCCCACCAGATGGAGCCAAACCTGCCGTACTGGGTTTCTCCCCCAGTCATACTGGTGCGTTTGTATGGCTCTCTCTTACGTGTGCTGGCCAGCGTCATCTAGAGGAGAGCACATTTGGAGGATTTTTTCTCTGTGGTGCTTGTGATTTTCACTTCTCGGCCTGTGGGTCCCTGTCAGACAAGGAGATACAGACACAGAGAGGACGTTACACACATGTACAACATAACGTCTGAGATTAATGCTTCAGTTCGGTATTATTCTTTATAACTTACTGGTTTCTTGCTGGACTTCTGTAGTATGTCGCGTGCCAAAGACAGAAAGGACTAAAGGAGGCGTAGACAGGTGAAGGAGTGAGAGAAAAGGAAAGTAAGTCTGCAGCATGGAACGCATCATGACAGTTAATGAGGTATGAGGAGAGGCTGTGTTGATTACTCATGGCTCACCTCCTCCACGTTAATACTGGACTTTGCGCTGGTCTCAAAGAACCTGATGCCATGATCTTTAGCCAACTGTCAACAACAGGCACAGAGCAGATTACAGGATATAGCTAATATTCACTTCCTGCTTCTTATCTAAAGTAAACGCAGAACAGATACATCAAAGGATTTGTGACACACTCAATCCCTCACAGACAATCCCTCACTCTTATATTTAAGTTAGACAAAAGTCAACAAGTCATCATTTCTATCTTCTCACAGTGAAAGCTGTTATTATTAATATACTCAGGAATATATCTGTGTCTGGTAGGGTCATCTCACCTTCTCTCCCGTCTCCCTGGAAACCTTCCGCTTTGCTTCAATGTCACACTTATTGCCTAGTAACATTTGACTGACCCCGGATGATGCATTCTGGGAGAGAGGGAATAGAGCTCAGATTGATTAGTTGAATAATTGACTGAGGGTACATTTGAAAAGAAAGTGAAGGGAGGCAGACATCTCTCCATCGTGGCCAGAAGGAGCAGCAGCTGCTCTGCAGGAAAGCTGCCTCTGTGTTTAACACCGGGACATCCTCAATGAAACGAGGAGAGAAAATGATTCATCCAATTAGAGCGGGCGTGTGGTTTCGGGCATTGAGTCAGGGCCATTTAACAAAGAGGACTTTTTTGTTGCAGTTCTGCTGAGAGCGTAGGTATTTGGCACACAGCTGCCTGTGTTAGCCCGGCCGCTAGTCTTCAGGCAGTGGAGCTCTATTTACGCTCTCTGCCACAGCAACAAACTCACTGTTAGTGGGGGTTACCAAAATAAACGAGAGTGTGAAGTTTGGACCAAAACAAAAAGGACAAAAGGATAAGAATATTGACCTCCCTCATCAGAACAACACTCCTCCATTCTAATCCCTAGATGTGCATTGAAACAATAGGCAGTTCCTGCAATTCAGGCCAAAGCCTCATATGCCGACATAGGAGTAAAAACAACATTTGTCACAGGAGGCAGCAACACCACAAACCAAAGTGGGGCAGATTAGCACAAAGCCGACACTTCATCTTGACAACATGTTTCATTTGATCCTGATGAGCCCCTGATTTATCACAGCCCAGCTGAAGATAAGGATCATTAAGAATGTCTGTTTAAATGTTCAGTATTTATAAGTGCAGTGTTAGAGTAAATGACAGTCTTTCACTTTGAGTTATTGAGCTCAATGAAGTGTTTAGTCAGTATTGCACAGTTGCAGATATAAATGATGGGGTTAGAGATGCTGATAGGGGTAGAAAATCAGAAATATATGTTGTATATACATCTACCGCTTTCTAGTCTACACATGGGTACATTTGGTCCTTAATGCTATGTAACCTTTAAGTTGTTAACGTATGTCTGAAAATATTAAATGTCTAAATTATTTGATCATTTCTCATGTTTGTACGACCACAAAACGTCGTTGCACGTGGTCAGTAAGGGCAACTGGTTGGTCAACATGTAGATTGGTTATTGATCCACCTCCACTCCCTGCTGATTGGGATGGAACTCCATATGGAGGACCCTCCACGTGGATGTGCAAACAGAATGGAAGTGGGTAAGAAAGGGCAAAGGGCCGCTTTAAAATGAGCATTTCTTGATAATACTTATTATAATACTTTGGACAATTGATAGAGATCGAGAGATGCTCTGGTTCCTTGTCAGTCAAGATAAAACTCCTCTTAAACTCCTGCTGCCTCTGAAATAATATGGAGCTGAATAAAAACACTTTTCAACAGTAAATATAAACAATGTGAACAATTTTCATTGGGGCTAGTCTTTAGCTAATGGTTTGACCCAACGGAATGTTAAACTGTAACTACTTTCATAATCAAGTGATTATGAATTAATTTCAATAATTTGTCAGGCAAAATTGCCAACTGGTTTCTGATTCCGGCTCCAGTGTGAGTATTTGCTGCTTTACACTTTACAATGTTCTTCATTTTCTGACATTTGATAGACAAAACAATTAATTAACTGAGAAAATGGCAAGATGAGAATATTAATCGACAATGAAATGATGGGAAGTTGTTCAGCAGAAAGAAGTTATGCTTCCGCGTTGACACAAAGCAAGGGGGGACAAGATGTGGAAATATGGATTCTGTATGATTTAGGCACACTGACCTTAAAAACCACCCGTTGTGCAATGACCCTGCTCTATTGCTGCTGCGAGTAAAGTCCCACACTAATGACTCATATGTCCAGCTGACTAAGCACCATTTTTATGTGTAAGTATTTCCTAGTTATGTTTTTGCCACAACTGTGTGGAAACAGTCTCACTTCTTTGATGCTCTTCATCCAGTTCTGGATGTTTTCGAAGGACTTGTCGTCTGTGATGTCGTACACCAGGATGATGCCCTGGCAGAAACAGGAGAGACAGGATTTAAGCAGTCAGTCAAAGCAACGGAGCCGACACAAAGCAACGCTGATGTCAGCCCCTGTTATCCAATCAGCTTGCCCCACAGGTGTCCTGTGCTCACCATGGCTCCTCTGTAGTAGGCTGTCGTGATGGTCTTGAACCTCTCTTGCCCCGCTGTGTCCCTGCACAAAAGCACACACCGTCACTGTAGCAACCACGTGCACTGATGCGTGCAAGAACGGTGTAAATACAACTGTCAAAAGAAAGTTGAAGTTGCGAGGATGTGCATTTTACACTGCTGTTGCAACAGCCCGGCTGTGTGTGATGGATGCCGGGAACAAACAGCCGTCACTAGAGAACAGGAGGGAGCTTCCTCTTCCTCACAGAACTAATGAGCCAGACACGCATCTCTTACCAAACTTGTAGTTTAACTTTTCTTCCTTCCACTTCAATGGTTTTTACTTTAAAGTCAATGCCTAGGGAGAGCAGGGGGGAGAATGGACAGAGAATGAGTTACATACCTCAGATATGAACTAGAAACACATACACACACACACACACACACACACACACACACACACACACACACACACACACACAGTACAGATATATAGGTCACCCTAAGAGGGGTGGAGACTAATTCATGGTGATTCGGACCCCTCAGCCATCCACAAACACATAAAGAGCTGCAGCCCTGCTGGACACTAACTATGAGTTATGTCTTTTCCCTGCTGGCCGGACAAGTTGACAGACGGACAAACAGCGAGGAGAAGAGGAGGGAGGAAGGGGAGGGATGGCTTGTGAAAAAAAGAAAAGAAAACAAAATGGTGCATGCCAGAAAGCCAACCATTCTTCTGGGAACGTCGAGATGGTAAAAGAGATAGGAATGAGGGTGGGTGGACCCTCTGAGGGCCGAGTGAGAGAAAAGGGAGATCTGAGGGGGAGATGGGGGAGAGGATCATGGAAAAGACAGCACACACACACACACACACACACACACACACACACACACACACACACACTCAACAGGAGGTGGAACAAAAAGAAAGAGAAAATGATAAGAGACAGGATGAAAAAAGAAAGGAGCCAGGCTAGTTGAGACATGAAAGCCGTCTGAGAAACCAGTTGGTGCAGCAGCATCACGGAGGGAGAATGACATGTCAGCATTCAGCACACATCTGGACTTGAGGACGTTTGAGGGAGGCCGAGCTGCTGCGGGTCAGAAGGGCACCCCGCTCCGTGTAACAACGTACCGATGGTGGAGATGTACGTGGAGTTGAAGTTGTCCTCGGCGAAGCGGATGATCAGGCACGTCTTGCCCACTCCGCTGTCCCCGATCAGCAGCAACTTGTAGAGGAAATCGTACTTTTTCGCCATGTTTGGAGCCGTGTCTCCAAAAGTTAGACTCTAAACGGGACCCGTGTGAGCTCGTCCTTCCCTGGGAGTGCTTCTCATCGAGTCTCCAACAGATCCGGGTTGTTATTCGCGACTAAAACGAAGCAGTCTTTTTAAAACTCCATGTAACGAGTGGCTCCTCTTCTCCTTTTTTTCTCTCTCCCTCTCTTGTCACCGGTAAATTCCGATCCCCCTCAGTGCCTCTGTGCTCCGTTAAAGAAATACACTCCATCCAAAGTTTAACCGCCTCCTGCCGTTCAGTCTGCAACGCCGAAATCTACTCGGGAAACATTTTTGCTTTCATCCAAAAGTCAGTATCACTCCGTTTACGTGCCGGGGTGGCTACGTGTGTGTTTTTCCCCTGCCTCCAACCAGATCCCAGATCTGCTGAGAGGCTACGTAGTGTGGGAGTGCTTCATGGGAGTTAACTGCTTCGGCCTGTAGACACCCAACATGCCCACTAGATGGCGCCGTTTAACCAGAAAACGAATCATACACCTGAGGAGGCTCGGGTTGAACGCATAGTTGGCTTGAACGCGAGAAACTGGCTGCAGACAAGATGGCGGAAATCATGAAGGTCCCTATACAGGAAGTCACACTGGAAGTGGTAACTTTTGACTGATGAGCAGCTTTGTGTGCATCCCAATACCCATACTAGCATACTATTTAGTATGCGAGAAAAGGGTTTAGTAGGCTATGTGCCAATACAAAGTATGTCAAATGCAGTATGCCAAAAATAGCAGGATGTCCTACAGTATGCTAGGCAGGATGCTTCCTGACCCACAATCCTCTGTGCAACAACACATTTATGAACAAGGGGGTCAAATGCTGCAATCGGCTGAACTCTGAAGATAAAGACAATCAACCTCAGACCTCGAAATTGCAATTTGGATGCTCAGAAACAAGTTTTCTGACATAAATAAACCCGTCGTCCCAGCAACATGGACACAGTGAAACCTTTTCCATATATATTTTTTTAACTTGATGTAGTGTTTGCATTGTGAAAGATGATGATGCTTCTTTAAGAGGATGGTACTAGGGTCCCAGCCAAATCACTTAGTGATTACACAGAGATGCTCTGGTTCCTTGTCAGTCAAGAGCAATCTGTTGCCTTTGAAATAAAATGGAGCTGAATAAAAATACTTTTCAAAAGTAAAAATAAACTATGTGAACACTTTTCATTGGGGCTAGTCTTTAGCTAATTTGACCTGACAGAATGCAACTTTCAATAATTTGTCACGCAAAAAATAGATAGTCAAAACAGTTAGAAAGAATATTTGAATTCTTTACATTTTGAATGATTCTTTGTCATTGTTCTATTGACTATTAAAACAAGATCATACACAGTGTAATTTGAACTATGTACAATAACATGTTTGCTGTTATCCACAATATACAAAAAAAAAAAAAAGTAGTTTAACTGATTGGAGTGCAACATACACTGCATGGGTTAAATCATTTACAACTAATATTTGATGGAAAAAATGTAAATTCAAAATCTTGGTAGTAATTGTTCAATAACGTCTGTACAGAAAAAAAAATGTAAAAGAGTTTTATTTATGTTTTTGTTGTCTGCCATAACATTTAAGAACGTGTTCTTCAAGAAAAAGTAAAATGCTAAAGTAATATTCTACGTAGCAAGTACTTGAGGGAAACAGGATTAATGGATAGGGTTTAAACATTTATTTATGTATATTATTACTATTAATATGTATATATAGGTGTGTATATATATATATTTATATTTATAGATTTTTATAGATTTTTTCTTTTCTTTCTTTCTTTCCTTTTGTCATCTATCCTAACTGCACATCGAATGTACCACACTCCAGTCCGGTAGGTGGCGGCAATGCACCTGTAAAGTGGATGCCAGCCGCCAATCAAATCCAACAGAAGAAGAAGAAGAAGAATATTCCGTCTTCTTCCTTCCGGTGGCTTCCGGTGTGTCGTCATTTCCCGGTGAGCCTCCACGCAGACATGCCGGTAAGTATCACTGCGGTTTATACAGCTGCCAGCAACCGTAAAACGTGATTTTAACGTGAATTTAACACAATACAACACTGCGTTTGTTTTTAGTAGACTCGACATTTTAATCGCTGTAACGTAAAGATGTGTAAACGCACGCATTATGGCGAAACACGTGCGCAACGAGGCGAGGCACGAGACCCGGCCACGAGGCACATGTTGAATTTTTCTTAAGGGTTGAAACCCAACTTTTAAAGAGATCTTAATGTATGTTGTGAATACAATCCGTGTACTCTGGAAACATGAACTCCATTTCTTCTTCGCTCTTTTCCCTGACATTTGCGTTTCATATGAAATCTGTAAAACATGTCGCGTTGCGTCCTGTAGTCATATGATGGGAAGTTAGTAACGTTAAGTCTGACCAGAACTGAAAGGTATCCTCATGTAACGACTGTCCTTGATTTCCTTCCAGCTCTCTAAGGACCCGTTTGTCCCGAGCCCCGAGAAAAGGGCCCGAGAAAAACCTCCACGTCCAAAGTCCTGATTCCTATTTTATGGACGTCAAATGTCCAGGTGAGTGTTTCCTTGGCAACCAAACCCTCAGATATGATTAAGAGACTTACTCTACAGAACTACAAAACGTGTTTACTCTGAAAATCCTGGGTGTGTTCTGGTCCAGCTGTGTAAAGTGTCCTGAGATTACCTTTGTTGTAATATGACTCTATAAATGAAAAATAATTGAATATTAAATTCCATTCTTAATAATTGCTAATGGCTCAACGTATTTACTTCTAATCCAGTTGTGATTTTGATAATGATGTAATGGATTGAAGTATGTCTCCTACTTTAGCTGTATACAGTATTTGCCTTTATGTGTTGCCCTTTCATTGTTCCCTTAGTGATCGGGGTGTCAAATAAGGCATACAATGACACTTGTGGCTGTATGGTGAATGAGTTTCAAGTGACTCTTTTGCACAAACAGCTGCAAGGACACTTCAGTAACCAAGAGTTAATTAGATTATGCAGTGGTTGTTGTGTTGGCTGTTGTTTCATGTGTGCATGTGTGTGTCCTGCAGGTTGCTAGATGATCACCACGGTGTTCAGTCATGCTCGGACTGTAGTGCTGTGTGTCGGCTGCCCCGCAGTCCTCTGCCAGCCTACGGGGGAAAAGCTCACCTCACAGAAGGTAACGGCATGCGTAGTGAAGGGACTGTATCTGTTAAACACTGCCGCAACGTGAGCCGCCGAGTGCAAAATGTAATATATTGCAGCGGACTGTCATCCGTCCATTCTCCCCCTGATATCCGAGGTATCCCACACATCCCATTCCCCAGCTACCTCTAGGACATTCACCACAATGTGGTTCAACATAAGCACTTACATTATGGGCTTTTTCTGACAGTTGGCCACCAAAGTGTCGGTGTGTAACTATGGTAACGTCTTAGCGGTTGGTTTCTTAGTGTTAGCTTTGCGGTAATAAATGATGCACAACTTCATTTTGTCAAAGATAGAAGTCGTTTGTCTCTACTTTCATGTAACTTCTACAATAGCGGAACTTCACTTCAGTGCACTCGACTGTATACTCAACACACCATGCACATGCCTTTGTGTTGCCCTCTCATTGTCTTGGTCATGAACAGGGTGTCAACTAAGGCATACAGTGACTTTTGTGGTTGTGACAGAAATGTTTCATCATTGATCCATTTCTACACAGTCTACTGCAAGAACAAATGCCCTTTGTCCATTCACACATCTGAAGTAGGTTTCAAGTAGAACGGGTAGTTTCATAAACGCTAATCCTTCATTTCTGATAAAGGATGTTTCAGATGCATCATTCTGAGGACATCGCAGAAACGTGTTCATTGTGTTCAGGATTTAATTGAATTGGTTGAGTTTAAGATCAAGGTTTGTTTTTACTGATGCTCTCGCCGTCCCACCCACTCTGTCATGTGCTCCGCTACCGTGGTAACCAAGGACTTCTCCTAGCACTCTGCTTTGAGTTGCTATGGTGCAGCTATTGGAGGTGACTCAGTGTTTTTGAAAAGGCAGATAGCAACCTGAGAGTTTTTGTTGTTCTCTTGTCTGCTATATCCTTACCACTTGTAGTTTTAGACCATTTAAGTTTGTTCATGCTCGGGGTCTACTTTAATCTCTTTCTCTAAATGACAGGGCCACATACACCCAGGTGCCGGTTTTTAAGTACACCTAGCTAAAGGTCCTCCTGTCCTTTTTGTGAAGGTCTGAAAGTCTCCATTCTGTCAAAATGGACAGTTTCGTGCCATTGTTTAAAAAAAAAAAAAATGTGGTCAATGATGGAGAATACTCTAACGCAACCTCTGATTTGAAGCTGCCTCCGCAGGTTTTGGGAAATGATGTTGCATTATACCGAGAGGAATGTCTAACATGTTGTCTATCCTCATTGATACAACAGGGTAGACATTTTAGGTACACCTCAAATCAAACAATCATTACATTTCCTTTTTGTGAATATGACTCAGTTTCTCTCCATGTTTGCTCAGGATGCTCATTCAGGAGGAAACGGCACTAGTTTGACCAGTTGGGGTTGGACCCAGTTGAGGATCACCAGCGCTTGATTGATGTCGGGAAACGCCGCCATGGAGCTGATGCAGCGTTGAGGAAATGCTGAAATTGCAAATTACACCGATCAGCCTCGTCTCGTTGTCATGGCACCCGTCGGTGGGTGGGATTATATTACCAACATTTTGTCTTCAAAGTTGATGTGTTAGAAGCAGGAAAAATGGACCAGATTTGATGGACTTTGACGGAGGCCAAATTGTGATTCTAGACGACTGGGTCAGAGCATCTCTGAAACTGCAGCTCTTGTGGGGCGTTCCTGCTCTACAGTGGTCAGTACTACCCATCAAAATGTTCCAAGGAAGGTGAACCACATTAGTCAGGTGGTCATAATGTCATGGCTGATCGGTGTACACAAATGGGAGCCTGCTCCAAAGCCAGTGGTGTTGGTCCAGGGCCCACTCTCACTCTGAAGGAGGGTTGATTCAGGGTAATCATCGCAGACTCCGCTTGTGTTTTCTGATTCTTGTAAAACGCAGTGATGTGCCACTAATTATCATTATGAATGATTATGGTTTTACATGTACTTGGGAGCTTCTTGTGAAAATGTCGATGTGGGACGAACTGCTGTGAAGTTGCAAATATAATCACAAGCTTGGTTTGAGGTTAATCATCTTAAATGGTTTACGTCCTCCAGATTACACAGCTTGAATAGTTTTAGGCGTGTGCATCTGTGTGGCATCATTGAGTTGTATACCAAGAAATAAGCAGAAGTGAATGATAACTTTATTGTATGCTCATGTCTTGCTTGTTTACGGCTTATTAATAAAATAAGAATATGATTCTGATGTTCTCCCATGTTTACTGAGTGACTATACAGGGTAAAGCTGCCCTTTAATCATGATTTATGCTGTAGTTGAACCTGAAAGTGTCTCATGGTAACATAATTCTATAGACACCTTGTATGATCTTGGTTTATCTTAAAGTCTTGATTGTAGTTATCTTAAAACTTCAAAAGACATACTTTCTCTGCCTAGCTACAGCAGCTATAGGAACTGACAAGTGTCTCAACCAATGCATTAGTAATGTTAATCGGTTCATCCATCAACTATTGGGGATGATTATCTGGGTTGGATTAATTTATTGTAAGGAAATATTTTTACACTGCTGGGAATTCATGAATAATGTCAATAATTCTTGGCCATATGCTTTTCCATTATACTTTTTATACCTAAGCCAGTATGACTTATAATAAATTGTGTTATATGTGGTATTAAAAGTTTTAAAGTGTCATACATTTAACTTTATGTACGCTGCAGAGACCCAGAGTCAAGCTATCCTTATCTAATTTCTTATCAGATTTCATCTAATGAAGGACAGGATCAGACTGAACCCTGTCCAGTGAGGTGGTGACAGGCACTGGTCTCAAGGTTCAGAGAGACCAGGCTGTCCAGGCTACGGCTGTGGGAATAATTAGTCAATACTACATTGAGTATTAAGATTGTACATTAAAACTAAAGTGAACCTTTCCTTTCAACTTTAAAAATGAGACGTCTATGGATAACGGCAGTACTCCAAACGGCTTCTTTGATCTTTAAGCAGAATTCATGTCAAGGCTGTAGATGCACAGATTCCATAAATCATTAAATTTGCTTTTAGTTACTCTTAAATACACACATTTTTAAAATGCCGTGTCACCAACTGTGTGTGTGTCTGTCTCTGCTTGTGTTTGACACACCTTGAGGGATGAGATAAATTCCTTGGTAACTTTCAGCTGGGCTCGACCCCAGGCTGAGGGCCAGTCAGGGAGCAGTGGACTGGCAGCAGGTCGTCTCTGGGACAGCTGGAGCAGCTGTGACAGAGAGGGGACTGACCCTGAAAAAACAATCAGTGAGAGAAATGAGAGGCACAGTGGAGAGAAGCTGGATAGCAGACTCCTGCAGGAAGCGGACTTGACTTCTGTACACACCTGGAGAGTCTATAAGATGCAGTAGAGGAAGAGTACTCAGTAGGGGGGGGGGGGGGGGGGGGGGATCCTACATAGCTATGGATTAGAAAAGGCTTTTGGTTATGGGAGTTACTGGTGTGATCATAGTGTGATACTTTCAGCACTGGCTGTAAAACGGTAAGTTGTAGGTAGAGGGTGCTGCAGTGCAACGTCTCAGGGTGCAGCCTTACTCCCTGTAGCTTTTCTCTTTGATAAGGTTCATGAATCACACATTAAGAGCAATGGGAAGATGTTTGTTTGATTTACAGGTATTTCAGGTTGGTGTGGATTTCCTTGGGAATGGAGTAGAGCAAGACCATTTGGTCAAGGACTCGTATGTCCGAGGTGAAAGGATCGGGATACTGGAGGGCTCCACTTTTTTTTCCCATCTGGAGACACAAGACACAGTCCTATATATACAGAATAAACCCAAGCAACAAGTGTGTGTGTGGAACTATTGTTTAAGTATGTCAAAGAAGAACATACTGTGACAAAGGGAGGGCTGACTTGACCCCCAGAAACTGTACAGAGATGAAAACCCTGAATAGAAGCACATTGAAGAGACCTACAAGCATGCACGCATACACACCATTTCATTTGTTTGAGTCTCTCCTTTGCCAAGGACGGAGTCATTACACATCATTAGCATCCCGTGCACAATTAACTGACCTGAACACTGATGAGCAGGATCTGGCTGACCCCACGCGTCCATGGCAACAACCTCCAGC
Organism: Eutrigla gurnardus; assembly: GCF_963514095.1. NCBI lineage: Eukaryota > Metazoa > Chordata > Actinopteri > Perciformes > Triglidae > Eutrigla > Eutrigla gurnardus. Next base: position 4,045,591 of record NC_139937.1, on the reverse strand, counting down.
AGAGCAGAGCCAGGGTCTGAATCCCCCGAGGATCCACGCAGACAAGCTGTGTCCTGTCACACACGGACACAGAGTGCGCTGCGCTGCAGCAGGCAGATGGCATCTCTGGTACACAAGACAACAACACAGCGGTTATGACAAACAGACTTGTGATTTTTGGGTAAAAATGATGTTCCAGTGCTGAGTCCTTTGGGAAAACATTCTTTTTTCTGGTTAAAGCCCCTTCACAGGTACAGGTGCACTTATACATTCGCAACACTCTCACAGTTTAATTGCTTATTGTGTTGGTAATTGACTGGTTGATCCCAATTTATCAGCAGGCAAATTGTAAATTCTACAAAATGTCCCTTATTTATCCCAAACTGTCTTTGCTACATGAGAGGGTCCTGCTTAGCGGAATTTTTCTTCCGCAGGTTCAACGTCTTCCATGTCTAGATAACAGGAAGTAAATATGAATATCAGTGCTTGTGACCCTCATGGAATACATCAGGGTGGTTGTGAAGGATTAGGGTGGGTGTGCTTTGCTGCATGTTTCACCATCTCACAGAGGCAGTCAGAGCAGTGGCCCCTAAACTCTACAGTAACAGTTGATAAATTCGTAAACAGACACACACATCTGTGCTGTGCACGCATACATGCACACGCAGACACAAGCTCGCACACGCACACACCGAAACAGACAGAAGCACACACACTACACACGCCTCTGCAGGAGTGAGGGTCACTGTGATGGATGCTATCCCTGAATGGCCGAGAGTATAAAAAGCCTGGCGACCTGGAAAAAACAATCATTCATGTCAGTTTGTCACAGCTTGAAATTAATCATTCCCGTGCCCGTGATCATTTCCTGCATGAATTATTCTGACCATGTAGCTTAAATAGTCTGTGTGCTGTGAGTGTGTCTGCCAGCACCATGTGTGAAAGAACATTTAGGGAGATGACTGGTGGTTGGTTGGTTGGTGATGGTTAACTACTGCTCTACATCCTTTCAACATGACACGGAGGAGAATTGAGAGGAGAATGCTACACAAGGGGGGTAAGGATGGACACAGGAATGAAGTATTGTGGCTCTCTTAAGTGGTAAAATAACCAAAATATTTGTTCAAATTATTTAGCAAACAGTGAATAGCATGATCGAGGGAAATTAGTTGGATGGAGAAAAACAGCGTGCCAGAGAAAAGATGTAAACACAGGCTGTTCCGACCTACTGAGCATGTTTGAGCACATTTCTTTGTGTTGGCTAATTGCGGCCTATTCCTTGTGGATGCGATAGATAATGGTTTCGGCTGTTGTCAATGGTTTGCATGGGAGACTCGGATAATGTGAACATATAATCACTAACCAGATGCCACCATGGTGTTTGTTTTGGTTGGCCAAGTTGTTGCTGAGTGTGTTTCCACAGGCTGCAAGTGGACCATTTTTTCCTGTAAAAAACAATAAAAACAAACATTTGATGAGTATACTTTTACATATTTAGTTTCCACACAAAGAAAACAAGTTAATACTTTCTGTTTCAAAAGTACAGACACAGTACAGTAAAATGAATCTGGATGCCTGTGCTACTCTGTGCTGTATTAAACTGATGCAAACGTTCCGTTTAGCTCCTTTCATTTATCCATCCATCCGTCCACTCTATTCGCCCATTGTCTGTGATCATTAATTCCTACTCAGGGTCATAGCAACCTCACATCTATCCATGCATGCATTTGGTGGAAGACAGGGAACTCACAAACACACTCACAACAATACAATTTACCTCCGGTCCACCTGACCTACATTCCTGAGAGCACCACTGCAGCCCATAGAGACCCAAACAGCACACACACAATTTACCTCATACGTCTTACCTAATAGCATTCATCGGGCACCAAAGAATCATGAAAGGATACTCCACAGCAGTATGAATGAAAAAACAGATGAAATATTTTTGGATTTACATTTTTTTCACATTACATCATGAGCCACGACATCAAGTTGATTTGAATACCCAATTTGTAAGCCTATTCCTGTTGGAATCACACAATCAACAGCTTTCTCAGAGCTCATTAAAAATAAAGAGTCCGTGTGAATGATACGCTGATTGCTAATCAACAGTTTTACTAATGCATGCATGCATGCGTGTGTTCTTGTGACTCCCTTTGCTCGGCATCCTTTCCAGTCAGTGGAAGGAAACTCCCCTCTGATACAGACACAGACGATTGCTATGGAAACCGACATCACTTTTCAGTAACCAGGCAGGGATGGAAGGAGGTAGAGAAAGGGGGGGGGGGGGGTCATGTAATGTAAAAGTGGATGGCTAACGGTTAGGGGTCTGAAGTTGTGCTGATGCCAAGAGACAACTGCGGAGTAAAGCTAAGATTCTAAAAATATCTCATTTGACTTGAACCACATTTCAGAAACCCACCTGGATGTTGAAGGCAAGGCAAGGCAACTTTATTTGTATAGCACATTTCATACACAAGGCAGACTCAAAGTGCTTCACATCATACAACAAAGTGAAAAAAAAAAACTCTAATTGGCCGACTGTCTCCAGCATCGGCCTGTCCACATCATCCCACAAGGCACCAGATGCCACAACGTGGGACCTATTTCATACACAATGAGGCGTGAACCTAGAGAGATACCTAAAGAAGGAGAGCAGTACAGTCAGAGAAAAAGAAAGAGTGAATTGATGATTACATATATGAGTGGCACCTGGCCCCAGCTGTGAGGATAGTATGCAAAGGAGTTACAGGTAGCCAAGTTTTGTCAGTGGAAGTGGCAACAGTAGAAGTCCTGTCAGGGGATCAGGCAGAGCACAACTCCCCTGTGGCATCATTAAAAACCCCCATCGTCTCTCCCTCCTTTCCGATTCAACTCAACAGCCTGAAAAATAGATCAATTAACAACCTCTGCTCTCTTCCTCCTTCTCGCTCACATTCACATAAAGGCACGTCCCCTGAACGCAGCCTGAGGGGAGTGTGGGCGGCCAGTGTTGCCATGGAGCTGATAGTGTACCAGCCCATTTCTGTGATGATGGTGATGGGGTATGTCCTGGACCCCCTGCCTATACCTGCACAGCAACCTGATCGTTAGTGTTTACAAATACTTACACATGTATGTACAGTATGCAGCTGATAACCAAAAATGGGAAAAATTCATGCATTAGGTAAGGGAAAAAAAGACTGAATTTACTCTAACAGCAGGAAGCTCCTTTGGGACCATAAGTGAAGCCCTCCACCAACTGTATACATTATTTCTCTGAAAAATCATCCCCATTCATTAAACCCCCTTGTCATAAATATTATGTGCAGTCCACTTTGCTGTTTGGGTGCTGGCCAACCTCCGTATGTCCTGTCATAAGAAAACTACATTAAACATTTATTGATTAAAAAAAATGAAAGGACTGCATTACAGTTAGGGTGTGTTAGATTTTAATGTCCAGGAAGCTGACTGCACACTAAACTAAAGCTGGAATGGATCAGGAAGACATTTAAGAGCCTGTAATCGGATCTGTTAATCCAACAAATCGCACACATGGATATTTTTTTTATCCAATATCGCTAATGGAATGTCAATATTACTCCCACGATTGGGTAAGTGTTAGAGAACCTACTAATCCAGTCAATTCTCCAATGGACTGAACAGAAAAGGTAGAAATCCTTCCGATACTATTTAAGCGGGAACATTAAATGAAAATGTCTCGGCGTCTAAAGGAGAGGATGGCAGTATTTAAGTGAGGGATGGTGATGTGTATCCATAACTCTTTGACTTACTTGGGGCTGTGCGGGCCCTTCATAACTGCCCCAGCCCCCTCTCTCCAAGTGCAGGGAACACTGATAAACTGGGCAGCATGATGGTCGTATGTAGTCTCCTCTCTTCAGTGAGAAGGAGATTCGATACATACAGACGGATGAGAAAGGGAAGAAAGGTGCATAATTAGGAGGAAGTGGGAAATTGGACAAAGTCAGTGTTCATGTACATGTAGCGTAAGGGAGACACAAAGGAATGGCAGGTTGACCTTTAAGGGACTTTGATGGAAACTTCATCAAGGCGGTCCAAACAGGCAAAATAAAAAAACAACATAGTTTACCACAAACAAGGAAACATGGGCAGGTTTACAGAATCCAGTCTGGGACTAAGTGAAAGAATGTGGGAGGTGTGCAGGGGGGAAGCCGGGTCAGGGGACTTGCAAAAGGCAGGGAATGTCAGAGGGGATCTGGTGGAGATGTGGAGAGGCAGTCACAAAAAACACAGGGAATAGGTGGACGGTGAAGGGTAGACAGGGCAGGTGTCACCACCACACAAGAGGTGAATATTTAGCTATTGTTTGCATGAATAACATTTTTTCAGCATCTTCGTGTGTGTGTGTGTGTGTGTGTGTGTGTGTGTGTGTGTGTGTGTATGCACTCACCTATCCCGTGGTGGTGTGTTGAGGGTTAAGTGTATCCACTATGTGAATCACAGTCAGACCCAACTTTAACTCCATTATTTCTCCTTTCATCATCACCATGGCAACATCACTGTCACTCCGATCAGCTCACAATGCCAATTTCCCATTTCTACCTTAATATACACAAACACACATTCATGAACACTTACATCCAATGATTACACAAATCCTTTTAATGCAATGCAGATTCCAATCCCCCCTCACCACACATAAATACACATATTCATGCATGTACAGACCTGTGTTGGTAGATCTGTCCCTCTGGTTGCCTTGGAAACACCAGCATCAAGGCATCAAGAGGGGGGTTCCTAGATTTCGACTTCCCGGCGAACTCAGGTTTTTACTGTTATGAAACAGGAGGGACAGTAAGCAACAGTGTGTGCTTGTGTCGTCCCCGGCAACAATGTTGAAAAGCTACACATCTCCACAAGACACCTTTTTGTTGGTAGTGGCATCCAGTCCGGCACTCATCTCTGCCGTCAGCACAAAGAAGAGTCAGAGATCAAAGCTCCGGTTGCGATGGAAACAGTCTCCCGCTGACGGAGCCTGGTGACATTTGTGCCGATTGTTGATAACATTATAGTTGACAGGTGTACCACGCGATCCTGGACCAGGAGGACCAGGTGATAATGATGGCCGACATCCAGCACCCATTTGCCTGCCTCTTCTTTAGTTGACAAAGCTACAGGTGCAAACCCATGCATGAAAAAACACATAAGCCATCATCACCAGTACAGGGGTGTGGGGTTAGATCTCTGTTTTTAAGGGCAATGAGACAGTATGTCTCCACCATGCAGACAGGGCAGCAAGGCACGTGGAGGTCAGCAGAATCAACAGGCCTGGAAAAAAACACACGAGTCTTTGTGTGAATGCACACATGAGTTCACACTTCTTCAGAAATGATGTGGTCAAACAGGACTTCAGGACATTCCAGCAATAATTCTATTTAGTGAGGTATCGTTTAGAGATAAGGATTTTAAATAATTCAGCCACTTTAATAGAGCTGAGAGGATGATTCGACCTTAAGGCAAGAATAATTGTCTTTGAACAGTTTCCTAATAAATATCTGTACAGTAGGTCATGTTGTGGAAAAATGAATCTGCCCAATAAAGATCAACAACCAGGATCAGCTTTTTCTCCGAGGTTTATTCCACTAAGTATTCTCATCTGCAGAGGAGGTTCACCCCTGCCTTCTGATGCAAAGGTTCAGAATCAGCAGGAACGACCCTGAGTCCAACAACAATCTCCCTTTTAAGGAGGAGGAACCAAAGGACGGATCATGTCCTATCTTACAAAGACAAGATGTACAGGCAAGGTCAAGATTTACAGAACACAGCCGTCATAGTCCTGAAATTATCTTATGTCAATGTGGCCCTCATGTTCATATCATCTACAAACAGGCATTCATTTTCGTCATAGCATAACAGTCAGATGAGTAGATGCGGATCGACGTCTGGCCTGACAAATATTCTGATTATAAAGTACAAACATCCAAAATTCCCATTACATTCACAAGAACCATAACAAAGATAGATAGATAGATAGATAGATAGATAGATAGATAGATAGATAGATAGATAGATAGATAGATAGATAGATAGATAGATAGATAGATAGATAGATAGATAGATAGAGATGGATACTGGGGTACGAAACGGTCGGTGTAATCTTCTCTAGACGGCAGGCAGAGTAGCCGTGTCCTGGTTCACATTGATGGCATCACTGTAGTTGTCTTGGTGTTGCTCTACAGGTGACTGGTAAGCCGTAAAACCAAGGTCACATCTGGGGAGTCAGAGGGAAGGAGAGCATAAAACACCAAATAAGGAAAATAAAGTGATTATTGTTTGATTTCATTGACAACATAGAACACACAACACCTGATGCTCCTATTCAAAGTAAAGAGACTGCATTTACAGTAAATCACAATCTGATTCACCCATTTACACTGTGGTTAGGAGAGACTGTGCAGTGCAGAAGCCAGGGCCTAATTATTTGGGCTAATTAGGGTTCAGAATCTAACTCAGCATGTGGACCTGGGATTGACCTGCATGCCTTGTGATTAATGAACATGGTAATGTTAAATAATGTTAAATAATGTTAATGTCTTAAAACCTGCTAAATGTGGCTTTGTTCACAATTCTACAAATGAATCGTTTTACATACGTGTTACATACGTGTTACATCTTTGACATTCCTTGGTTTAGCTTTTTGTAAAATGTTCTTGTGTAATGTTCTAGCAGTCATATTCTTCCAGCTATATTTGGCTGGAATGAGTAAAAAGCTCCTAATTTCCATTTCTCTGAGTCCTTTGTTATCTTCTCCTGAAACAGCAATCCTGACTGACCAAATGGGTTTCCTGAAAAAAGGAGAGAGAAAGAGAGAGAGATACAGGTGGAGAGAAAGAGAGAAGCAGCGAAATTGTAAAAAAAAAAAAGTAGGCTACGGACATTTCCATGGTTTTAAAATTCTAAAACCCAATCATGAAAATGCACATAGCACAAGAGAAATAATGAACGCCCCGGGAGCAAGGAGAGCACATGCCAGTAAATAACACAGATAACAAGCTCATCACATCTGGGTACGTGCTGTGGCCTGGGTAGAGCACTGCCTCAGGCCTCCTGGCTTTCACACCTGTTACTCCGTTTTATTTTCACCCTGGGCTAAACACACAATATGATGCCTTTTTTTTCATTAAAAAAATCCATTTCCTACAAGGTTGTGTGATGCTGTGTGACTGCCTTCATGCTCAAGTAAATGCACTTACACCCTGAGAAGATTAGCGCGTGTGGTCACCTTGGGGACGAACACTGGTGTGAACTAATAGGAAGGTGTTCAATTCAAATAGCTTTGACTCAACTGTCACCTATGAGTAAGGAGACCTGAATATAAGGGGGGTACTTAACAAGTTGATGTTAGGGTCTCAATAAATTGATTGTTGACTTTATATTTTAGACCATGATGTATGGTATGTATGTCGTATGAGTGACATATCTGCCAATTGTAGGAAATGCAAGTACAAAAGGTTTATATGAATACATTTAAAGTAGATTTGATTATTCTCGTTGACTTTTAGTCTAATGCGATTATAACAATATGCTGTATGCGATGTACTGTTGCTCCGGGAACAGCTGTGGCTGGAGGCATTCGGTTTTCAGGTCATCTGTCCCTCCCTACTATTCAAACACATTTGGCACAAACATTCACTTGGACTCAAGGATGGACTGATTACATTTTGGGTGGTGAAAAGTCAAAGTCGCTGTGACCTCACATCCATCCCATTTTCTTATCTTAAGAATGCCTTGAGGGTATTTATACTAATTTGGCACAAACGTCCACTTAGAATCAAGGATGATTGGACAAAGTTTTAGACGTGGACAGAAGCTTGGACGTGGACAGAGGCTTGGACGTGGACAAAGGTTTAGACGTGGACAGAGGCTTGGACGTGGACAGGCTTGTACGTGGACAGAGGCTTGGATGTGGACAGAAGCTTGGACGTGGACAGAGGCTTGGACGTGGACACAGGTTTTGACGTGGACAGAGGCTTGTACCTGGACAGAGGTTTGGACGTGGACAGAGGCTTGGACGTGGACAGAAGCTTGTACGTGGACAGAGGCTTGGACGTGGACAGAAGCTTGTATGTGGACAGAGGCTTGGACGTGGACAGAAGCTTGTATGTGGACACAGGCTCGGACCTGGACACAGGCTTGGACCTGGACAGAGGCTTGGACGTGGACAGGTCTGAATGATTTCCTGAAGTTTACACAAGCACAGAGACAGACAGACAGACACCAGCAAATACAGCATTTTTTATTTGTTTACTTTGCCAACAGGAAGTAACATTGCTCTTAACACCTGATCATATTTCACTTCTGATTCTGACGACATCCCCCTGGGTAGCGAACACGCTAACGTTTACCTAACATTTCAACATTTTCCATTTTCCTGTCTTTGCTGAAATTCAGAAATGTATTTTGAGACTCGTTGACTCACGCCAGATTAAATAAGGTTAGGTTATTGCAAAAGTGACATTTGCAGTGTGTTTTTTGCTTAATAAGGGTACTCACCATTAGCAACATCGTAAACGGCCGTTGTGAAGGTAACATAACGTTACCTCATTTTAAGATTTCTACCTTAACTAACTTAACCTTCTTTATCCAGTTTTCTTTCTTAGCTAAGTAACTAATGTATAATATATTCAGCTCTAAACTTCACAAGTTTAACGCCCAATGATTTAAATGGATATTTAGAAAACACAATATACTCACTTTATATTACATATATTATATTACACTTTATATTAGTTAAAGTTAGGCTACTTAAGCTAACTTTATCACCCGTTACTCGTCGCTGTCCTTGAGTCTTTCTCCAAATATCGCGAGAGGATGAGCAACTGGAAATCAGTGACGTACCTACTGAACGACGACTGAGTCCCAACAATGTGATTTTTTTTTTTTGCCCACTAATGTGAATACAAAGACTTGGTAATTAAATATCCATAACATTGTAGCAAACAAAAAGAAAACCCCAGAATAAACACAGCGAGTTGGTGCCACGGAGAGAAAAACTGTTTCACAGTGAGATATGAGAAAGTAGGCCCATCATTGACTGACAAAGTTAGTAAAATAGCCTGTTTGTGAGAGCACCGAGAGACCAAATGGTAATTATTCTGTGTAAATAATATCTCATCTGTCCTGCATGAATTGGTTCAATTAGTGTTTTCTAAAGCATCGCACTATAAAACCAACCCCCAAATTAAATAAAACAAAACATTTAAATTAAAAAGCAGCGACACAGAAAACATGGAAACTGTGATGTTATAGATATATACTTTATTAATTCTCTCTGATAAAATAAAAATTACAAAATAATTTCAACCCCAAACGGCACTTTCCTTGTTCATAATTATTTAACGTATTGTTAATACATATATCATAATTGTCATGACGAATGAGAAGAATACTATAGTTTAGTAATATTAGATATCAGCTATAACTGCGTTTAATCATAATGGTAGAAAAGACTAAGCAATACAAAGCTAGATTTCGTTAACAGCATACTATACAATATTCCAAGCGTATGTAATTCAGTATTCCGGCCACAGCGTGTCGCTATAAGACAGTTTTCGATATTATCTCCTATGCAAGGGTAGGCTCGTCTCTTTTCATCACACCATTATAATCCCTCTCAGATATACTTGAGTTTATCTCTCTATGTTTTATTCATTTCATAAGCAACTGTTCCTTCATGGCCATTTATCCTTTATAAGGTTTATTTGTGTTCCCTTGTGTTCATCCATTGTCCACCTCGATCTGTTTTAAAGCAGTGAAGAGCAGTTCATGTACAGCACTGTAACAAGTCCATACCCAGATTTTCACAGTTATTCCCTCAGAAATATTGTCAGGATATCTGCAACGCCTCCTGCTATCTTTTGTCCCCAGTGACAGCAGCATTCCCTGCCTCTTATTGAAGTCCATTTAAGAGAGAGCACTTTGGTTGTAGAGGTGTGTGTGTATCTTTGTGTGTGTGTGTGTGTGTGTGTGTGTGTGTGTGGATGCCTGTTCCTGTGTCTGCATGGCAGTTTAAGTGATCAAGCAAGCAAGAGTGTGTGAGTGTATTTCTTTACACAGAATACATTCATGATAACAGTGCGTTGATTTGGGACTGCAACCTTGAAAAAGAATGGCAGTAAGTAAAGTCTTCTTCCCTTCATTAACGGTCAAAGACACAACCCTACATTGTGAAAAAATATCAATTAGCTTAAAATCAACCTATAATCATACAGCTAAACAATTGTTTCATTTTTTATTAAATTGATTAATAATGTAAAAATCAATATTTTAGTTATTGTAAGTATAAATATTTTTCAGAGAATTAAAGCAAAACAATAGATACCACAGCATCCCAGTCAATCTGACTCCACTGGCTTCGGACAAGTAAAAGAATAAGCAGATCATTTATTATTGATGGAGAATGTTTTGACTGGTATTTTAGCCGTCTGCTCGGCGGAGCACTCAACAAACGCGGAGCATTAAGTTTGTGTCTTGAAAAGTCAAAATGAATCAACCAGATTGAAATGCCAGTTTAATAAATGTCTGTGTTGTAATCTATTTTTTTCTCCCAACAACCATTCCAGTATTAATGCACTTGATACAACTATAATTTCCCCCCCCCTCCGATTAGAAATGTCAACAAATTAAACAAAACCAAAAGTCTAATTTGAGTACAGCAAACCTACAAGTTCACGTACACATCAGTTCAACCCAATATTTGACTCAATAAACGCAGTAATAAGGTCCTGTCGTAGCTGCGTCGGTTATGTTATCATCTGCAACCGTCTTCCTTCTCACAAACAGATGTTATGATGACCACTGACCCTCAGTGACTCATTTCAACTTCTTCTGTCATTTGTGTCATTCAGTGAATGCTTATGATTCTCCCCGACAGAGTGGGTAAAAATGTCACAACTATGGTGAGCTCACACCCACCAAAGGTAAGTGGCTTGGATGAACTTTGTTTTTTACAGCGTGTCTACATTGCTTGGCAGTGCTCTGTGGAGACTGACTGTGCATTGAGTTCTTGGCAGTATAGGCTTAGTATCATCTGGTGGGCTAGTGCACACCGTCTCTGTGTGTGTGAATAGGGCCTGCATCGTGAAAGATGGTGTATGTTTGTGCTGTGTTAACTTGTATTGCGTTGATGATGCGTCAATATAAGTTGTGTGTGTGTGTGTGTGTGTGTGTGCAGTACATGCCACTAGTGTATTTTTTTTAAATATATATCATGGTCAGATTGATCGGACCTTCTGTTAAAGGGATGCTCGTTAACACACAATTAGCATTCAGATAGAAAATACATCATAAGGATAAAAAGTCATGGTCATTAATTCCTGATGAAGGGAGAGAGATTGGGAGAGGGGGAAAGGAAGAGAGACAGAGAGAGAGACAGAGAGAGAGAGAGAGAGAGAGAGAGAGAGAGAGAGAGAGAGAGAGAGAGAGAGAGAGAGAGAGAGAGAGAGAATAAAGGCCCTTTTAAGTAATTGGAGTGGATTCCATTTAGATGCTCTGAGTTTATATAATTATTCCTCGTTATTTCTCCTCCTCTCCTCCCCTCATCCTCTCTACCTCCATTTCTCACCCTCTTGACATTCTTCCTCCCCCTCACACCTTTTAGAGTCTCCATTATTCTTCTCCTTCCCTTGTCAGGGATAGCGCCCCAAAGTCCTTAACATGTCTCATCGTTCATACTGGTCCTCCATCTTAATCCTATTATTTCTCCTCACAGTCCCGTCTTCAACCCTCCCTCATGGAGCGTTCGTTTCAGAGGATCACCTCTCACATGTCTCTCCTCCTCCCTCCTTTTTCCTTTCCTTTAGTCCCCCCCCCCTCCCACTCCTCAGAGCCGTCTTCAGCAGCTAGAAGTGCAGATGTTGGGGTTGGGACTGCCCTCCAGGCTCCCCTCTGGGCTCAGAGGTGGGGGCGACTCCAAGGCCAATATAGGGACCTGGGAGGGGGGCCCTGCCGGAGGTGTGACCTGGATTGGCGCAACTGGCGCTGGAGCAGTGGTTAAAGATGCAGCTGGGGACAGTGGGACCACAGCACCTCCTCCACTACCTCCTCTCCCATCCCTCTCTCGAAGCAAGTGGACCAGGGCGGCGTGCTGGGCGCTGAGGGTGGCTGAGAGGTGGGCAGGCAGGGTGTTGAAGCCGGCGGTGAGCTGCTCCACCCGCTGCTCCAGGGACAGCATCTGGCGCTCCAAGTCCTCGCTGCGGTCGTTGAGCTCTGACATGAGCTCATACATGACGCTCTGCATCTGTGAGAGGAGAGGAGAGATGACACTTGGAAGAAGGGAGACTGATTGCTATGACTTAATGAGTATTATGATGGTTGCTTTAGTAAAGCTGGTTTAGGGAAAATGTATTTGGACTGAATAAGAAGAGACAGCATAGGAGTTAGATTGTGAGGTAAAAGTTGAAAGAGGGCAAGCCTGAGGCTGGGGAGGAGTGAGTAAGACAGGATGAAAAAATGTGCAAGAGGGACTAGAAGCTGGGATGAAGAAAAAGCTGGAGGGAAGTCTTTACGTGGGTTGATTGCGAAGAAAGAGAGGAAAGAGAGAATGAAATGTCCCTGCCTCACACATCCTGGTCTCCGTAACCATGGTAAACGCACAAGTGGCCAATTGAGATGGAGTCACTGAGATGGCATAATTGCAAAATATTTGGTGCTAAAGGCACTGCTCCTAGATACAAACACACACTCACACACACACAGGCACACTCACACACACTCACACACACACACACATTCTCTTTCAGACACCCACACAGTAACAGAAAAACATGAGCACTCCCCTCCCTCCTCTCATTTCCTCCTCGCACTCTCACACAGTCATCCCTGTTTTAACACTTTTTCCGGTTGCTAGGAGACACAAAGCCATGGAAACGGGCAGGTCATCTCTGAAAAGGAGGATTGTCGTGGGATATTTGGGGGGAGGGGGGGCAAAGGCATGTGAGCCATGAGTTACCTACCTGTGTGATGGTTACGTGTCCGTGAAGTGTGTGTGTGTGTGTGTGTGTGTGTGTGACTCACCTTTGAGAGGTCCACTAGTGTGTTGGCCTGATCACTGAGTTTCCTCTGCTCCATTTTCACACTACGTAATCTGCAAACAGATACACACACACACACACACAATAAATACACACACAAAGTTGAAACCCGGTGAATACACAGCGGTTGGTCCAGAGAGCTAATCCCTCCGGGTCCAGACAACAACGCTGCAGAGCGGTCACCTTGCCTAATTCAGCCTCATTTCTACCTGCAGTGTGTCGCTAGAGTCTGAATGCACAAACAGTGTGCTTGGAAACACTGGAGTTTTGTAATGCGGGTGAAAGTATAGGTCAGTTTAATGTTAGAGTCTGAGATCTTAAGCTGAAGGGAACAGGGTAGTTTAAATATTAAGCAACCTTAAGGGGAATAAGGCCTATAGGGAAATAATCGAAATGAAATGAAATGAATAAATTGTCTTTTTTTAGTCCAATTAAAAATAGGACGTGGCCAACTCTCAATACAATAATAATTAGTGAAGTAAAGGTCTAATCTGTGTTTTCATATAAGGAACCCTGTGGTGCAGACTTCATCAGGCTGCACCTCCACCTACTCGTCCCCTGTTACGCTGACAGGATTGAACCAGAAAATTCATTCATATCCCCCTAAAACCGCCCCGTTACTATGCTCAGCCTCTCATCCAAGTCCACATGCTTCACCATGAGCCGTTCCATGAGACAATTAAAAGAGTCTTAGGTCTCTTGACTCCGGCTTTCGAAGGCACACGTTTAATGTTCTTGAGTCTAGACTGAGCCGCTCAAGATCAGAAGCAGCAAGCGACATTAAAGGGATGCTTAATTGTGACGCTAGACGGCCTTTCACTAAAACAACCTTTAAAAAGATCACTCGTGGCTGTGTGGCCATGCAAATTTAACTAAACAACGCCGTGGAAGAAATTAATTACAAGGCGTGATTAAGTTCTGCTGCATGCATTAGTGTAATATTAACTTATACAGCACTTCTGAGAAGAGATGCTGATCACAGTGTCTCTAATAGTACACAGTGCAGCGATTATCCAGTGCCACAGCTGTATTTGCCTGGAGTGAACCTGCCCTTTAGTAGATTATGTGTGTGTGTGTGTGTGTGTGGGGGGGGGGGGGGGGGGGGGGGGGGGGGGGGAGGGGGGGGGGGGGGGGGGGGATTCATGCACTTTATCTGATTATCAGCGTTGATCTAACTTGTGGGTGGATAGAAAGTACAGCTGATATCAAAGGCTTCAGCAGCACTGTTGTATGCATGTGCTTCTGTATTTGTTTTTGAGTGTGCGTTTACGCGGGTGTGTGTGTGTGTGTGTGTGAGGATGTAAGGTGTGGTCTCACTGATGTATAGCCTGGAGGAACTTCCGCTGGTGTTTGCGGACTCTGCAGTGGTCGATCTTCTTCATCAGCTTGGTGTGTTTGTAGATGAGCCAGGTTTCCCTCAGCACGTTAGCCGCTGCATTCTTTATCTGCTCGCACACAATGCACATAAACACCGTACATTAGCAACAGGTAACCCTTGGCAACTGAAGCAGGCAACAGGTTTGAGAACAGAGAACAGGGTTGGGCAAACCTGTCTGAAATACAATGAGAACAGGGTATGCTCCCCCCCTCCTGTTTCATTTCGTGGCCCTAGCCCTGTTCTCTCTGGGCCCAGCGCCATTTTTTTTGTGGCCCTAGCCCTGTTCTCTCTGGGCCCAGCCCCATTTTTTTGTGGCTCCTGCCCCGCTTCACTGTGGCCCCAGCCCTGTTCTCTGGAGCCCAGCCTGGTTCTCTTGGGCCCAGCCTGTTCTCTGGGGCCTAGCCCTGTTTTCTTTCAAACAGGTTAACCCTCTCTCTTTTCTCCTCCAATCTCCATTGTTTCCCTACAAAGAAAAAAAAACCATCCCATCTTTTTCTTCTCAGAGGCTGCCCTCATTCTCCCTCTTTCTCCACACACTCCGCTTGCTTGCTTTTCATGTGCACATAAACAGCTTCCTCCTTAGGGAGACTTAGCAATGAGAACCAACAGGAGTCTCCGACACACGCTTCTCTCCTCTCTCGGTCTGCCAATATGCCACATGGTATGTTAGACTAACTCGGATGGTTGGAAGTAATTCACTACACTACCAGCGTCGTTCATTAAAACCAGTGATCTTCCATTTAATTAGAACAACTCAAAGAAACAATGGTGGCACGAGTCGCTGCTCTTAAACTAGCTGTCAAAGACAACCTCATCCCTGCAGGAGAGACATATTAGAGAAATATCTCATAGAACGCCTGAGAAGCATCAGAGTTAATAGCAAAATGTTTCTTTTTCTCCAGTTTGCTGTCAGACAAAGGCTTCAGTTGGTTTTACTTTGTACCATCTGAATGGGAGATTGCAGTGATTTAAGACTCATTCAAAATCAGTCAGGATCAGGATTCAGCTGCATCTATATCCATATCTGATCCACTATGTTTCATACTGTGCATCTCTATAGGTTGCTATATAATTACAACACAGGGGTCTGACATTCGGCAATAGCACGAGTGGATACCATAGAGTAGAGAGAAGAGAGGGAGAGAATCTGTAAGGACATAAATTGAATGAGAGACTTCAAAGCGATGCTGAGCACTGAACAAAGAACAATTATACCCCCGTCTGAGGAGCACAAAAGACCCCGGCAGCTTGGCTAATCAGCACCTATCCACTGCAGTCAAGGACTGCTCACACACACATGCACGCCTCCACATAAACATATGCAGACAAACACACACTATTGGCCACAGATGAAGAGAGTAGGAGGCCTTGGGCCTTGCAGATGTGTTTTCAATGACACGGAGGAAGTCAAACCAAAAAGAGCCAATCCAACATACTAGATCATATATAGAACCCCTCAAGGGAGTTGAGCCTCATGTTACCAGTCACTCTTAATGACAGTTAGCATTACAAACTTAGTCATTCTAACCTTTTTACAGCCTGTTTGCAGATACAAGATATTCAAATGTAGTATGCAAATCTAATGTGAGAAAACCCAATAAAATTAATACAAAAATATGATATCATTTCGGTTCCCATGCCATGACCAATGTGATTTGGATGTAAAGCTAGGGCTGCAGCATGAGGTTAAAGCCTCTATCCTGTGTTTCTCCCTCTGAGCCTCATCTCCCAATGTGTATCAATGGGATTACAGATGCATGTAGTAAGGACAGTCACTGATCCCAAAGAGGCAGCACCAAAATGAAGACATGTTGTTGGTGGGCTTACAGCACTATAAACCAACATCAGTGCTAATATCTTGACGGTAGTCTTGCATCTTTAAAAAATGCTTTAACATAAAATGTTAAATCAGAACCGATTAGGGGCCGTCTGGTATTTATGGAATGGGCCACTGGAGGAAAATGGGGGTATATTTTTATATTAAGTTATTTTAGACAGGGTCATTATATATAAACCCCCCCGGTGATATAAATTATATCACCGGGGGGATTATGCATAAAGGGAGCTGCACGGTGATGTAGTGGGTAGCACTCTCGCCTCACAGCAAGAGGGTCCTGGGTTCGATCTCCGGGTCGGCCCCAGGTTCCTTCTGTGTGGAGTTTGCATGTTCTCCCCGTGTAAGCGTGGGTTCTCTCCGGGTTCTCCGGCTTCCTCCCACAGTCCAAAGACATGCAGGATGGGGATAGGTTGATTGGTGACTCTAAATTGCCCGTAGGTGTGAATGTGAGTGTGAATGGTTGTTTGTCTCTACATGTTGGCCCTGTGATAGACTGGCGTCCTGTCCAGGGTGTACCCTGCCTTCGCCCAATGACAGCTGGGATCGGCTCCAGCCCCCCCGTGACCCTAAATACAGGATAAGCGGTAGAAAATGGAAAATGGATGGTTATGCATAAAGTGATCAGAGGTCCAAAAATCCCTCCGGTGGGTCTTAAAATAAATAACGGTCCCTTACAAAGAGGATATTTGCAACCAAACATTGGTGAAATGTATTTGCCTGGATTACGTCTTATTTCTCTTTTTTAAATCAGGTTACTGAAGAGCACATTCAATAACCCTGATATCTACAGGCCCATTGGTTAATTGACATGTCAAAACGTATTTATAGTTGATTAACCACTGCAGGCTGAGTGAAATGAGATGAATGATGGCATCTTGTGTCTGTAGCCGGTTTCTGCTGCGGTTTCTGCACAAACTTCCAACGTGTCTCAATCAATGCAAGCCGTACTTCCAGCCATTTAATCAGATGCTGCTGAAGCTTCACCCTTAATTTCAATGGTGGGGAATCATTGCAAATGATACTGCAACTGATAATATCTCACTGTTTTATTACCCACCACCATCTTTATGTTTCTATCTCTCTCCTCCTGGGTGTAAAAAGTAGAAACTAGGAATACTTAATTTACAAACCCCCCAACATGAGGCGCTAACAATACCCCAACAGAAACCAATGACACCAGCAGCAGCAGCAGCAGCAGCAGCTATTCCTGGACCATATGGCAGGCACTTGGGCAACGTTGGTGCCATATGGCTGGTTTGGGTCAAAGACCTGTTCTGGTTGCTCCCCTACTCAGCAAACCTTATGGCAAGTACATGAGAAATCTGTTAAGACGAGGAGTTCCCACATCTCTGCATGTTGGGTGGCTGTTGACACATTGTGTGGTATAAATCAATCAGTACATATAAAAAGATTATTTTAGAAATGTCATACAGACAACCACATGGAAAGCGAAAAAAAAAAAAAAAATCAGAACTCCAACACTTCATTTGTTGCTTGTACTGAAAAAAGGAAATCCTGGATTTTTCCCTTCATTCTCCGTCGTGATGGAGACAGTTTTCTTACATCGGAGGAAAAGCCGCCTGACCCTTCCAACCCAGGAGTCTTGATGACCTATGTATGCAATCAGTAGTCTAATTAAATGCTATGGTGCTGGAGATACACGGAGCAGAAAACATAAACAAACAGACCAATTACCGTGGCAACCACCTCCCACCTCATCAGTGTGCCACAGCGACTCGGCCTTACCTGTTCTGACCTTCCCCTAACGGGTACAATGACACGAGGTCGACACAAAACAAATCATTCAAAGCATGATGTTCAGATTAACCGGCTCCCACTTAAGTGTATTTTCTGCATGTGAGTGTGTCTCCTGAATGAGGTCAGATCGAGGCAGGGCTCCATGAGAAAGAAGAGTTCAAAAGGAAAAGAACCGTTAGAGATGTGTAAATGCTGAGTGTCAAATGAATTTTTTGTCGCTGATACGTCCACACTAATACTAATAATGATCCATCTGGCCTCGTGGGAATTATAAGGCTGTAGGAAAAGTTATTTTTACTGTGTGGAGTGAAAGCTAGCTCAGTAGAAACCTTTTGGGGGGTTAGATTGCTCCCATTTGGCTAATGGTGTATCAACATTGGAAGGCATAGCAGCACCTCCTCCTTGGCCGGAGCCCAGAGTGCACTCTGAATATTCAGAGAGGGCGAAGTGCAAAAGATGCCACAGGGACTTCTAAAAGTGCTCTGTTTCTAACCAAACGCCCAGATTGGAAACAGAATACACGTTCAGAGCACCAATTGTTGAATGATAATATTTTCCAACGTGACTGAAACGGCTTGAATCCAAAGAACTGACCTCAGAAACAGCCGTATTCACACGGCCGCTTGGCTGATGACTTCAGTGAATGGCGCTTAATTGACATTGTAGCGCAATCAAAAGGAAGGACACGCCACTCCACCGACTACAGTAAGTGTTTATCAGCGTGGACAGTGCTCTGAATGTTCTGACCACACAGACGTTCAGCAGTGCTCTGAATGAACCGACACAGTCTTTTAAACACACTCTCTCTGCCCGACAACAAACTCCAGCCCTCACACACGGCCGACTTCAGGGCCACGTTAACCAGCCAAGTTGATAAGTAATTAACATCTGTATTAATCCTGACCAAGGGAGACTTCACTTCAGTGAACACATGGAAATGAACCCTGTGCAATGAACTTTGAATGGTGATTTTAAATCACATCCTCCTCCTTGATAAGGTGATGAGGTCCTCTGCACCACACACACCGTTTCAAGATTTGGAGCCTGGTCGGGCGCATCTAAAAGTCTGATCCGGAGATGAAAGCAGAGAACACGCAAATGATGGAAAGTTAAATATTTTTGAAGTATGCCGAAGTACGTGTCAGAGAGTATTAAAAATACCACACACGTTTGAACTTAAGTGATCCGTGCCGTACACAGATGTCTTGAGGAGGTAATCTTGCAGTTTTTTGGAATCTGTTCAACCACACCCAGCACTTTTCTTACACAGGTGAAGGAAGTGGAATCAAACAGGCATTAGCCTACTGAAATCTGGCTAAAAGCCACACTCATTGGTACTTAATTGACATTCCTGGTAATCCTTCAATCAGAAGGAAACGCTATTTCACAGATGTACAAAGCCAGTGGGTGTGCTTTTGTGTCTGTTTGTGTGAGTGAGTGTGTGTATGTGTGTGTGTGTGTGAGAGTACATACAATCCCGGCAGAATGCAAAGTCTGTCATTGCATTATTCATGATAAAGCCTTGAGTGGTTATATTCTCTTGTTACGACGATATGGCAGAAAATGGCCCCAGCCATGTAAATCAACGTGCGTACAACAGCTTCAATCACGGCTCTCTCAGTAATAGAGGACAGGAGACAATTATCACGGCGTAAACGGAAACCCTTTGAAGGAGTTGTCAGCGGGCAGCATTGTGCTGAATGAAACCGACGTATGGCGCCTCCCTTACTTGATGACTGGCTTTGTTAAGGAAGTGGTTTGTTTGATTGAGGAGGACGTTCAATTAAAAATTTAAAGTATGTTCTTCTCCTTCATCTAGGGGTGATAAGCATCTGTTTGAGCTATATCATTGTAATTATTTATAAAAAAAAGGTACAAATAATATTATTTTCCATTACAAATATTTCTACAAGTTGCCACGGGGCACATGGAAATATTTCAGAATAGCTTGAGTAATTAAAAAAAAACGAATTAGAATGTTATTTACCCACATAGCCTATGTGTTCAGCAACAAAATTTACACAAAAAGATTACAAATTAGTGCGAGGCTGATCTTTTGTACATATTTACAGTCACGACAAGCAGCCAGAGTGACACAACTAAACCATCCTGGCTTTAATGCACCTAAAACACGTTTTGAGCTCAATGCTAAAATACACTCATGATGACGATGTTAACATGCTGATCATTGTTTATGCGCACCATCTGGCTTTAGCATGATAGCGTGTTAGAATTTATATAATACTACCATAATCAATATCATGGTAGTCCATCCCATAATTGCTGAGATATACAGTCTGGATAAAACTTGTGGATTGACTGACCCATCATAGCTAGCATTAATAAAACACACACACACACACACACACACACACTGTTCAGGTGTTAGACACTGTGTGAACACACTCAGGTTGACCTGGCCGGAGCCTGCAGGAAGACGAGGCAAACCAAACAGCTTCTCTGTTGATGCTTGATGTACACTGAAATGATTGATAACCCGACCACGTTCAGTCACCCAGATACCCTGCTGCCATAATGTACCCTACATATTTGATATGGGAGCTATTTTTAAAACTTGGAACTTTCAACTGTATGAAAAATTGAAAAGGACCGGAGGAGGGAGGGAGTGAGAGATGGAGGGGAGGAGGCAAGGATGAAAGAAAGGAGAGGGCAAAGGAGGGAGGAGAGGTGACAGAAAGAGTGAGAGAGAGGGATTTACTGTAAGAGAGGCAAATGTCAGAGGAGAGAGGAGGCGGAGGGGAGGCCACGTGGGAGGAAAAAGATGGTAAAATAGGGACAGATGGTAAGTGAGGGAGCAGA
This sequence comes from Eutrigla gurnardus, assembly GCF_963514095.1. Taxonomy (NCBI): domain Eukaryota; kingdom Metazoa; phylum Chordata; class Actinopteri; order Perciformes; family Triglidae; genus Eutrigla; species Eutrigla gurnardus. The sequence goes on along the minus strand of NC_139937.1, from coordinate 4,024,764 downwards.
ACAGAGCAGAGAGTGAGAAAGAGGCAACCTTTTATTGCCTTCACTCACTCACTCAAACACCTTGTCACAATACAGGCCGTTTTGTAGCAGTCGTGGAGCGTGAAGGAGGGGCAGCGAAAAGGACAGCTCATTTGGCCTCTCAACACCGTCTCTTCCCGGAAAATAGAGTATAACTCAGCCAGAGGACGATGACACATAAAACCCTATTTTTCTGAATGCAGTTCTGTCTGCGTGTCACCGTGCTGAACAAGATGTGTGTTTGTTTTCTTGAAGTCATTGTCACACTCATTCACACCACGAGCATACGCACCCTCTTGGTGAGTTGCGTGTCCATCATGAAGTTGTGTACGTGTTTCTCGGCCTTGGTCAGCTCCAGCTTCCTGGCTACCACGGCAACCACCAGAGCTGTACAGCCCGCACCCTGAGGGGGGAGGGGAGGGCAGGGGAGGGAGAGAGGAGGAAAAGACAGTGCAGTCAGTCAGTTAAGAGGAGGAATTGGTAAATCGGGGGCTTTTATGGGAATTAGCCCAGATGACGGAAGGGAACGAGGAAAAATATGAGGAAGGCATTCGCATGACAGAAGGAGAAGTGAATGGGAGAGAGGAGAAGATTAAGAGGGAAAGCTCCGTTCCAGATCCACGTTTCCTCATGTTGAGCAGCAAGCCAAGTCTATTTTCACTTCCGATCCATCTGGTGTGAGATCCCTTCTCTATCGCCTCTACATGGAGCCGCAAAAAATATCCCCCTTATAGACGAAAAAACACATCGAAGATTGACACCACCAAATTTCATTTAATTGGATGCTGCCAATCTGAATTACACGGTGTCAGTCTTCTCCTGTCACCGGAGGCTCGAGGCCTGCAGGAGGTGTAAAAGTATGAAACGCAGACCGGTTTGTCTGTATTCCAGCTCCAGCCACACGGGACATACGGTGAATTCATTTGGGGGAGAGTGACAGCAGTCTCTCAACCAGAAAGACATGCTTGAGAGGAGAAGAGGAGCAGGAACACGGGGAGGAAGACAGACTTAATTAACTTTCAGATTAGACACTGTTTTCAGTGGGGCTGTTGAGTGCTCACAGGTCCCTGTGAAGGGGGCAGGCGTCTAGAGGGAAGAGATAAAGAGAGCGCAAAGCTATGAGTAAATACAAACGGAGGAAGGGAAGGAAACACGGAGGGTGGTTGGAGGAGAGGATGTGTGCACGGAGGAGAGAGATGGAGAAGAAGGCGATGTTAATGAGGTCACATATCTCCTGATAAGTACCGAATGAAGATTAAGGATGTTTAATGAAAATGTAGGGAGAGAGAGAGAGAGAGAGAGAGAGAGAGAGAGAGAGAGAGAGAGAGAGAGAGAGAGAGAGAGAGAGAATAAAAGATAGGAGTTTTGAAGCGTGTTGGAGACGGCCAGGACTTCATCACACAACTCTTGAACAATAACACAGGTTTTTCCAAAAATAACGTTGGCTGGGTTCAGGAAAATGTAACACACAAACAGGCATTAGTGCCCACGTCTATACACTCATCCACTCTGTTTGTGTTTATTCACAAAACTATGAATAAAATATGACAAAGGCCGATGGAAAACCCTCGGAGCGTTCGTATGTCTGTGCTTTAGGGAAAACGAGCGCCCGACGAATCGCTACAGCGCGTGCACGTGCGGCGCGGTGTCCGCGTATCCAACTGTGCGTGCGCGTTCAGAACCGTCGGCCACAAACAGCGGGGTGCTGATTGGTTTGCCATGACAGCCTAGTAGGTGTGTATGCTCATGCATGCTAGAGCGTTTGTTTGTGTATTCGCCTGCATCCATTTGATTTCAGCAGGGTTCCCCGTGCAATCTCCGCAGAGTGACACAGCTGCCGATGGCTCCGCTGCTGGATCTGTTTCATGTGCCCGGGTGTTTCCCCTCACTTCCTCCGCTGCAGAGCGACCAACCTACGGAGCTGTCAGAGAGGAAAGCACCGATCTGTGCTTCTGAGCAAAACCCGCATCTGTTTGAGCTCCAGGCAGAGGAGAGTAGTTTCCCCAACAGGAACGCACAGAGGAAAGAGAGGAAGATGTTCAACGCGCAAAGAAACGTGACATTTAATGTGTTCAATTAGAGCGCACAATACAAGCAATTAGAGGCTGACAGGAGCACAAAACGGGGTTGAAGTTGCAGATACTCTACATCACTTTAACCTGACGTCCAGAACTACAGCATAGGCTGCATTCACTTTGCTTTGACCCCTGACCCCGCTTGTCCTTTATAAGCAAACAGCTGATGAACGACATGCTATAATGTAGCTGCACGCAGATATAAGACAATCTATGTGTTTATTGATACACAGTATTTGTTAAAATTCATACCTTTGATGCCATATTTTATACAATTTGTAGCTGTTTCATTATATTGTCAACCATTATCTGTATAAACACCAGTTATGGGTGACAAATACATACAAATGCACTTAAATATGCAACTACATCATCATGTGTTATAAACCCTATATGTAATATGTGCATGCTGCTCATTAATGCTGGGTGGGAGTAAAATGCATACTAATATATGTGAATGAAGATATAGATATGCAAATAAAGAGAAGATGTACCCTCCCGCCATCCTTCCACCCACGACGACCAACACACACACATGCACACTAACACCTGGCACACCCCCAGATAGCCTCGGGGCAGTGGTATATTCCAACACTATTGGCCTTCATGTGTTGTCATAGTAACAATAGCTAGAATTTCTCCTAAAGAAACACATTACAATAATTCTCGTGCAAGAAAAAAAAAGTAATCCTGTTCCCCGTCCTCGACCTTTTACTCCTTTAAAAAAAAAATAAAAAAAATCACTTCACTCCCTGCTCTCTGCTTTCCCACGACCTGCTGCCCCCGGTCTCCCCCGGTCACCCTCCCCCATACAAGCCTCACCTTCTACCTGCATCCTCGCTCCTTCTCTGATGATCCATTAAAATAAACCAGAGGAGAGTGTGTTTGTGTGACAGCGGAGGAGAGTGTGTGTGGGAGTCTCATGAAGAGTGCATGTCACGCTGTGTCAGTGTGGTGTGGAGGATGCGGTGTGTAACAGCGGGCTCGGGACGCTCTGCATCCGCCCCCCTTTTGTGTCACTGTGTTCCATTACAATGAGTCGTACACTAAAAAAACCTGATTGTGTGATTCACCCCAGCAAATGTGTGTCTTTGTTGCATGACTGTGTTTATTCACACGTTGAAGAAAGTAAGTGAGCTGGCAAATAAAGAGCGGCTGGACGGACACAGTGAGAAATACAGACACCCAAATCATGTATATGTGACCCGCGTATGATTCCCCCGCTGAGACCTACTTCCAGAAGGACACTGGTAATCATGTCAAGTGACGTAAGCTACTTGTTGTGGACAAATATTGACGGGCTTCTGATTTTGAGAGTTATTCTGAGGGCTTTGTGATTTGTTGTCCCATCATCCGGCGGCCATTAAACTGCATCTTATCTTTATGAAACTCTAGTGGGCACATTATCACATCTTACCGTGTCCACTGATCTGAGGACAGTTTAGGGATGCTTCAAATGTTTAGTGTTCTTCTTTTGTATGAGCATCCTTTATTTTTCCATTCGATTTAACAAGATCAGCTACACCAGTATTAAAGCCTGTCATAAAAATGCCAAACCCATGGCAGTTAATGAAATATGACATATAATATCTCATGCAGGCTCCCTCATCTTTTTTGCAGGAATGTCATTTTGAGGAACACGTTGATAATGTAGTGCTTAATGCATTGTAATTCAGAAACGTAATGGGATTACATCGTTTGGTTTAAAAGCTGCGTTATCCCCGACTCAGGACACCGGCTGTGCAGCGACTTTCATCTCTTTAGCCTCACACTCTTCTATTACTCACTGTACTCTAAACACTAAACATGTGGTGCACTATGACAAGTATTACCAGGGAACTCTTTAGCATCAGATTTTGAGCTCTATTTTTTCTTTCCTGACCTTCTAAAGAATCAGCTAAATCCATCAGTCTTATTCGGACATGTCATTTAATGTACTTGACATTTAGCTATTGAGCCATTTAAAAGAGAAGAAAATGAATTTTCTTGTTATTGAAATTACAATAATTTCTTTTTTTTAACAGAACAGCGTATGTTAAAATGATAACATGGATAAAGATGAGTAGTATTGATGATCAAATCGTTCCATAAACCTGTGTTTATTTCCTGAAACGAAAGGATAGTAGAAATGAAGAAGATGGGCGAGCGACACGAGACAAAGATGTAAAGAAATGAATCGTTTGAGGAGAGAAGAACACCTGTGAAGTGATGCAAACAGAGGAGCAGCTTAAACACTGATGCTAACAGATGGACGGCAGATCGAAATAAACACATGGCCTGAGGGAAGGAGAGACGGACGGAGAGGAGAAGTGATGGAGGGATAAATAGAATGAGAGAGAAAGAGAGAGAGTGGGAGGACATGGCACACTGAAAGGTGGGACCTTCATTATGCAATGAGGACAGACAGGGGAATAACACACACACACACACACACACACACACACACACACACACACACACACACACACACACACACACACACACACACACACACACACACACACACACACACACAGACCCCTAATGTGGTTTGCACGCCTACACATCCAAAACACACAGAAGCACAGATGAAGGCTAATTCAAGGAGGATTGCCCAAATTACACAAATGGCAGAATTTCTCTCACAAATGACAGCATGCTCTCTAATCTGCTGACCTTTGAACAAGACAAGGGCAGCGCCAAGGGGAGGGGTGGGGTGGGGGGGGGGGGGGGGTAGGAGGGGGTACTGACCATGATTCCTGTGAGCAGACAGACTCCTTTGCCACAGTAAGTGTGAGGAACCATGTCTCCGTAGCCGATGGACAGGAACGTGATGGAGATAAGCCACATGGCTCCCAGGAAGTTACTGGTCACATCCTGGGCGTCGTGATATCTGAAGAGAAACACCGTCCGTGTTCAGAGGACAAAGTCAGTCAATAGAAAAATATAGAAATAAAAACAAAGAAAACAACACAACAACTGGCTCACTGGTCCCGTCTGCAAATGTGGGCGTCACACCTCATACAGGTGCCCTTCTTTTCTTTTGCCTGACACTGAACACATCATATAAACAGAGGCACTCGCCACCATCATTCCTGCCCTATGCACAACACTGTTGCCATAGCAACCCAACCCGGTGCAGATAGTTGTTGTCTCAAAAACACAAATAACGTAAATTATAGCCTTGAGTGTTGGCAAAAGGTAGATTTTCACTCTATTCTCCGGCCTGAAGGGACACACTCGCTAAATTCTCAAATTTGCATCTTTTTGGAAGCAGTTTAATTGCATCTCATATGTGTTTTCCTTCGATAATATGGTTTGGAAAGGAGTGTAAATGCCAATTAAACTTGGATGTACACCAACCAACGGCTTCCCAGCAGCCAGGCAATGAGGCTTCTAATTTTGACCATATTTCCATGATTATCTCCATCACGAAAGTCACGAAAGGCACGGCCACTTCCTGCTTTTCACTTGATCTTACATCAATAACATCACATCATTCATTAAATCTGATTAGAACTCATAAAGACAATTTCATTTACAGATTGAACCAGTCTGTCTCAATAACAGAGAGAAATCTCCAGTCTGCACCTCCAGCTGGTGCAAGTATTTCAGTCCAATATATCTATATGTCTATCTGTGTATGTAGAAGAGCTTTCAGGACATAACCCTGTGAAGAAATATCAACAATACAATCTGCAAGGTATTAAAAGGACGGGAACAACACATTGTCATATAGCTGTGTACGTTTAAGTATAAATCACTGTACTTGTCAACAACTCTCATGGATGTAGATTTAAATAAAACTCATAATGACAGTTGTAATGCTGAGCTACAATGTATTTATTTATTATATTTACTTACAAAATCATTCATTGATAGAGATTCATCTGAAAGGTCAGAGAGAATGCAACAAATGGACCTCAAGTTTCTGGCTTGGATGAGATGAGCTTGATGCTCAGACATTTAGTGGAAACTGGGCTTATATATGAACATTTGACATCCCAGTTAGCTCAGCCATAAATAAATATAAATATATATAAATATAATAATCAAATAGTATAAGTCCTGATAATCATTAAAATATTAAAATGTGACTTTAACATACTAGAATGACTTATATTATTTTTATTCAGTCACCGATGAGACACACTTTTAGTGAAATATAAAACAAATCTTAATAAATAAAGTTAGATAAATAGAAAACAAGATATATACAATGTATGTGTGTATATATATATACATACATTATACTATACATAATAATAAACAATAATAATAGTAATTATTAATAATTAATTTAAAAAATGTAAATAAAAATGTATGTTTGCATCCTGTATTTTTTTCAAATGTTACCGATCTTTCAGGACACAATTATATTGTGGCTTCGTGAGAAAATGGACAAATGAAGTTACAACTCGTCGCCTGGATCACATTACGTGTCCAACTGGTGAAAAAGCCTCATAAACTCAAGTCTAAAGACGGATTATGTTGCACATGTCCCAGATCATATTTCCTGCCAATTGAATTTGAATCACTCGGTTGAATTCTGGGTCAAATCAAAAGTCTGTCAGACTGACACTCTGTCTCATGCACACAGACACAATAAAAATTATTATTGCCACTGACCTCTCACACACTCGTACGGTCCAAGCAGCGATGATCCACAGAGAGATGCTGAAGACCAGCAGCACCGTCCCGGGGCAGATAGTCATGAGGGTTTTCATTACAAACCGTGTGTTAAAATGCACCTGCAACACACACACACACACACACACACACACACACACACACACACACACACACACACACACACACACACACACACACACACACACACACACACACACACACACACAGCAGATTAATGACATAGCAATGCACATCTTCTTTTTCATGGGTGTGATTGCGTGGCTCTGAATCCTCATCCTGGACATCATTTCTCACCCGAGTCCACATCTGAGTAGCTTTTGATAGCGGCAGCTCTCTGAGAATCTCCACTGTAATTGCACCGAGGTCGGGGGCTCGCTCTCTGACTCCGGTCAAGCTAGACAGCATCTATGAGTAATTGGCCTATTTCAGTGTAGTTTTTTCCTTCTTTCTTTTTTTAATCTGTGGCTCATTTGTCATCAACTTCTGGCAGATGGATGATCTGAGAGCAAAGTTGAGGCCTGGAAGGGTTAAGCAGCTGATAAATGAGTTGCCATGTTGGAGCTTCCATGGCAGCTTCAGCACCACTCTGCCACGTAACCTGGAGGGTCAGAACAGCGCCGTCGCAGATACACTCGCAACCTGCTGAATTACCCATCTCATATCTGCTCCATCTCTCCCGCAGTGCTCGCTTGCCTCCTCCTCATCCTTGGAATTAGCATATTTCCACCACACGCTCCATCCCCACTCCCTGATTTCACTATAATGTGAATCATTTAAAGGCATTACAAATGTGGCGCCAAGCGTTTATCGCACGGCTTTGTACACATGTCTCGGCTCGTGTCGTGCCATATCACTCGACTCCTTTCCTTTTTCATGCCCCATTTGAGCCGCGCGCAATATCACGTTCTCATTTCACGCTCCCATCTCATATTGTATTATGAAAGATCTACCACAGCTTACGTCTAAGTCTCCATGTAGAGCGATAACAAGGGAGAGGGAGGGCATCTGAACTGGTGGATGAAAGGAACGAATGAAAGGGACAAGGTGGACCCAGATTTAATCCTGAGTAGAGAGCTCTTGACCTTAATACCTTTACAGCCCCTCGCCTCTATCTGTCTTTTAGACACACACACACACACCTGCATGCACACAGTCCTTCTGACCTTATTTAGGGCACCTATACTCCTGGAGGAGGCGTCGGTGAAGAGTTTGCTGTGCAGAAGCATGACTCTGGCAATGAGGTAGAGGCGCAGGAACATGGGCACGCTCAGCACCATGTCCAGGTCCGCCTCGGCATGCGACGGCGCGTACGAGAAGGCCAGCCGCGCACGCCACTGAAACTTGAAGTCGCCCGGCACCGGATGCACCGCGGACACCAGCAGCTCCAGGGCGATCAGCAGAACCCTCTCCATGGTCATGGCGATGCGCCAGTCGTCGGCGCCATTATCGATGACAAACAGCTGTGGGGACAGGAAGGACACGGGAAGAGTTAAAAGAGGGAAGGAGGTACACTTGTTTTAATGCGCCGCTGGCACAGTCACTCATCTGTGCAGGATGATACGATGCTTAAAAGAAACAAGCAGTGATTTAGAGGAAATGTCTCTTTCCGGGGACGTAAAACAGCATCCATCTAATCAGTAATCTATTCAGTCTCTACACGTCGCTTTGACTCATTTTCATATAACCTACAACTCTTACTAAGATGAAACAAATGTCAACCGAAGAGGCTGCTCTTAAGCAAAACAGGCTCCTAATGCTCCATCATATCAATATTGACAAAAAAAACAAACAGAGCCCGCTATGCCGTTCTGCATCAACATCGTTACTTTAATTGCAGCTTTGCCTCCCCGTATGTTGATGTTTCGCGTTGGTAATTGCTGTGGTTCCTCTCAATATGAAAGCTGTTGTTATTAGGAAGTGATAAGAGCGAGGTTTCATTACAATGGCTGCTCCTCCTGGCGGCGCCGACAGGAACTGGGCAGTGGGGGAGGTGGTGGTGGTGGTGGTGGGGGGTGGGGGGGGGGGGGGGGGTTGATGAGGAGAAGAAAGTGGAAAGAGACGGATGAAGTGCCGAGGAAATGAAGAGATAAAGAGAGGAAGTCAATACATTTCAGGATGTGCCAGTTATTTTGCCGGCGCAGTAAAAATGATGACCCCTCGATGTGTTTCTAGCACGGAGACGTTGTTTCATGACTTTTCTAGAAAGTCACGTCAACAAAATGCTTCACAGAAAAAGAGAATTGCACTCGATTGTACAATACTCCATTTACTTTGGAAGCAGGTTTCAAACATGCAACTTAGCAGTGCAATTGTATATATTTTGTAATTTATTAGAAATAAAATGACATTTTTGGGACTGAATTAGGAACATGAATGGACAAAAAAAAAGGTTAAAGAGGGAGAGAGAAGCAGTGAGATGAATGAGGAAACTCCCCTGCAGTAAATCAGCAGAGTTTACCTGATGCTGGAGCGCCTCGAGAAACAGTCGGTGCTCATAATTGCTCTTTACCACATGATTCATCTCGAGGGCTTTTAGCCCACACAAAAAACATGCATTGAGTAAAAAAAACTACAATACCAGGTCAAAGATCTGAACAATCTGGCAAAAACAGCCAGCTGCTCTGTGTCACGATATTTATATATCACATATGTCATCATTATCTCTATCTAGCTCAGCAGGATGCACACGTTTCCCTTGTTCCACTGTTGTAACACATGGAGCCAACACACATATGTACCCCCCCCCACACACACACACACACATGTAGCCTACGCACACGCCTGAATCATTGTGTAAACCAGCATTTGAACCAGGGGTCAAATGCTGCCTGTATTCTTTAATGATTTCAGTGAGCGTGCTCGTGTGTGTGTGTGTGTGTGTGTGTGTGTGTACTGTACTTGTCTGTATTTGTGTATGCCTGAGTGAGTTTGAGAGAGTGTGCGGACCCAGCCTCGTCATGGTGACTGTTGCCAAGGCGACAACATCAAAGAGCAGCCAAGCTTAATTAGGATCCCCAGCGAGAGAGCGGGAGAGAGAGCAGGAGCAAGAGGGAGTCAAAACGAGAGAAACGCAGTGAGAGACGAAGGCAAGAAGAAAAGAAAAGGGAGATGCAGGGAATAAGAGGGAGAGGCGTGTGTGACAGAGAATGAAGCGGTGCAGACGGGGAAGCACAGATTGTCCAACGCTTGTGTGAGTGTAGTCACATTCTGGACGCACAAATCCAGTCGTACAGTCGGATGACGGGGACTCGCCTCCTATTCAGGGTAGAAAAGGCTGGTAAACTACCACCATGGATAATGTTACACTGAGGACTGGAGTTCATTCATTTCCAGGAACACGATGTGCTTCTAAGTGACAAAAAGACGTGTGTGTGTGTGTGTAGGCTACATGTGTGTGTGTATGTGTGTGTGCGGTAGTGCGAGGCGTCAAACTTCACGTAGACTCATTCACACATATCAGCCATCATTCATCCAGCCGTGTCTCTCTTTTCCTCCGTCTACCTCCCTGTCTTTCCTCACTCCAACATCCCTCACTTGCCATCCTCCTCTCTCTGAATGACATCTCTCCAAATCAGAACAGAGGTGATCCAGTTTCTTGCCACTGAAGGGAACAAGCCGCCCCCCCTGTCCTGTCCTGTCCTCCCGCGCACTCCTGCTGTTGGTCTTTTCCTGGCTAAATCGCCATGAGGAAGGGATAAATAATTAAATTCCATTAGGTAAGTAATCTGTCAGTGGGACTGAGTGAGTGCCACTAGTCCAACATGACTAGGACAGCGGGAGGAAATGAGGGAGGAGGGGTTGAGAGGAGGAAAAGTAGGTAGACAACGCGCAGCATGTGTGGGAGAGAGTGTGTGAGGGAGTTCAAAAACAAACTGTCAACTCTATCAGGAGAGCAAATGGAGGAAGGTCAGCGGACGGCAAAGCCAAACAAGCCGGGACACAAAGAACAAGCCCACAGGGAAAACTGAACGTGGACGATCTTCTGTTGTTTTCTTAATTTTAAACAAACGTGACATTACAGGGCAGAGGGCGAGGGACAAGGACAGGAAGTGGACGAGACAGAAAGAGGGCAAATAAGAGAAAAAATACAAAAAGCAAGCCAGGGGCAGAGAATGGAGCCAAAAGAAATAGAAATGGTTGGAAATGAAAGCACCAGAGATAGGCTGAGGATTAGTCATAGGTGGAGGTTTAAGGTCGAAGAGGAGACTCTCTGCCTCAGCCCTCCATCTTTCCCCTTCAGCCTTCCATTTATCCGTCCGCCCATAGCTCGACCCCTTCCAGGGCCCGCAGCCATCCTACCTCCGTAATCGTCTAAATGTCCCTGATTGCAGAGGCCTCTCATCATGGAAGCAGACACAGTGCTGCCCAGGCTCTACCAAGCCAGCGAGGGAGATATACAGAGGCAGCTTTGCACAAAGACATGCATACACACATCCAGACAGGCGAGTCAAACGCAGCACAGACTAAAAAAAGGAGGTGGATGCAGGCGAATCAGCCTCAAAATCAGCCTTTCCCATGGGGGGGGGGGTACACTTCAGTCTGGGTCGTAATCACTGAAGAACACTGTGACAGAGTGAAAACTCAACAGCATGAACATACTTTTACACACATAGTCACACCTCTGGGAAATGTCTGGGTCTTACTGCATGGAAATTCCTGGAACGGGCAGAAATAACCGGGCCGAGGCAAACACACACACACACACACATTTATACACCAAGATACACGGGAATATGCAGAGTGTAACACGTTCTCCTTGACTGTAATTTCACCTCTGAGGAAGCACCCTCACGGCTGTTTCACCGCAGAACGACGGAGGAAAAGAAGGAGAGAGGTGATATGGAAGTGAAAAGGAAGTGTTGGAGAGTGTGAGAGATGAGGAGAGGTTCAGTGTTTTGGTGTGTGCATGAGCGATGTCGCCTATAGTTTGTCACTAGAAAGTGTAAAAACAGCAACTGGGACAAAGTGAAGAAAGGATTCCACCATCTCCTTCACTCAGTGCAAATAGGAACAAAACAAACATGGCCAGAGGCTCGCAAGGCAGATGTTATTCTGACTTCTTTGCCACATTAGTGGGTGAAATGCTTCTTTCGTGTCTCCGGTCTAAGGAGGATGCTGTGGTCATTCCTCATCCGTTACAGTTCCCAGGGCGGCGGTACATTATGCAGAGTCTGCAGAACATGACTTCACAAAACGACCGTCACAGTGTTGGGTGTCTCCGGACCACGGGTTCATTTTAAAGAAGACAAAGAGCTTTTTAGAAAAACTGGCGCTCACTTCATTTTCCTAATATCATCTGACTGCTTTGAGTGGCTGAGAGTGCCAGGCCAGTGTCTTCTTGATAAATGGACTGCTTCTAAAAATCCTGCAAAAGTAACTGGATCACACAGTTCACAATGCTTGAAATGCACTAATGGACCGGAGAAACATCCCTTTTATTTCTCACACACTCTTGGACAGACAGATATATTTGATTAATTTCAACAGCAATTCCTTTCAAGCCTTTCAAGTTCCAAATGTTTCGCAAGTTAACGAGCTAAAATGAATCCTTTCATTCAGTTTCTTGTTGTTAGGAATATAAAACGTGTGTGTGTGTGTGTGTGTGTGAAGAAATGGAGAGAAGGCCACTGGTGAGCTGGCAGATTAGTGAGTCACACAACAGACCAGAGCATCAAATACATGGATGCGCGTTCACACAGCCCTGGATGCGACATGAAACACATGAAAGATGCATTCGCCGATCGTTTAAGCAAACATTTGCTTGGCTTTGGCCCGATGAATCATCTCAACTGTGGTTCATAATAGCAGCTGCCTTTAGAGTGTTTTCCTCGGTTCATCATAGACCAATGATATTTCAATCCTCACTCCATTATTCCTCACCAATCTCATTCAATGAGAACAGTGTTAACTCAAAGTAATGGCGTGCGGTGGCACAGATTGGAGAGTCAATCACCGCTCTCTCAAAATGTCTCCTGAGTTCATGGCGGTGATAACAATCTCTGTGCGCTAATAGTCTCCGTTGGTTATCTGTTGTCTAAACACAGCAACGAAGACTCGGGAAGCAGTCTTACAAAGAACCAACGACAAGAGGAAAATCCCAGGCCATGAATACGTGATAATGATTTACGTTGAGTTTAAAGAGCTCTTATTCAGCGCTCATTTCAATGATTCTGCAAGATATTCACTTTTTCTTGCCAAAATATTATGTTTATTAAGACAATTCTCAAAATGTTTGTAGGTGCACACTGATTTGTCTTAGTCCAACAGGAATAAGGTATGGTTACCATGGTAACACCGTTCAAGTTACTACAATCTTGCCGTTAATGACAATGGTTATTATCATTAGAATGTTATGTACAGACAAGGGGAGAGGCAGATGACAAATGTGCATATGCATGATATAAAATGAATAAATATGACCTGAGAATCAAATATAACAAGAACTTAGTACAATAAAGTGAAACCTGTGCAACTCTACTGCACACATCTGAACTGTACTGAAGTATATCTGCAGAATGAATAGTATGAATAAGTCAAGACTGCTTTCTGATGACATGTCAGAACGTTTTCACAGAGCCAGAGGGGTGTCATGGCCACTTGCATAGTAATCTTGTGCTGTTATGCAAAAAAAAGCACATATTAGCAGACACAGCACCTGGAGAAGCACTTAAGAATTGTTCCCAAGGTTTAAGACATGAAAAAAGAGGAAAAGGGAGAACTACAATGTTTGTATGCAGATTTCAGTCATTTGCATGCCTTATTGTAATAATACCATGTGGATTAGTGATTTTTGTATGTATGGAGCAGTTACAGGCTGATGATCAAAATGTAGATTAATTAAATGGCAGAATATTGAGGATATTTGTTGCATTAAAGAAGAAAAAGCCCGTTATAAATTCAAAACATATAATTTATCAGGATTGTATTGGATAGAATTGTAAATAAATGTAACCCCAATCCCCAAAAGAAATGAATCCCTAAAATGATGATATTGATTTTACAGTTGGTCTCAATAACAAATGGTTGATAAATGGTGTCAAACCCACCTGGGACACGACATGATTCAATCTAATGAGTAAATAATATGTGATGACGAGACGGTATTCGGGGATAAAGTCGTTTGCTTGAGTCAGAACCTCAGATGAATTTTGCACAGGATTAAGGAGGATTATTTAGCTCACAGAAGTACGTGAGGAGAACGTGACTCCATCAAACTTGGGAAGAATCAGAAGCCGTCCCGCATGTTGGGACATGACTGATAACTGAAAAACATTTGGGTATTTCAACAGCAAATATCTCACTGTGAAAGCATCCAGAGGAATCGGCAATGTGCTAATTTATGCTCCATTGATTTAATCCAAACACACATTAAACTAATGAAAGTCAAAGTCAAGAAAACATGACGACACAAACTCACCCCAAATTAAAAACACATCCCGTCGGCTCCCTGTCATCGCTCTCTGGAAGACAACAGCTAAATTAGACCCATGTTTGCTGCACGTTCATGTCGGTTTCAGCATGCTACCATTTGCTTTATACAAAGAACAATTATCTCTCTCCCATAACAAGATAATTACTGTCGATTGTTAACAAGAACTAAAATGACTCCGTGTGATGGCAGAGAATAAGGGAGACGCTGCGATCTCTGATGATTACAGATGAATACACTAAGCTTGATAGTTTCCCCCCTTATTTCATGCTGAGCACAATCGGTGTGAGGTGTCCTCTCAGATTAGGAGAGACAGCGAGGATGAAGAGAAAGGAGGAAGAGGAGAGAAACATCCAAAAGGGGGGAGGCAGAGAGGAAGGGTGCGAGAGTTGAATGAAAAGGGGCCGAGATGAAAGGGAAGAAAAGACAGTGAGTTTTTTTTCGGCAGGCGAGTGTTAAAGAACAACAGGAGAAGGTACAGGTGAGAAGAAAGACGTGGAACTCAACAACACAATAGAACGGCGGAGGAGAAGGAGACAGATCTAATCTGATAATGACGAAGAGGCAGGAGGAGGAGAAAAGAGGAAGGAAAGGACTGATGGAGGTAAACAGAACCTCCTACTGGGAGATAAAAGGCACGAGGAGCGAGAGAGAGACATGGAGATCAGTGTGAGAGAGAGAGGGAAAGGTGGTAGCTAAACCCAATAACACCATTCTGATCTAACGTCGCTACCTCTCAAACCTTCTGTGCAAATATATATGTGTGTGTGTGTGCGTGTGTGTGTGTGTGTGTGTGTGTGTGTGTGTGTGTGTGTGTGTGTGTGTGTGTGTGTGTGTGTGCGCGTGCTTGTAATATCCTGTTACACGCTGGGCAAAATGCTCCAGCAGAGTGTGTCGTAATCTGAGAATGAGATCTTTATTGAACAATGCCTTTCATTTCGCACAGCATTACTTCTCCTGGTGTGTGTGTGTTTTAGTTTGAACCATCTAACAATAAAGAGCAGAGACAAACTGCCACTTCTCATGCTGCCCGTGTAGAAAGTATAAAGAAACAGGCTCAGCACAGGTACTGAATAATAAAACATGTTATGAAACATGTGTATGGTTTCAGGTATAGCCAACACACACACACACACACACACACACACACACACACACACACACACACACACACACACACACACACGTATGTATGTATATATATACTGTATATATATATACATGCCCGCTGTCACTGACAGGCCAGCTGCTTAACGCTGCTTCAGCGGTGAAAAGACTGACTGGCAGCAGATAAATCATGCAGCAACACCTCCGCCACCTTGGTAACTTTGCTAAAAAAAACAAACAAACTGTAAAAAAAAAAGTCTGTATGCCAACTGCTCAGCAGTTAACAGCAGACAGACACAGTTAGCTACTAGCTGGCGAACATAGCAGAGCATTTAGCAGCTAAAGAGCCACATAACTGCTGGATGTGTAAATAAGCAACTGCTGGCGAAAACATTTGCCATATCAACTTTGTTTCCGCTTCCACCAAGTAGTCAACGCAATTTTAATTGCAGGTTTAAGGAAGATCCTCATTTTATCCAGTAAGAGTTCAAATGATAATTAATCATTAAAGTGTATTAAATTAGATTAAAAGATATTTGTAAGAAGCACGAAAAGAAATGAAAAATGTGTTTTCTGTTTCTACTCCCAACCAAACCTTGGTGGTGTTCACACAGCATGTTACATAAAGTGGTTGAAGCCTGATTAGCTGACTGCAATTTCACTGCGTACCCAGATTTCAATTTTCATGAGCACGGTGTTATCTTCACCGCTAGAAGTGACGGCCAAAAACTACAACACATAATACTCCAGCTCTCTGTCGGCCTAACGGCATCATCTCCTCCTGTCGGTATTAGCGGGCCGGTCACGTGTGGCAGCCGCCGCCACAGTGTGCGTGGGAGGACGACTGACTCCACATGTGATTGTGACATCAAACTTGTGAGCAGAAAACAAGGGCTCTTTGGTCAATGAATGCTTTCCTTTACGGCACACGGAGACACGCTTGCGTCGTGAATCCTAACACGGAGCGGCAGCCTATTACAGACTGATTGCCAGTCTATCGGCCCCTGTGTATGGCAGTGAATAAGCAACAGCCATCTAGTTATCGATCCGCAGATGGAGAGCCTGAACCTCAGAGCAGAATGCATCACAATCTCCATCACAGACCCCGCTGCAACTGTAATAGACATTTCCAGCAACATCCAAGATGTGATGTAATGGAGAAAAAAGGAAAACAGTCACAGCATTAAACTCATATGTGGTGAGATGGATGAGTGTTGCTCAATGGTTTAGCTGGTGGGAGTAATAGCTGGTGTGGGGGCACTCATTGGGTCCGATTCCCGCAAGGCTCCTATAAATAGTCAATGTGCATCGATTGCAAATGGCTTCAGATGAAAACCCCAGCTAAATGACCGTGGTGCCATTATATTAGTGAAATGACGAACAGCAAAACAGATATCAAGAAGCACGAAAGCGTTTCTGATTTTTTCAAGGGGTTGAGGCTGTGTGTGTTTGTGTGCCTCGCGTGTGTGTTTGCATGTTTGTGGCGATTCATCTATTAAACGACGGCGCTGTTTGTCAGCTGAGTGTGAATTTAACATTCGATGAGTATCCACTCCATGCAAAGCCGTGCGGACTGTTGCGTCAATCCAACTAAAACCCTCATTAAAGTCATTAATTGGCCGGAACCAACATACACCTGAGTCCCTGCGTCCATCTCAGAGGGATGACAACATGATGTACGTGGTGGACAGAGCTCTCCGTTTATTTATTTAGAGAAAACCTCTGTGAAACAAAAGAGGTGAAGGCATTAAAGAAGAAGTCGCTAATTTTGGGGAAATACGCTTTCTTCCGAGAGACGGGTCTGCACCCATTTAGTACAAGACACGCCCACTTCACAGCACCCCTGAGATAACAATATTTATTTTTACCCAAAAAATGTTTCCCGAGCCTGCAGTAAAAATAAAAGAAGTATGTCAGGGTCTCAAGTCTCAAGCATTGGGTGTGAGACACACACATTTCAACCTGTTCACACGCCACATCTAGTATTTCTCACGCAGACAAATTACCGGGATAATTAAAAAAAACGTTCTCTTATTTTACGAAAATATTTAGCAAAATGTGTTTCTGAAAACATTTCATGCGAGAAATAAGCTATGCAGTTGCTGAATCTGTCTTTATTTTAGATCGACAACGGTCAGTTTAAAATATTTTCGAGAGCTTGCAGGTCGAGCTCGCAGGTCGCCGTCTCTCGAAGCTGCCGTGACGTGAAGGCATTACACGGCTTCTTAGACAATGAATGGGAAGCGTGGAAATAATGCTGCCTGTGGACGCGTACCTTCAGCCAAAATCTCACTCTGAAGTTAAAAACTTGTGAGCCTGATTTGGATGTTTAAAGCTCACTAGTTAGTGAAACATTGTGGTTTAACAGTGTGAACTACTTCTTGCAGTGACTCCCTGCAGTCTTGCACGTGACCCTCCAATCATTTTACTACACTTACTGAGTGGTGATAGAATTCGATTAAACAAACATGATATTACGTGCTAAGTAGGTATCGTTACAGGTGCTGTTGGGTACATTTTGTCACAGCCAGACTATATCACTTTCCCTGCTTCCAGTCTTGATGCTAAGCTAATTGCCTCCCAGCTGGGAGGTGATTAGCCTCGACAACAAAGCGAGTCTAAGCATATCTGGCCTTCACTTTGTGTCAGTGTGTGCAGGCGTGCGTGCATGTCGGCCTGTGACAGATGTATGAGCGTGTTTTACCTGAACTTCCCGAGCATGGTAGGCTATGATGAGGCCCAGCAGTATGACTGTGGACAGGCTGATGAGACACTTCAGGGCCAGAGAATACATGGAGCTCTGTGGAGAGAAGAGTGACACACACACATCCTTAGGAACATGCAGCACAAACAGAATACAGATTTCAGCAATGATTAAAAAAAAAAGCATGTATGAAAGATCCCACACTCATGATAAGTCCACAAGTGGAGTTCAAGTGCAGGTTCCAAACCGTGTCCTCTGTAAGACCTCGGCTGAAACGCTGTACGATAGCGGCGCTGCCTCGGCGAAGACAATAAGAACGGACATTTACAAAACCAAAGCAGAAAGGAAGTATTCCACCCGTCAATATCGCTGAAGCTAAGCTTTAAATCCTCTCCTTGTCTGGTTTCACAGGGCTTACAATCAATGCACCGGGGAACTTTCAATCAATACAACTCATAGCACTTCAGTGGCTTCTCTAACCCCCTCACCTCACACACTCAGCACGGCGACGAGTTACCACACGCATGTGTGCGCGCACAAACACATGAGCACCATCACGCGTCAAACACAACTGCACACTCGGCCTACGTGAGTCAGCCAAAGGAAAACGTGTATTAGGTTGCGTTTGTCTGCCATGCTCTAGTGAGTTTGTGTTCATTTCAGAATGTATTTTCACTGGTCGTGTGTTTGGTCGTGTGTGAACCAACTGTGTGTGTGAAACTGATGATTGTATGATGAGCCTCCTGACTTAAAGTGGCAGGCCGTAACATTTTCATCTATTTAATTGTCTTTTAGGTTAGGTTACTATCTTTCAAAGAGTGAGTTAAAACAATGGTGGTTGATCATATGACCCACTAATTTGTTTTTGTTTGTTTGTTTGCTTGTGTTTTTACTTCTTTATTTGTTGTTATGTGTGTCTTGATGGTGTCTTTATGTGTTTATATGTATGTAAATGGGGGATGGAAATGTAAAAGCTATGCTTCGTCCATCTCCTTTTCAGGCCAGGTGTTGTTGTTTTCTAGCTGTGCTGTTGCTGTATTGGTATGTTGGTGTTTGTAGTTTGTTTTGTCTGATGGCTGTGGTCTGGTGTGAAATAAAGCTAAAAAAAAATAAATAAAAAATGAAAGTGCTTCTTGTACTTGCTGCTTTGTACAGAAATAGGATCTTCGTGTCTGTGACGACATCAAATTCAAAATGAGTTTGATCTTTTTCCGTCAGTCAGCAGCGGTTGGTCTGCAGGTGGAGCTACTCATAGAAGTATGCTGCGTTTACTTGGAATGGGAAATCGGTCACTTCCAACTGCTAGTCAGGCTCCCTCTAGTCTAAAGTGTGACCAGGTACATTACATTACTGCTGACTCACAATGGAGGATCAACAGCCAGAGAAAGAAGACAAACTAATGGAAGTGAAGAAGGAAAGTCATCAAGAAGCAAAGTGACCGCCAACGAGGGGAAACCACGGACCTCCTTTCAGTGTGGAGCATTTGAAGGCATCAGCAGATGAGAGACAGTCCACACTGTTGGTGAGGGAGATGAGTCCCAGAGGCTCGCCTGCAGTTCCATCTACCACCAGAGAGGCCACTACAAGACACACATCTCAAATCATACCGACTGCCACGTTAATAAATCTGAAATAATAAGAAAGCCTTCATAGTAGCTGTTTTGACACAGGCTATCTCCTTGGTCAATGGCCATGGGGTATGTATGTGCATGAATGCCCTCTGAAACACCCAGTATACCAACAACGAGCAGGAAGAGAATCTGTGGAGGAAATGTCTCGGCTTCATTCTTTGCATTCTCCTCATCTATAATTGGCATGCATCAGGAAGCCTTGTTAGCCGTGCTGGTGTCATCACCATTAGGTTGACATTTATGGTGTTAAATGAAATATCTCAGCAGCTATTATATGGACTGACATGGAATTTGGTACAGGTATTCAAGGTCCCCAGAGGATGAACGCCCTTTATTCTATAGTTCCTTGATTTGGATGAGGAAAAAGAAACCTTTTAACAGCAGGTCACTGTACTTTGTAGCTAAAGGTTACTCAAACAGGAGTCAAAAGAGTAATTTATTGGGGACTATTTTCAGCAGCTGATTCATATGCCTATGGTGCTCTGGTGAGTATCTACAGCAGGAGACGGCGTATAAAAGAAGGCAGGACAACAGTGTGGCTCACCTGATGGCACAGAGGAATAAGATAAATCAGGCAAGGCTTGTGTGTGAGGCGACAGGGATCGGACCCAAATGCAGACAGTAAAGGAGAAGAGCATGGATGGGGTTACAGGTACCAAGAGTTCAAGTGAGTCAGTGGACCCGGCAGGCAGGTCGCAGGAAACCGCATCACATCCAAATGCCCCTTTCACAGCAGCCATTTTCACATGGTAATGCTGGGTAAAAGCAGGTTTAATCAATACAATTAATTATGGTCCCATTATATTTCACAGGCATCCCAGTGAGTCAGCAGGCACAACACTGGGGCAACCCAGCTACAAGGCCATCATATGTGTTTAATAACACCTGTGTTTACCCGACCGGGAAGAAAGGCCGATGACGAACCGGCAGCGAACAAAGGAGCTGCAATTTGTCCGTTTGTCATAAACACGGGTGAGAAAAAGACAGAGGTTGGCTTTTAGCAGAATGTTTTTCATAGTTCACCAGGTTCAAGTGTCATTTCTTAATTCCTAATTGAGTGTTTTACTATACATATTCCTTATTCAAAAGAAGTAAAAGGAGATTCTGCACACAGATGCAACATGTCAGGAATCAGCAGACGAACTGAACATTTAAGGTCTTTACACACCATCATCACGTATGAAAATACATGCAAATGCCAAATACCAATCATTGCAATTATTAATGTCTCGGCCTTCCATTGCAAAAGATCCGAATGGCCCATGGATTTGGTAGTGAGTGTGGCAGGTACATATTTCAGGTCACCTGCCAGCATATTAAGCAAATATTAAGAAACATTACTTCTAAAAAGTCATTGGTTGGTTATATGATATATTTTGACCGTCTCGTGGCACCACTGACTCAAGTGTTTACAATTCTAAAGATTTCAGAAGCAGTGGACCAAAAACTTGAAAGGCCTTTACATCCATGCTATGGAGCCTCTGTGCTGCTGTTTGAGGAATATAGGTGCAACTCAACCTCCTACAATGTGATTGGTTGATGCCGTTATTTGTGAAATCGAGCTCATTTCGAAAAATAATTCAGTTTTTTTGCCATATTATATTTGTGTATTATATTTATAGTATAGTATTCATGACAAAAATGGCAGTTCAACAACCGTTTGTAACGTATAATTAGCTGCATTCAGTGGTTTCTAAAATCCACACTCACTTCTTTGATTGTGGAACTGAGTCTACAGCAGATCCCGGACTATGTTTTGAACTGCAGAATGAAAATGTGTGAAACCCCCAAAGTGCATTCATACTCCAGCTCACCGAGGTCATGTGACGAACAGTGTTCGAGAGGAGTCGAGCGACCGTAACGGAGCATCTCAGACCAGATCATTCTGCTGTGTGTCACTCTAGGTTTAGACATATCAGTGTGAGCCGTTCATTCATGACGTTATTAAGCAGAATCTACGTTGCATGTTGGGTTCATGAATATATATTGCAAGTCAGTCTCCTGGAAAATAGAGTGTGATAGTGTGTTATTTAGGGCCTTATTGTCGTTAATGGTATTAATTCAAAATCACACATACACGTTTATTTGTTACTCATATCGATGTGATTATGGGCCACTATGGGCAGAAATCACTCAAAACTGAATTGGAATAATTTATTATTTGAAGCTGAATTGCTCAGCTTGATTAATTGTCTTCAAATTCAATTTGAATCTCACGGCTGAGTCGCTGTTGCTGCTAACTAAGGATCAATTACAGTTCCAATGCAATAATAATTCAAATCAAATACAAATTGTAATAATTCAAGTTGAGCAGTACAAATTCATATATAAATGATTACAATTCAGTTTGTAGTGAGACACATTTCTGGCCAAACACTGGTAAAATCCCATCTAGCCTCAGCTCTCCACTGGTTTCCTCTATCAGCTCTCCCCGTCTGTCTCTCCTCTGCTAACATCTCATTTGTACTCACTGAAGCCAACATTGTTGCACTGATGAGAAAAATGCAGACATGTATTTCAGCAGCGTGTCCGTTTGAACGCACTGTCACAGCGGTGAGCTGAAATGTGATTTGCTTGGAGTTCTCTCTCTCTCTCTCTCTCTCTCTCTCGCTCTCTCTCTCTCTCTCTCTCTCTCTCTCTCTCGGCGTTTACCTCCAGCCGTCTGTTTGCTGCTCCGTTTTTTCCCACTTGCCCATCACGCTGTCAAAGCATTTTGTTTCCTCCTGTTTTCTCCTCACTTGCTCTGTCTATAGAGAAAAGACTCAACTGTGACAGAGACGTATGCTGCCCTTTCATTACATTTCCTTTTTAATACCAACCATTGAGACTTCTCATTTCTAATTGGCTAGCAGGGCTCCATTAGTTTCTAGTAAATAACATGCAGGTGCAGTTAATGCATGTAAACACTAGATGCAGACAGAACCGGTGAGATCTGTTTATACTACAGCACGCACTTTATACATACTGACATCTGTGGCACTAGAGAACAAGATGGCGACCTCAGGACAGCAAGAAGACGTTTTATATGAAGGAATTATTTAGATGTGGAGAGCAACAAACTCATTGCACAGCTTTTCTTGGAAGCAAGTGACGACTTAACCATTCTAATGTGTGAGCCGTCGGTGTGTACGTTTTAGTGGTCGACCGATTCATGGCATTTTGTGATGATCTGCATCGGCCAATGCCTGAGAGGCCGATAAACAAAAAAATGTCTGTAGACACATCTGTAGGCAGCCTTGCAGAGCCGTCGTACAACACTCTGCTCCCCGTCAGCCCTGCCAGCTGCGGCCCCGCCAGCCGTCTTGTAGTAAATGGAGGCCCGCTGAAGTGAGTCTGAAGCGAGGTCCCACCCCAGCACACGACTCGGCTCGACTCGGCTCGCAGGGCACATGGCTGTCACGGGGGCCACCCCGAGTCCGAAGTGAGGTCCCACCAATGATCGGTAATTTGGTCTGTAGCGTCGGTGGGTCCCGCCCCCTATAGCGTCTCATTTGTTGTTGTTATTAATTATGAATTAATTAATTATTATTTCAAGGCTCTTTATTTATCACGTGCACAGATGAGATGCAACGTAAAACATGACAACAACAAAAACATGGTATCGCCATTATAGATCGGCCATTGTCTGCCCTACTCTCTAAATATCGGCCATTTAAAAACCCACATCGGTCGACCACTAGTACGTTTCAGGTGCAGGGCGGATGCAACAAGCAAGGATCAGGGTTTTAGTTCAAAAGATTTAAATCCCTTACATATTTGTAACCAGTTAATGTTTTGGGGGGGAAATCTGCTAACTAGGTTCTAACTCTTGCAAAGAGATTAATGTACTGACAAGCTAAAGCAATTAGGACATTAGCTTAGCTTAGCATAAAGACTGGCTGCAGGGGGACACAGCAGACCTCTCACCGTGCGTTTCTTTAGCAGCAGTGACACGTTTGAACTTGTTCTTGATGAACAGCAGGCGAACGGAGAACCCTCCCGGAATCTTGTCATCCCAGTGAGGTTGCCAGGCAACCAGCCGTGTACAGGTGTAAAGAATCGAATGGACGGGGGCTGAATTGTACTGTGCATGCAGGTTTCACCGTCACACTGTCATAGCTTACACGGACACGAGTAGATTAGAGACGTAATTAATGCTATTAATAACACCTGTCATTTTGCCACCATGAAAAGTCAAACGTGACTTTGTACCATAACAACAGACAAGCTGTCAAAGAAACAGCACACACACAAAAAATAGCTGCACAGTAAGAAACCACTCCATCTTTCTTAAATCTGTTCGTTAGCGTGATTATGGAGAGCCAACAAACATCAGGAGGAAAAGAGAAGATTCTGAATGAATGTTAGCTTGAAGTTGTTGGCCTGTGCACAACCGGAAGGTGTTTGCCAACACAATCCCAGAAATTTACCATGCACGTTTGCATGTGTGTGAGTGTGTACGTGTGTTACGTGTGTGTAAGTGTGTGTTTTCTCCTCCTGCGTTTTGTCCAGCTGTGCATAAGTGTGCGATTAGTGTGCATTGATCAATGGCTTAGTGGACAGCATGCAGAGATAATGAGGTTTTGGAGCTTCTTTAGTTCAATCAGCAGGCATGCAAACACTCACACACACACACACACACACACACTTAACCATGTAGTATCTAGATGAGGGTTTTCCCCAATTGTCCCGACCTAAACCTCATTGACACGGATGCGAGAGCAAATGCACGTTGCTTACCAACCCATTACTCACGTAGTGATAAGTTGCTCTCTTCATCTGTTGGTAACGCCTATGTAAGTGTGTGTGTGTGTGAGTGTGTTGTAATGAGTTAGCCTTGGGGGTCTCTCCCTGTCAGAGCGATGCCTTCGTGCAATCAGTCTCCAGGGAAACAGGCAGTAGACAGAGGAGCCATGTCACCTTACCAGGATAACCACACACACACACACACACACACGCAACTGCACATTGACACACGCCATTAGTGTCCTACACACTCAATTAAATCCAGACAAAGGGAGACGTGAATACACACACAAACACACACACACTAGTGCATCCATGATCACTAATATGACAGAGCCGAATACATAAACTGGTAGGTGTGTAGCCTATACACAGAGGAGATAGCGTACACGGAATTGGATGTTTATGTTATTGACGGATGATGCAAGTTCTGACACACACACACACACACACACGTCGACTAATAAGCTCACACATCCAGAGAGGAAGCCCGGCCCTGTTACTCTGATAGAAACGAGCATATTTGTACCTGTCCTGTACCTGCAAGACCCGTGGGATCTACAGTCCCTTAGATGCCTGTCATCTAAAAGATGAAGGGAGTGAAGAGTGGAGTGGAGGAGGAAGAGAGGGGGGGGGGGGTATTGCTGAGATTGCTGATCGCTTCTTCAGAGAATATGGTGGCAGGTTGGTGAGTTTAATTCCCTGATCTTCATGTGCTGTCTGGAAAGCAGCATGCAGCCTCTGTAAGTGGCCTCGCACAGAAAAGGTCCGGGAAGGTCTCCAACGGAGACGGAGGTGTCGCCGGGGGGAATGTGGGAGATGTTGTACGCCTGCTGAAACGGCAATGACCCCCTTGTGGAAACGGAGACATATTTAAGACGGGTGGGGGAGGGAGGGGGGGGTCATAGACCCACCGTAAGTGAGGAAGGCAGGGGAGGGAGAATGGAAGCTAGCACTGCTGCTAATCTGTGAAATCGTCGACGCTGGTCCGTGAGAGGTAAGTGCCCCCCCCCCCCATATGCACAATGCCCATCCTGTATGTCGAGGTGTCAAATGTGTGTATTGACAACAGCTGTGTTGACTCAAAATAGCTATGTTTCATTGCAGGCCTGAAACGTGGTGGAGAGCCCCCCCAATGAGGAGTCACATGAGCCTTTGTGAAATGATCTATTGATCTGGCAGGTCCCACGTGTCTGAGCGCCTCAGTTATTCTCAGATAGAGACACATGACAGACCGGGACTCCCTCCCCTTTTAACCTGGTCCTAATAAAATCAATAATAGAAGCTCATAAAAGTGTTCTTAAGAGGAAGCTGTTAACATTTGAAGTGTCAAGGTCCCGGGTGACAGTCCAGTCAAAAATAGTGTGATGCTCGACATTCAGATGTACAGTAGAGAGGAGCTCAAAACATGCCTCTCTCTCTGCCTCCAGAGCAAATTAAATTATTTCACAATCATGAAAAGTTTTATCATCCAATCATCTCTGCATAATATATTGTGGCTCAAAAGCTGTGATTGGACATTTACAGTACACGGATTTACTGGCACGGCCTAGAGCGCAACGGTGGAAGAATCAAATGTACAAAAGGATTATCAGGGGAAATGTTCTTAAAGTATCAAAAGTGCTTGTTCTGGAGTCATACATTATATTATATTCATATTTATTTTTTTTACGATGCATCAATGCATACTTTTTGCTGGTTCAGGAGGTTTTAACCGAAATAGTTTCATTGTGTAATACAAGCTCATCGTATATTTCATGAGAAATCTTAAATCTGAAAAGTACCTTGTGTACTTGTACCTGTAACCACTATAAGTTCTATAAGTATGTAGCGAAGTAGAAGTCGAAAGCAGATCCTCAAAAGTAAATGTTACTTTGATCACTGCTGAATATACAGACACAAGAGTACGTTTGACCTACATCTAAACTTACCTGACGGATGTACCTTGATCATGGACTTGGAATTAGCTCGAATAATAACTGAAGATGGAGGCTTTAATACAACGAGAGGAAGATCTCAGCTACAGTAAGTGATGACGGCATGAAATCTGTTTCTGCACAATAATATATGAACGCTTACTCACGATACACACAGTCACGAACACATCGTCCTCCTCTGTTAACCTCTCTGCCTTTATCTCTCACACACACACACACACACACACACACACACACACACACACACACACACACACACACACACACACACACACACACACACACACACACACACACACACACACACAGGCCAACCCACCCTGTTTAATTCCATTCTTATTCTTCATCTCTATTTTTGGGGCCAAGATCAAGCAGCTGGTAGCAACACACACACACACACACACACACACACACACACACACACACACACACACACACACACACACACACACACACACACACACACACACAAACACACACACACACACACACACAGAGTGACAATTAGTTTACAGTTCGTGTGTACATACCAATGTGCATTTTCAATAATGAAAAAGGCTCCACACTAGCTCTCAGGGTTGCACACACTAAAGGCAGCATCCATTCTCGCCGTAGACAGTGGATGTGTGGGTGAGTGATTATCAATAATCAATACAAGAAATCATTCAAGCCCCCCCAGACCGGTTTAAAACCCTGCATGGACCACTCTCTCTCTTTCATCCTCGGTAACCATTTTTCACAACAACCAGCGGCTTCTTCCCATCTCAATTATCTAAGTGAGGGCTTGAACTGTCTGTTAGACCTCCAGTATCCTGGAGTCAAACCAAATATGTAAACCATAAAGAAAGAAAGAAAGAAAGAAATGTAGAACTTGGCAACTTGCTTTTAGAAATCATTCTGCTCAGGTTTTTGCTGAAGCGTTCTTAACTGTCAACGCTGATGCATACTTTTCTTCCTCAAGTCTAACTTCCTGTTCTGAACTAGATTCCTTAATAAACATTGATTCAACAAGGTAGAGTGAGAGCACTGGCGAACGCCCCTCGAATTCACAGCTGTCCATCAATTCGTATTGACAGACAGCGCCGCCTGATTCAGGCGAGGACTGTATTGGTTGTAGCTTAAGAGCCTGAATCAGGATTTTCATTATCGCCTTTTTTCTCTTCTTCTACAGCCTTTCATTTTTCGCCCCGGCCGTTTCTCCCTTCCCATCACACTCCCCCAGTTTGACACCTACTGGAAGAGCAGTGAAGGTAATGATGAAGAGAGACAGAGAGAGAGAGAGAGAAAAGCAGGATAAAGAGACGGGTGTGGAGTTGAAAAAGAAAAGAGAAAGAGCGTCAAACGTGGTCCGCCGTCTCCTTCAGTGAGGACAATAGGTAGACAGAAAAGAAAAAAGAATAAAGGAGACCAGGAGGGCTTGAGAGAGAGAGAAATTTCCCAAACATGGATTTTCATTTATAAAAAGACCTTGCATCTAAAACTGATTTTCATGAGTAGCAGGCACAGCCAACAGAAGAGAGACCAGGAATCAACTGGAGACCACAGACACACCCGGCTGGCCTACTCTAACCCCGTCTGTAAACCTGTGTGCTCACATGATCCCACACCCTCCGGCACACGAGCAGCAATCCACGTACGACGACCTGTGGAAGCAGAAGTAATGCTTCCACCTTATTAGCTGAAGAAAACCAAACCTCTGTGACACGTCGGACAGAAAGGAGGGATGGAAACAGGGCCTTAAGTAGCTGAGCTAAACATGCTCCAAGGCTCACTGGGCTGGACACACACACACACACACACACAACCAAAATAAAAAGACAATAGCAGCCAGGGGCCGGTTCAGCTTATTACACTCCCCATTACACAGACAAATGAGATCCTGGCCTCCCACTGATAATCTGCCCCCCCCCATGTCCTTTGCATCACTGTATTACATCATCTAGAATAAGGGACTGTCAAGCCTGGTCATAACAGTACACAAGCCAATAACTTGGGCACGGCGCTGGTCAGACTTAGTGGGGTGTACCAATCATGAAAGAGGCGATTAACTGGTGAAAGGTGGCTTTAATGATCTGGCCAACGACCCGGCTACAACAGTTTGGGGTGTCCCGGGTTAAAGTCGTGGACCGTTTAACGTCTTCTGTTCTGGGTTTGGCTTGAAGCCGTTCACTGTGTGTCATTTTCATGCAACTTTTAATTGCTGCAATCAAAATAAAGTCACCCAAAATGAGCCAAAGGAGATTCCAGCTAAGCACTCATAAACAAGGCTACAGCCATAAAGACAACCAGGTGTGAGATTTATGGACTTTGTTTATGTTCTGGGGCCACATTCAAGCACAATCTACCCATTTATTATTGCACCAACAGACCAAACAGGGAAAGGTCACATTGCAGCAGCAGAGGCTGAGATATCCGACTTTAGTCCCTAGTGAGAGTCAAACTCCAACACCAACACTGGATCCTGCACTTCCCATAATGCAACATCTTTCATTAGTACCTCTCTGCCTGGTAATTACCGAGTCTTTCCAACTCTCTAACCTCAGATTGTAACTCAGACCCAAGCCGAGACATTCCTGATGACATCACTATGACATTAACTGTGGTTAAACATGAGTGTTAAAGGGATCTTTATGTGTAAAATCTGTGGAGTGAAGTATCACCGGCCTGTCACCTCACCTTGGTGTATACGCCCCATGACAGCTCCGTCTCAATCACCATCACGACGATGCCAAACATCCCGAAGATGAGGGCATAGTCACTCAGCCTCTTCCTCTTCTCAAACAGCGCCCTGCGATGTCCCAGTTTATAGCCAATGTTTTGGTTCTTCCTCTTGGAGGCCTTGGAGGTGTTGCTCCTGGTCCCAGAACCCGCCGCCCCGACCCCCCCCCCTGCCTGCTGCCGCCCCCCGGCTGCGCCCGCCTGCTCTCTACCAGCGCGTGGTTCTGGTGGTAGATGGACATCTGGTTGGAAGTGGAGTCAGTGATCTCATACCCTGCTATCGGGTACGGCGAGTCTTCTTTCGATGAAATCACAATCTCTGGAGGGCTCTGAATTAAGGGTTGACTCGCAGAGGAATGGACCACCGAGGAGGTAGGAAGGGATTCTCGCTGTCGGTCATGCCCCCCAGCTGCCGCTGCCCCGGCAACAGCAGAAACGCCAGCGTCTTTGGTTTCGCTGCTGCTGTCTGATTCGATGAGGTTTCTGCGGGACGCGCTGAGGCGGCTCAGGGGCTTCATGACCCCGCCTGTGTACTTACAGGAGCTCATGGCGATCTCCGTGAAGGGGTTACTGTCCCTACGGTGAACCAGAGGGCTGGCCTGTCTGTGCTTGCAGCCCCTCTCTCTCTCCCTGTCCCTGTCACGCTCTCTGTCCCTCTCACGCTCCATGGAGGGTGAGTGGGAGGAGTAAAAGAGGGCGTTGTAGACGGGGGAGTCCCCGCTCAGGCTGTGCTGGGAGCCCAGGCAGGAGGAGAGCGGCGTGCTGGTGGGGTGCAGAGCGTTGGGGATGGGCGGGGGCAGAGGCTGGGCCCCAGAGGATGACAGGGGCAACTTGGGGAGCGATGCCGGGGGCAAGTTGGGCGTGGCAGTTGACGGGGACGGGGTGCTGCCGTTTAGACGGTCGAGGCTCGATCCTCCCATGTGGTTGGAGTGGTTTGATCCTGGCTGGTTTCCAGTGGAGGAGGGGTGGGATATGCTGCCCAGGGGAAGGAGGAACCGCTGGTCCTCATCCTCGCTCCCGCCTAGCAGAGACAAGCTCAGAGAGGGGGGAGGCTCCATGGTCACGGGTGTGGCCACGCACCTGTCTAAAGACAAACACAAAGCAAGAGAAGAACCGTCAAGACCATGATAGACATAGATAGAGAAAAAGGAGAGATTCACAGACACGGAGGGAGGAGAGGGGGGGATGCATGACGGCTAGTTAAAACAAAAGAGGGGAGCGGCTGAACTCAAACAGCTGAAGACGTGTGACAGAGGGGCAGCGGAGTGACCAAAAGTAGCCATAATTGGGGAATATGTTATTCCATGAGTCACATTTGAGTCAGCTGCCCAGTCAGCCTCTCCCTCTCTCTCTCTCTCTCTCTCTCCCAGATACCAAGTGTCCTCTCCTTCTCTCACATCCCACAATGCTTCCATCTATGCAATAAAATGTCATCTGTTACACCGAAGTCAGCCAGGAGGATGGTGCACATCATCCGGCTTCATGCCATATAAATGAGATGAAGGATAATCATTCCTCATCAGTCAGTGATAGTACTGACTGTGTGTAAGCCTCGGTTTACCATGAGTTGGCTGCTGATTGATCCAAAACAATAACCTACTTTCAGTATGATATAACCAGACACCTTCGCCCCCTCCCCTCCTGCCTGTCTGTCTCTACCTACCTCTTCTCTCCTAGTTCCTGTCCCCCAGGTTAGTTGTGTTGAATCACTGGCTGGATGAGATTAGACCTCCAGACTTTTTCTTGTCCCATGTTGTCACGGCCATCCCATCATCTGTTCGCTTCGCCTCCTCTCACACAGGTTCCCTCCACAGGTCCCGGTCTCTCGGAACCGCGCGTCGCTCCCCCCGCCGATGTTGCCCTCCGTCTCCAGTTGACACGATCAGTTTGCTTCTCTCTCAATCACCGGTGATCTCTCCACGGTGTCCATCGCGACCCGTCAGTGGCAGTCGACTCGAGATGATGAGGATGAATGATCCATGATGGCCGGATTAAATCGGTCAACCTGTGGCTGCACGTCAAAAAAAATAAAAAAAATAAAATAATGTGCAGCGACGTGAAAACCGGCGAAAACAAACGCGCAAAGCCGCGAGTCAAGTCACAGCCATCAGATGAGCAGTGGAGTCTGTGATTTAATATGAGGCTCCGCCGACTTCCACTCAATCTGCAGCTCACTGTCTCCTCGGATCTGTCTCTCACTCTCTCTTCCAACTTATCTCCTTCTCTCTCCGCCTCCAGACCCGCCGCTCGCTCCCATTGGACGGAATCAGAAGAGCGCAATAAACGCTGGAAACAGGTGGCGGGGTTTGTACGATGTAGGCGCCAAGAGCAAATGTCGAATTTATGGGGTAATTATTTTGTGTTATTATAACATCGGAAGATATGTGATCAATGCTGTATTATAACTGCTGCATCTATAACAAACCTCTCCGTTTGGTCGCGCGTAAAAAGGTCGGTGGAACTTAAAAGGAAACACAGGAATGTTCACATGTATGGTGCAAATACATGTGTGTAACACAACTAAGAAAAGCCCACCAGCCAAACAGGGGGAGGGTGTGGTGGTCTCTGTGCCCTGGACCTGCCCACTTCTCTGATTTGTGATTTAGTCATGTACAATCCTCCTGGAGGAGCTGATAGTTTAGACCAGAGGTCTCCAACTCAGACTGGCTGAGGGCTGCTGGTGGTCTGGTCATCTGATGGGATCAACATTCTCCTCTCCCTTCTACTTCTCATCCTGCTCTCCGTGTTTACACCAGTAATGATGTTTGATATAGTTTTCCTTTAGATCAGGCAGGTAGCATTTCCACTGACCTCCACAAAAAAAAATACCAAAAAAAATACTGCAAGACCGAATATGTGCAGCACCACGACCTCTGACCTTTGCTATTGTATTGCGAAAACAAAATACTTTTTATTAAAAATTTTTAAAACAAATAAAACAGGTAACCAGTCTATCACAGGGAGACATGTAGAGACAGACAGGTAACCAGTCTATCGCAGGGCTGACATGTAGAGACAGACAGGTAACCAGTCTATCACAGTAGAGACAGACAGGCAACCAGTCTATCACAGGAAGACATGTAGAGACAGACAGGTAACCAGTCTATCACAGTAGAGACAGACAGGCAACCAGTCTATCACAGGAAGACATGTAGAGACAGACAGGTAACCAGTCTATCACAGGGCTGACATGTAGAGACAGACAGGTAACCAGTCTATCACAGGGCTGACATGTAGAGACAGACAGGTAACCAGTCTATCACAGGGCTGACATGTAGAGACAGACAGGTAACCAGTCTATCACAGGGCTGACATGTAGAGACAGACAGGTAACCAGTCTATCACAGTAGAGACAGACAGGTAACCATGCAGTCTATCACAGGGCTGACATGTAGAGACAGACAGGTAACCAGTCTATCACAGGGCTGACATGTAGAGACAGACAGGTAACCAGTCTATCACAGGGCTGACATGTAGAGACAGACAGGTAACCAGTCTATCACAGGGAGACATGTAGAGACAGACAGGTAACCAGTCTATCACAGGGCTGACATGTATTGACAGACAGGTAACCAGTCTATCAAAGGGCTGACATGTAGAGACAGACAGGTAACCAGTCTATCACAGGGCCGACATGTAGAGACAGACAGGTAACCAGTCTATCACAGGGCTGACATAGAGAACATGCAAACTCCACACAGAAGGAACCCAAACCGGGAATCGAACCTGGGACCCTCTCAGTGCTACCCACTACACCACCCTGCAGCCCATTATATATTATATACATTCGTTTTTTCATCGTTTCCTGTCTGTGGATCGTGGTAATTGCCCTTGCGGGGATACATTAAATTGTATTGAGTTGAACATTAGGTTTATTATTAATTAATACCTTAATATAGGCCCAATAAAAAAAAAGTTTCTCATGAGGGATTCTTTGATTTGACTCCAAGCAGACTAATATATTTCTAATTCTACATTTGACTAAATCTATACTGCATAATCCTGCATAATTAGACCATTCCACCTGGCCTAATCGGTTTAACATTGTGCTTCTCTGTGTGCGTTGTGTGCACCCTTAATCGGATGAGCGCTGACGCGGAATGGAGTGGGAGCGGATTAGACTACTTCGGGTCAAACTGATTATGCAACTTGACAGACATCAATGAAGCAAATCATATCATGTGGAGGATAATTCCTAGTATTTATATGACACTAAACATGTGCCAATGCCTCACTCACAGCTAATGTGAAAGGAAGCGTGCTCCCTTTATGACAGAGGAATTATGAAATGCTATGTGTTAATCTGCTGTCAATATCATATCTATGTGTATTTTTGTTTTCTGTGGAGGTCTGTGTTTCCTAAAGGCTCTCACTTCTACTGAATTTGACTTTGTTTCATCTGCTTCGTCCTCATTAGGGCAGAAATAAACACAGTATGTGTTGTTTCTACCTCAGGCTGATTCGTGATGGGTCAGTGATGGAGAGGTTCAACAAGCGGTAAATTGTTCATAGAAAGGCCTGGGGGAAAGGTCAAAGGTCAAGTCCACAGCAACACAAATCAGAGCCATTTCTTTTGCTTTATTGGGGACTATAGGAGAGAAATATGAACACAGAAAGTGTATAGGCTACTTGAATGTGATGGTGCTAATTTGGGGGATTAAGGTTAGACAAATTAGTTTATTTCAGACAAAACGAGACGTTTAAAGATGTCACTTTGTGCTTGGGAAGGACTTGTTTTTTATGATTTACTGTCATTTTACAGATCACAACAAGCATTTATGAATCAACACTCATGAGATTAATACATGATGAATGTAGTAATTAGATGACCCCTTAAGGAATAACTGCAGTTAGTTAAATACGTTTAAAAACACAAAATGAGGGGGAGGTTGGAATCAAAGCAGCTAAAAGTGCCCGAGGATGCTGCTCTGGAAGATAAAACATGATAAGTACCTTCTATGGGTGCCCTTCCAGCGGAGGAAACATGATGCAGTACCATATATGCTGCCCTTTTTCACCCCTGCCCCCGGACAGGGGCAGGTGTGTGTGTGTGTGTGTGTGTGTGTGTGTGTGTGTGTGTGTGTGTGTGTGTGGTTGTGAAGGGGTAGCCCATGTTTGATCACCTGCACAGTTGGTATATTCCTTCCATTTGGGATTTTTCATTTAACATGCTCAAACAAAAAATAAAAAAATGATGTAAAAGAATAATCATCAGGGCTAAACTTTAATGTTCTGGGTTTTTTTCCGCTGCTGTTCTGCCAATAAAACACAGGAGAGAGAGAGCTAGAGATTTGACAACCACAATAAAGCACAGCAAATGGAAAAAAGGGGTCTGCCAGAGGCCTGGGGGACATTAGGACTGACAGAAAATAGGAATGGTGGTGGGCCACACTGTATATATCTTTGGAAAGTCTTAATGTTGTTGACAGAGGTTATAGGGGGCAGCAGAGGAAGATGGAGAGTTTGGAGCAATGGCAGCAGAGGGGAGTGACAGAGGAGTGATGATGGGCCCGTTGAATGAAAAGGTTAGTCCACAGCGCTGCCCTGCAGCATACGTCAGATGTATGGTTTAAGAAATATGTGAACGAGAAAGTGAATAATAGAATACATAGAGGAATAATAAAGTGGTACGGCAGTTGCTATGCCAACACCGGAGTTTACAGACGAGTCCTCGCTCACCTGATCCCTCTTTCTCTCCCATTTCTATCCGAGTTCAAAGCCACATAAATGCTCGACATTTCAACAGGAAATGTATGAATCGCATTGACAGAACAGGTGGGTGGGGAGAGGAAGTAGATGTGAGCGTGGAGAGAAGGCTTGATTCTGACCAAGAGGACGGCAGGTTATTTTTTCCTTCTGCCTATTCTTAGCTGTAAAGTATCCTCTCAATAACACAGGGGGCAGAGGAAGTATTCAAGTCCTTTATCTCGAAGGACAAGTTTGATATCTTGGGAAATATGTTTGTTCATGCTGGGACTTAAATGCTAAGTTTGACACTCTTATGTTGGTAAATACCACAACCAGCAGGCTCGTAGCTTAGCTTAGCTCAAAGACTGGAAACAGCTAGCATGACTTTGTTCATGGAATAAAATCTCTCTGCAAAATAATAGTAACCAGCGGCATCAAGTAAAACCTGAGTCATGTGCAAATACCTTAAAAATATTAAAGGTATTAATAACCTCTCTCTGACTGAACTATGAGGTCAGCCAGAGATTTTCTCCCCCTCGTTCTCCAAATCAGACACCTGTTGCTGACCAGATTTATGATAAATGTCAGAGAGGTGATGAGTAAGTGCATGGCATAGCTGCATGGCCCTTCTTAATAGACTGCTGGGCTGGCCCCGCTCTGTCAGACATGGTCTAATCGCTGCCCTACAACGGCTCCATTGTATCCTAATGGCTCCGATTGCATTAGGGGCCTGGAAGCTGTGCGGTGCTAACCCACAGCACAAAAAAAAAAACACCGCCATATGCAGATGGATGTATGCACGGCCAAGAGCACTCTGGTCTGACTGCCTGAGAGATCCTAATCAAATACAGAGAATGGGAGACTACAGGGGGTAAAAGATACGGGGGGGGGGGTTGGGGGGGGGCACGACGACGGTAATGCGTCTCCCACTTAAGTGGCCAGCAAAAGCAGAAAACTCTCGCCTACAAACTGTGGTCTTTTAATGAAAGGACGGATGCATACACCACGCACACACACACACACACACACACACACACGCACATACATACATACTACATGCACATGCACGTGCACAAAAACACACACGCAGAGACTGTAACATTGAATCGAACACAATTATTAATTAGTATTACACAGAAGTATGAAGTATTCACACCGTTTACACATCATGCTACTAATAGGCCTTTTGACATGTAGGAAAAGCACAGGTGTATTACCATTAATGATAGCTGCATTCCACTTCGGGGAGGGCCCCAGCATCTGTGGCTGGCTCACTGAAATAGACACGGAACTCAGCCATCATTGATGGTATTTCACCTGTGGTTTCTCCCACTATGACAAGTAAAAAAAAAAGATATTTGGAAGGGTTTGAAGAGTTCAGAGGCTAACTAGAGTTCCATGGTGTCAGCATGCTAGCAAAGTGTTATGCTGTGGTGGGCCGGTGTCCTGGATGTGTGTTTGTGTCAGCTCTCTTCTGACTCAAAGACACTAGTCAGCAGATTAGTGACACCGTCGGATTTCCACTCATACACTTTCCTGTCACTTTAATATTCAGGCCTTTTCCCCCCACATCCCCTCTGAGGGTTCATGGGTGGCTCATTTGGTCAGCCACTTCTTGTCCTGGAGTCCCTATAGGCCACCGCTGCCAGATAGATCCGCTCCCAAGAGTCCCCATTCAGTTTGAACGATTCACTGTTCCAACCAGGCAGGTGCTTAGACTGGCTTTCATTGAAGCCATCACCACAAATCAGGGTATGATGGCAACATCATATTCCCAGGAGCCGCTCACTATCCATATGATGACTGTGGCCGCCGGTGCTCCTCTGCCTTCAACTCCCTTCTTGAAACCATCTGCTTCTCTGGCATTTTGTTTTTGATGCCTGAGATGCCAAAAGAGCCTGACTCAGGGATTCTCTGTAACTGCCTGACGTTTGACACAAACGGCAGCCTGATGATCACTTAATTGCCTCAGTGGACACACAAGCTGGGATAGTGGCTGTGAGAAGCAGGTGTGTGTGGACTTCCAACAACTAGCTGTGTTGTCCCATGTGCTTGTTGCTGTTTTTCAAGAATCAACATTTTGGATCAGACTGTCCTCCTCGAGAAAACGACCACATAGGTCGTGTGTCAAGCACCGAATTACGACCATATGTTACGTTTCAAAATAGCGCGCCCTCTAGCGGTCAAGTAAATATCGACACTCCGGTGTCTCAGACGATCGCCCCCCGTCAATCATCGGCAGAGACCCCCCCCACACGTCGACCTAAACCTACCCCCCCCCCCCCCGCGCGCGTGCGCGGACGATTGCCCCTCGTCAATCATCGGCAGAGACCCCCTCCACACGTCGACCTAACCCTAACCTTAACCACTACTATCGTTGCGGAAGAATCTCCGCAATACGCTCCCAGAGGTCGTATTTGAGTGCATGGACCAACGACAACTGTGGTCGTATGAGTTGGAGGACTTGTTGTTTTGGATATATTTTAGGCCTTTATTAGAGATTTTATAACAGGTAACAACATGAACCAAAGCTCTCCGACCAGACTCAAACCATGGATGTTGCGGTTCGTGTTCGGGGACCTAAACTAGGCCTGAGTGTAGCTAGGCTAGCTATGTAGGAAGATGTGCCGATTTACAATCGCATCAACGGAGCTCCGATTGGCTGGTTGTTCCTCCAAATGTGCTCATCAACGAGCACAACACCGTTTTGAATCCCCCAACAATGTGACGTGTGCAGTCATTCAGATGACCAGGCTACCCTTACCCTTCTTCTGAACCCCACCGCGGATCAACTGTTTCCCCCGTCCGTCGACGCCACCCTCTTCTGTTAATAGTGATAGCTGCTGTAATGGCGGGAGGTGTGAAAAATCTGTGGCCTGTTCTCTGTGGCGTCACGGTTCTAAGAGACTGTGTCAAATTTAGGCCTCTCTTAACGCAGAGCTAGCAGGGAGTCAAGGTCTTAAGCCAGTTGATGTTTGGCCTGTGTCACTCTTGATTGAAGAGGCAATCGGCTATGTATGTCCACAAGTGGGTGCACCTGTCCTGATACTAACATTTATTAGCGTTCAGCAGCTAATTGCAGTGTCAAAGTGTCAGCACGGTCGTAACGTTTTAAGCAGGGTCGGCGTGTGTCGAGCCCACGTCTTCCCGAGTCAGCTGTCTCCCGTCGCTCAGCTACCATACAGTGAAGTTATATTTGACCAGATATCATGTACTGCACCACAAGGGTGATGAGAACATGACCATGCCATTGTATTTTCACAGTGCTTACTATACAATCATACAATCGCTGTCCTGTCCATACAATGCCACTTTGAGAACTAATTATTGTTGCATTGTTGAAGCACTAGCTTTGTAACACCATTGCATGTGTCTTAAATGTTCCTCATAGTAAAATCTAAATAACCAACAATCTGGACAGTGTCTGTGCCATTATGACTTTACATTATTTTATACAGGCAGTACGAGTGTCATTTTCAGCACCATGAACAGAAAACACCTTTCTGATGCTTTCTGATGCCTCGTGGACTTCAAACCTTCCCATCTCACTTGATGACCCTTTTATAAATCTGCTCCACTCTCCGCAGGTTCTCAGCATCTTGTTTTTCTGAGCTTATCTTCTAAGCCATTTTCTCTCCCCACTCAGCCTTCATGTGTTCCCTCTTTCCCCTCTCTCATTTATTTCCAATGGAGAGCATCGATTGGCTCGTTTGAACCCCTCGGTCTGGGCTGATATTTCACTCCTGTCCTTCCCTCCATCGTGCTTTACTCTTCTCCCTCCATCATTAGTCCTGCCCTCCGACCATTCAAATACAGCATGACTCCAACGTGATGGGTGGAGATCCTGATTGAAACAAGCACTCACTATTGCACACGGACCAACT
Organism: Eutrigla gurnardus; assembly: GCF_963514095.1. Taxonomy (NCBI): domain Eukaryota; kingdom Metazoa; phylum Chordata; class Actinopteri; order Perciformes; family Triglidae; genus Eutrigla; species Eutrigla gurnardus. Next base: position 3,986,216 of record NC_139937.1, on the reverse strand, counting down.
GGACGGCACAAACATGCATTGACATCTGTAAAAACACATTTGTGTAATTATTGCCAACTTGAAAAGTCGCTGATTGATTTCTTGGCTCCAAATGTAATTATGTGTGTGTGTGATTAAACGTACCTTTTCTTTTTATGAGAATGCACTACACAACCTCCTCTATTGAATTGGGCTGTTTGTGGGGCATTAACAATAAAAATCATTTTTGAGGGACTACACGGAGTGGCTGGCGATGTTGCTGATATCACTTCAGAAACCATCGGTGTCTGACCGGAGACGAGGCCGGATCTAATGCCACACAGAGCTGATTCAGAATGAGAACCCAAATATCAGCATTTGTTCCCAGGCGATCAGGTGAGTGTTATTGCATCACATGAAGTCACTGCTGAAACAACGTGGAGTATCACTACTATGCAGCATCATGATTTTACAACAATCTCTGAAAGAATGCACCAAGAATAGACATTTTCTTCCATACACCCTCATCCTGTTATATGCCTGGAGGGCTTGGCCAGTAAGTCATTGGTCTATTTGTTTATCTTCATACATCTCTGCACACTTTTGAAGCCAATCATGATCCAAATCCAAAACGCTTCCTAAACTAGTCCATAGAAGAGGTTTACCATCGAGAATGTCCTCGCCTTTCAAGGTCTAAAACTATAACGTGTTCACAAGGTAGAAGCACAAGGACGTGAATATACAGACGCCACCTGAAAATGAAAGCAAAAGGGCCAAAAAAAACCCCATAAGCTTGATGAATAATGTAATAATGTAAGGAGCCGGCATAATAAAAGGTGATATTCTGTGGATAAAATAAATCACAGCGCTGCACAGATCTTGAATGATCACCTGGGGCTGATTTAAGTGCTTTCCCCCGCGTGTTCAGCATGCACACAGCCTCCCGCCCGAAGGTGAGGACATGTTTCCATCTGCTGATCCTTCTGAGCATTGCAATGGGCTCCGCGGTTATTTGGAGGCCAGACTGAATCCAAAGGCCACCCTGAGGGAAGGAGCCCCTGCTGTCAAAATGAGCAGCTCGAACTCAACGCAAACTTACCTGGAAAAGCTTTCCAATCATTGTGTCTGTGTAAATGTAAAGAGTCGACAGAAGCAACACTACTAGAGATTTCTTTCAGCCTCCGAAAACACTAATAGGTATATACAGAAACTCTGCTTCTGAAACTGAAACACTGCTTCTCTTTATTTTTATTATTTGTTTTTTAAACTTTCCATGTGTCACTGGTAAAAAAAACAGCATATTCCATTGCAGTTTCATTAAAACAGATAGAAATGCAATTGAAGATGATTTACAAAATATATACATTAAACTTATACACATACATACACACAGACAGTTATACACCGTTATACTCAAACATCCATTTTTGCATACGGTGGGGTCCAAAAGTCGGAGTCCACTACCAAGAAAGGTACGTTTCAATGATTAAAAGTATAAAACAGAGGTTCTTCCAAAGCTTCTTATTCAGATAAATAAGAGCTGGCATAAATCAAAAAGTAATATATTTAAAGAAATGCAACAAATACTAAAAACAACTGCTTTTCTACATTACGTCTATATTATTAGTGTGTAATTACTATTGCAGTGAGTAACTGCAGTGTGATATGATAAAGGACTTCCTGTCAACTTGTTAGAATAGTATATAACACTACTGAAGACAGCCACAATATCCTCCACTAAACTGCACTACACACTGACCAGAGAGCTGCCACTCCACAGCGTGGATCATCACTTGAGGCTTAAACCCTTCCTTTCCATCATAACAATGACTCAAAACCATCATCAAGTCCACACAGTATAAGTGTGATGACTCTCCCTCTGTGGTCACCTCACCTCAAACATCTGTGACAGACAAACTGGCACCTCAAGACACCATAACGTAAGCATTGCTTGGACAATATAGATCCTGAAATCCTACAAAATAATTGAATAAAAATGTCTTTCACCTCATGCACCACAAACAAAACATAATGCAATATTTTGAGAAATAAAGTATTCCCACACTAAATAAAATAATAAATTTAACTTTCTGTTCATTTTCGATATGTTTATTTCTGGAACTGGACACAGGCTTTTGGACCCCACTGTAGCATCTGTGTGTTGATGTATTTGTATATACCTGATGTATATATTGCACCATCCATCTACATAGAACCAAATCAAGAACACACGACACTCAAACACAACAAAACCGTCCTCCCCGATCAGTCCTCAAGAACTGGCCATGCAAGTCAACATAAAAGCCTGTTCCGATAAACAAACACCTAGCATGGCCAGTTACTGATGAACGTTTTACCAGGAGTGAAGAAAAAAAGGAGAAATACTCAAAAATACACAAGAAATAACAGAAATATTGTACTTCTTGGAGGTTGTGACATCAGTAATTCTATATAAAAGCCCCAAAGCACAGATCAATAACGGGGCCTGACCAATGCTAAGGGTAATCGTCTATGCTAATGGTAACCATGGCAACAACATGTGGCTGGATGGACAGTTGAGACAGTGAGTTTAAATTTGACTCAGGATTCAGGAGCTAAAGCCTCCAACGTGGGACCGAGAAAGTTTGCTTCGTCACCGTTCAGTGAATGTTCCTCTTATGTACAGTGAGAGCTGGGACTGATTTCCAAGTTTACTCGTGACATCTATCTTGAGTGCAACTTTCAGAAATCAGGACTCCCGCTGAGAGCATCCCGTTGTGTCTGCTCGCTGTGCTAAAAGCAGCCGCTTGCATTTCTATGCTGCAGAAAAAATACAAAGCGCTTCATGACAGAGGACTTAATCACAAGTACAAACACTGCTACAACGCTGGGTCGCATTAGGTTGAATGCCAATTAGCAGCACTTACTTAACTCTCGTGGAAAAATTAGTCAACAAACAGCAGTCTAAAGAGGCCAAATGATCTGGGTCGGCACACACTTGCAATATTCAAGAGGATCTGAAAAAAGAATAGTTGGAATAGCAAGTCATAGTGGCAGCATATGCCAGACACTGCAATGACAAAAGAGAAACCGATAACCTGCAGGTATAAACCGCGTACAGGAACAAACAAAGTCATTGTCTGGCAAACTAACACAACCCAGATTAGCAGCAGTGTCCTCATGGTGATTTACCGCCTTCACACCAATCTCTGTGTCATGTAGCGTTTACATTGTTCATCATGGCTGTCTCTCTCCTGTGATCCACTCATCCTTCAGGCTATTCCCTCGCCATCTTCCTCTCCTGTATTCTGTCCTTGTCCATCAGTCTTCCTCTGCAGCCTTTAACCACCAGAAGACACACTCCTGGTCGCTGGCTACACAACCTTTTTTCTTTCAGTCCCCCGCCACCCTCAACACCACATGTTTAGATTACCCACACTGCACCGCTCTATGCCTCCTCTTGCTTGAACTCGATTGCTCCTCCGTTTCTACTGCTGCCATATCCCACAGGGACACCTGCTCCATTGTTCACATTTGCCTCTAGTGACTCAAAGCTCTTCTCTTCCAGCGGCTTGCCGATCCAGGCGCCGAAGCCGTGGCTGCTGAGAGCTCGGAAGAACTGCTGCTTGGCGAGCTGGAAGGACATCGCCGTCATCTTGGCCTGGGCGTAGGAGGGCAGGTTGAGGAGGTCGGCGCGGCCACACCGCTGGCACAGAGAGCGGAACAGAGAGAACAAGTTGGACTTGGACACTCTGGACACGCTCATCTTGTTCCTGGAGGGAAGACATTAAAGGGTTGTTTAGTGAGAGTGTTCATTAAACAAGGAAAACATCCCAGTTTGTCTGGCAAGCTGGCATGACGACATTTCCTCTGATCATGCAGCGTTTCCTATTCAGCTTACTTAACTGCCTGCTGCTCACAGTTTTGGGTGATTTAATTAAAATGTAATTCGGCTTGTGGTTACTTGACAGTTTTTACTGAAGCAGAGCACTTAAAATGATCCCCCAAAAATGTGCCAAGTATATTTTTTTGAGTATATTTTGGAAAGTGTTTATTTCATAGTTGGCCACATCTCATATTTCTTAGGGACACACAACGAACCCAACTTCACAATGATGTTTGATTAATGTCACGATGATCACCGTTATAGTTAGCCACTAGAGAGAGACAGCAGGACTACACTCCTGAAATAAGACCTTTTTAAGTGGACAATAACAGACTATATGAACAAACGTGTGTCGACATCAGGAGAGATGGGATTTGGTTTTGTTACATACCCGTCCAGTTTGCCTTTGGTCCCGTCCAGCACCTCCACACTGTGCTGGTCTGGAAAGCTCCAGTTCACACTGGACTCCTTGGTCTTGCCTGTGTGCCGCGTCGAGTCATACACACTCACCCGGCCCACCTGAGTCCAACCAGGTTGGTGAGGGGAAAGGGGACAAAGAGAGCACATTTTGTTCCATCAGCCTAATTGAGCCCTTCAGTGTGAGTCAGCAAATTAGAGCCACAGCATCTAAAATGAGTTGTGTAATGCGTGTGTCAGTAGGACGGCCGCGTTGATTAGACATGCTAGAATTAACAGACTTCACTGATTTGTGATTTTAAGTGTTCCAAAACAAGGAACAAGCTGAATTATGCTCAACTGCCAGCTACTATTTCATTCCATTCCATTACATTTCGCCCGGCGGTATGAGAGTGACCTACCTGCTTTGTTGTTAATTGATGGATGAGCCAAATTTATAGAAGACAAGCGATGAAAAAAGTTGTGCAGGCACAGATAGGAGCGTTGGCAGCTTAATTAATAATTTTTTGAGAATGACCTCAATAATCCTGATTAATGTCCACAATTGACATTGCCAAAGAGCGGTGCAGTTACCTCTGGGTGATTTAGCATGAAGGGAGGAGGGAGACTTTGGGTGAATGCTTCACCGTCTCTGGCCAGCCGACAGCAAACAGCCCGTGTGAGGTGCCCGTGGCTGTACAGATAGCCTGACGGGACAGAATAACACGGTGGAACAGAAAATCTTAAGATGAGGAGCAACAGAAACGTGGGAATTCCTCCAATTTCACTGGCATTACCTCTCAGTAATACATTTTAAAACAATTATTATATGTATATTTTACCAAGTGTGATGGACTTCAGGTAGATGGGATGCAGGAAATGGGTGAGCAGCGCCCCCTGCAGACCCAACACGTTCCAGCGCAGGATCTTATCACTGCAGCTCATGGTTCGCAGCCTCTCACCGTGCTGGATGCCGTCCCAAGTGGGCACAATGGCACTCGACTCCACTGGGATGGTGCCCTCACCTGGCACAAGCAAAACATAACACACGGACAAAGGTCACAGGTCGTGTGCGTGTGTGTGTATGTGTATATATATATATATATATATATATATATATATATGTGTATGTTTATATATATATATATATATATATATATATATATATATATATATATATATATATATATATAGTGGTGGGCAAATTTCTTTAATTTCTTTAATCTAGATTAATCTCACTGTAATCTTGGAATTAATCTAGATTAATCTAGACTAAAATGGCTCATTTGAATTCTGCCGAAGGCATTCATTATATGTATGTGCTACCTAAATAATGACTAACTAATTCCGCATCGCACAAGGTGCAAACAACCTTAGTCTTGTCGAGGTTTCCATTGGGAAGCTTCTTAAAAATAATTTTCCCTGAAGCAAACCTTCATAGCTGCATCCATGTCAGCACGTCACGTTTGATGTGGTAATTTCACAGTAGGCATACACAGGTTCCAAATCTGACTCGCCCCCTACAGTGGAATTCGGCCAGGTATACATCCGCGCTAAAATAAAAGTGAAAGTCATCATAGCTTGCTTTGTATAGACCCAGCTCCCAACCCAACTTTGAGAATAGAGAGATTAACGGCTTTTTTTTTTTGTCGCTCGATAAAAGTCTTGCGTTAACAGGTATATATATATATATATATATATTATTTTATTTTTTTTCTGAAGAAAGATGTGTGTGCATTTCATCTCTCACCGTTCTCCACTTTGGTGCGTAGCTTGCCCTGCTTGGCATTCTCAAACAGAGGCTGATGTCCCTCCACTTCATCCCCTGACTCACTGCAGGACTTGTCAAACAGAGCACCATCCCCACACGGTGCAGTGCTATGGACGAGAGAAAAGGCCGAAACATATGGTATTAATATGACACGCAGTCTGCAAGAGGAGGCAGACCACATCCGAGTGGTGGACACGACAAGATGGAGAGCGAGTGGGGGGGGAGGTGAGCGAGGAGAAAGAAATCCCACCTGATGTAGAGGTGAAAGGTGATGTCAGGTTTGATTCGCAGCTTGTTACTCTCCGCTGTCTCGAATATACTGTCGTCTGTGCCATCATAGTGCTTGAGCAGCTCAATGTACAGAAACCTGGAAAGAAAGGAGACGGTGAGTAAGCCTTATGAATAATGTCCTGCAGACGGAGTCTTGGAGAAGAGTGAGTTTTTTTTACAATAGGGAGAGAAAAATGTATAAAAAGCGAGATCTATTTTTACCGAACAAATCCCCTTCTGGAGATGATTTCAGCGTGGCAATCGTTAACAGTGTCCCCTTTTAGGCTCAGCTCCTCCCCTTTAACACAGCGATTTCCTGACAGAAACAAACAAGACACATTTAATGTCAAAGTGCAGAACAATGCATCGCCTCTTGGTTCTGCAGTGGCCTACTTCTGTTTTAGCTCTCTGAGAGTACATGCCTCCAATTACAAAAATCCTCATCATGGAAAAATGCAGTGACAGGTAATTTGTATGTTGCAACACAATTGCTTATACTCCCTGTTATTACCAACTGCCTTTGCTTCATTGGTTTTATGCTAAGGAAATGGATATACCAGTTCCCAGGCTGACAACAGTCCCCAGGCCCTCCCCCCTCCTCATGACGATGGTGGCCAGAATTTTGCGTCCCAGAAGGCTGTGCTGGATACGTGTGGTCAGGGCGTTGAAACGCTGGTGACTCAACATTGCTATCTGGTCATGCAAAGTGCTGCCACTCACTGGAAGCTAGAGAAAGGGATGTATACAGGACAGGCAAAATAGAAAAAGGAGATGAGGATTATTTAACATTCGGTTTGTCTGAAATTTATTTGACCTTGCAATCCAATGATACATGTGAAAAACTACCATAGTAGAATATTAAAGCTTTCCAAACATAGCCAAAGCTGCTGGAGTATATTGTAGCAAAAAAAACAAACAAGAAAAACACGTGTAATGTTTGTACATCTAATGTTTGGATGCTGTCTCAACAAGCTCACCAGCTTTCTGTAAATGCTACAAAGCTAAAGCCTTCCAGTGAAGAGAACCAATTCAGTTAATGTGAAGCAAACATCTCTTATACTCTCCGTATAGTTGACTTTAGCTCTGTTTTAACTAAGGTTACATGCTATTCTAAATGTGCATATGTTGTCATTTTGTAAGCAGATTAGTCAATTACATGCAGGTGTTGACTGTAATTCCATTATGTCCTGCCTTATCCCCATGTTGAGGCAGAGAAGCTGCATGTTTGGTGATAGAAATTGTCAATGATTGAAAACTCATTACCTCGGCTGGGATAAGCTCCCCAGTGCGGGCTGCCCTCTCAGCCTCTCCAATCAGAACCCGTAGAGCAGCATCTGCTGCTTCCTGTTTTCCCTGCTTCTTGTTGGACGCGCACACTGGAGGGAACCAGCGTCCGCCCAGCTTGGCCTGGTAGGTGAACCTGAGCAGGGGCAACGACAAAGGTGATCGGAGGAGGATTTAACAGGGTTTTCTCACACATATATGCAAGATTCATGTATTTTCCTAACATGTCAGGTGTTAATAAAATAAAAGAGATCCAGGGAAATCAGGCAAAAGGGGCTCAATGTTTAAAAACTTTGAATTATTACATAAATCCTTTTATAATCCTATAAAAAGATATAAATAACGAAGAACAACTGGATAGTAAGAGATGATTTTTATCCCGTGTGTATATGTTTTTATGCATTCGTTCATTTCACATACTTAGGTTCATGTGGTGGCCCAGACTGGCCCACAAGTCGGATTTCAGCAGCAAAGCCACGGGCTCTAGCGTACTCCAGCAGACCTGACACAGCGTTGTTGTTCAGGTGGTTAATGAGGTCCCCGACCCCTGCCTCATGTGCTGCTCGCAACTCATCTGCAGTCAGAGGGGGCAGAGAGGGACATGTAGTCCCAGTACCACTGCCATCACTATCACTGGAAGAGCCCAGGGGCAACTGAGGCTGCAAGGAGAGAAGGGAGTAGGGGGGGGGGGGGTGTTAATGAGCTATTGGAGAACACCAGTGTGACAGAGCCACAAAAACATTTCTTACAGCCTGAGTGATCGGTTGTTTTTCTTTTATTCCACTCATATCGGGGATATGCACAGCCCCTCTCTTTCCTCCCAGATGCACCACCAGAGTTCATATCTGCTTCTCACTCGCTCCTCACCTTATTGAGCTGCAGTCTCCCGTCAGCCATTAACTCTTTGACGGCCTCTTCTGCTGCCAGTTGGCGGGCTGCCTTCTTGCTTGGAGCTGAGGCTTCTGCAAACAGGCTTTCTCCAACCTTGACCCTGTACATGAACCTGAATACAAGGCAGAGACAGTTAAGTGTGTGTGTATGTGTAGCTGCAAAAAGAGTAGAGCCTATGGTGTACAAGTGATCAAGATGGCCGCAACATTTTTAGAAAGTGTCCAGAGGAACACAAACATTTTTATTGAATCTACCAGCTGGCTGCCTAAAGGGAAGGATCGTAAAGAGAAAGAAGAGTGAACAGACAGAGGGGATATTGTGTCTTTGTCAGCTGACTACAGTACCGAGTACAAATTGAACAGAAATAGCTGATCAACTGCTTCCCTGAGGAGTGACTTTCAGTGTGGGGGAGAAGAGTATCCAAAAGGACAGATTCAGGGGGAGGTGAAGGAGCCAGTACCGTGGGTCATGTGGTGGTCCTGCCTGCCCAGTGATGATAAATTCGATGGGGTTGCTGCTGCGCTGGCTGTACTCCATCAGGACAGACACCGGATTTTTCCCACCAGGCAGAGAGCGGGACAGTGGCTGGCGAGGTCCCTCTACTGTCCCCATCCCTTCCACACTAGTAGTCCCAAAAATCCCCCCTGTGCCTTCAGCTGGTCCCTGGGAGGCAGTGGAGGAGATACAAATAATTACAATTAAGGCTGTATGTCTTTGGTGGATGTAGTTTTGAAAATAATAAAACTTGGGTTGGAAAATAATAAACAAAATGTTGGCTTCTACAGTACAACCTCATGTAGTGCTCTCTATTCAGATGTTACATGCATGACCAATCAATCTCAAGTGTTTAAAGCCAGATTTGGGTCTTGATATGGATGATGGTGCCTTATTTTCACTAGAAACGCACCAATCGATCAATTGCCAATCCAAACCAGCTGGTTTTCAGCTGATTGGCCATGACCGACCGGCCAATTTCATATTTTTTAATTTTGGCTGGGAGTAACGAGACAGACACACACACACACACGTCGGTGAGTGAAGAGGTCAGAAAGCTTACAATTTGTCTGCAGCTGAAAGTCCAAATAAAATTGGTGGAGGAACAAGCATCAAAATATTTTAATCAACGAACTTATCAGATACACTTATTATTATAATGAATTATAATGAATTCCCATGCATGCTGAATGGCTAATGATAAGGTTAAAATGCATTATGGTGCGTTCATTCTCTGCACAGCTAAACTGAGTATTTGCTGAGGGAAGCCGGAAACATATCATGATGTTTTCAAATTGTTCTAAAATGTTGTTTTTGGGGAGAAACTTGGAATAAATACAGTGTTTTCAGGAGTTGTTTTCAGAGTAATTATTTTTGTCAGTTTAGACTGAATAAACAGTTCAAAATATTTTGGGGATGTGGGGAGAAAAAAAAACGTTGCTGTCAATTATAGTTCTAAGAAAGAAAAACCTGAAGCAGCAAAAATCGGAATTGGCAGGTGCGTCTTTTTAAAAATAAATAAATAAATTAAATAAAATTGGCCAAGAAAATTGCAGATGGTGCATCTTTCATTTCTGCACATTCAAACAAAAACTTACACTGGTGTCTGGGAGCAAATCCATCACTTGGTCCGCACTAACAGTATTTCCCTCGTCCCCGGTACTTGGCCCTCCCTGCATCTCCCCGATCAGAATGCGCAGGGTGGCAGCAGCAGCATCCTTCTTTGCAACCTTCTTACTGGAGGCTTCGGCGACAGGAAACAGACGCCCGTTGAGCATCACCTGCATACGAAATCTGAGAGAGGGAGATGAGATCGTATGTGTGTGTGTATATGTAGAGAGAGCGAGAGAGAGAGATGAGACACAGTGATCTGCCAATACACAATTAATTGAACAGCTTGATTGAACAACTACTGTGTTGCATAACAAGCAATATAATTGCCATTCTTAATTGGAAGCCTCATATGTCTTGTTTAAGGCAGATTTATTTCTCTCAGACTTTGAATCGATAGGTGTACCTGGTGCTTTACAGAAGGTAACAAACATGTGGAGGGAAAAACGAAAAAACTACACCTATCAGATAATAATAATAATAAAAACAACCATTTTGTCAGTTGATACATGGTTTGGGTATGCACTCATCCAATTATTTATTTCATGATACCTTAACTAAGAGCAACTGCTTTGATATTCTCACTCACTGATGCTCTGTTTTTCCCACATTTACAGTTTACATGAAACTAATTGGGTCAATACTTTCCTCAATTAAACTTGACTTGAACTACTTGAACAAACAGAAGGCAGCGTGACTAACCTCGGGTCATGAGAGGGTCCTGATTGGTCGAGGAGCAGGAACTCACAGTTCTGGCCCAGATACTGGGCATACTCCATGAGGCCACTGACGGGGTTCTTCAGCCTCACCTCCTGTAATTTGGCCCACAGGTTCTGGGGCGGTGGAGCAGCCAGCGACACAGCTACAGTTCCCACAGAGTTGGCCTTCTCTGCTGCCAGTTTCCCAGCGTCCGTCTCTCTTCGAATGGCGTTGAGGAATTCTGGGATGTCGTCAGTAGCCCACTGTCCTTCGTTGGTCTCTTCATCTTTAGACGGGGTAAGGGAGGGGGGCTGGAAGGAGGATTGGGCATAGGTAAAGGATTGATAAAAGGTAAAGGATTGATAAAATCAGTTTATAAGTCAAGTTTTAAAAACTTACCAAAATACTTCTAGGAAAAAAAGAGCTTCTTTTCCCCCCTAAAAGTTGGTTCAACAATGAGCTTTGCATGAAGACTGAATACAGCAATTAAGTGTATTTCCCAAAATGTTGAAGTTTCTATAATCTATCATCTTTGTAGAGACTGTGCTGTATATACTGCGGGAAATATTTTTGATTAGGCTACCTAGATATTCTTGACAGTCATCAAAGTTGAACTATCTAGGTCAAATGCATCCTGTTCTGTTTTGAAATGTAATCCACATTTATGTGAATAAATAGTTGCTCTTACATTTCTCTTTCCGGCATGTGGTATTCTATATTAGTATCAATGTAGACTTTAGACTTTATTGTCCCCGAGGGGAAATTATTTTCCAATTCGCCGTACAGTTTATGGGCAGCACACTGACATTTAATACACATATGGACAAACACATAACATAAACATGCATACAGTAGAGTAGATACAGTATATGGCAGAGTGAGGCTATTTTATTATGTTTCCTTTTGTTGAAGGCTGCCATGGCTGCACATGTAGATCACCTTAATATCATTAGGTGAATACAAAGCACAGAAATGTTACGTACCGCTTCACTCTGACTTTGCTCTGACAGCCAATCCTCGGGGAGGACTGGTTCTAGGCTTGGTATTGGTGGTAATGGTGATGGCGACAGAAAGATAGACTCTCCTCCCTTCTCATCTCTACTGCGGACCTCCAACGTCTGATCCACCTCAGCACGGCTGCTCTTTGCGGCTTTGAGGCTCCTTTCCATCCTGTCTCTGCGGTGGGTGGAGAGCTCCCAGGTGGGAGGGTTAACTTCATTATTCTTAATGACTTCACCTTGCTTCTCCAGTGAGTAGAGGGTGGGATTGACCTGCTTCGTACTCTTAAGACCCAGATTTTTGGCTATGACAAGAGCAGTTGCCTCCCTTGAAGCGAGCAGGTACTGCAGAACGCACTCCTTTTGTTCGGCCATTGTGGGGAGCGAGAGTTCCAGATCAGGTGAGCTGGTAGCGATGGGTCGTTGCTTCTCCTGGTGCTGACCTTTTTCTGGTGACTGGGATTTTTCAGAGTCAAATGACTCTGATGAGGAGCAGTAAGAACAACTGGATTCTGTGTCAGAGTGTTCTTTGCTTTGTCCCCTGTTTTCTGCTGTTCGCTCAACCTTGGCTTCAGGTTCTGGAGGGTGTCCTGAGCTAACACACAGATGGGAAGTTGGACTTTGTGCTTTCGAGTAATGATCTTCCTCGCCTCTGAGAGGTTCTCTGTAAACACTCCACTCAGGAGGGAGGAGTCCCTGCTTGGAGGCTTTCTGTGAGCGCTCCAAAGAGTAGAGGGCCTTGTTGACAATCTTTTTGGGCAGACGCAGTTTTTTGGCCAAGGATTTTGCAGAGATACTCTCACGTGGCTTCAAAGCGACCAAAGCCCTGTGAACCTGATCCTGGAGACCAGAAATGCGAGAGATGTCACCTTGAGCAAAGCTTGAATTTGACGAGCTGCGGTTTGCAGAATGCCTCTCAAACCTCTCTCCTCCTCTGTTGGGCCTGTCTCGATTAAGGGACAGACTCTGATAACTGTCACACAGAGAGTCAGTTGAGAAGTGCCACTTCCTGCTGGAGTGTTGGACGTGGTTTGTAGCTTGTAACTGGTTTTGATTCAGGTGTCGAGGGCCTGGGGTGCCTCGCGAGGCTCCTGGATGAACAAAACTGTAGTCCTGACTAAACCCTCTACCCCTTTGGCTGTTGTTGGGGTATGATGAATATCTACTGTGGCCTGACTGGGGCTGGTATGAGGCACTAGGCCACCTGTCGGGTACCACTCCCCCTCCCCCTCCACGTGGACTGGCTCTAAACTTTGGAGCCTCAGAGCTCTGTCCTCTCAGGAACTCTACCTGTTGGTTCAGAAAGGAATTGGGAGCAGGACAAGGACTGTGATTCTGTGAGCTGTTGTGGGCATCTGGTTTAGGGGCCACTTTACTGTACTTTGGTATGGGTGGGGCAGAGGGGGTGAGGGAAGGAGATGGGGGTGGCTGTATGGGCACTATGGGACGGGTAAAACTATTATAGTAACTTGAATACGGGTTCTGCTGAGGACCAGGTCTAGGGTAGAGTGAGGCTGGGCCAGGCCTGTAGTAATTCCCCTCGGCCTGGGAGTCAGGTGGCGGATGCCTGTGGAAGTGTTCTTTGTAAGGCCCTCCTCTACCTCTGCTCATAGCGCAGGGGTTGCGCGTGGAGGGGGCCGGGGCAGCTTGATGTGCAGCGTCTGTATGAGTGGACGTCCTCCAGCACAAATATTGGCACCTGATGGAAAGTCAGGACAGGCCAATTGCAGCTGAGCGCCTGAAATACAAAGAAAGGACAATGTCAAGAGAATATGAACATGGACAAATAATTTACAGTGTAAAACTGACAAGTTCAGTCACCTGCTGGCAAAACTCCAACCTATCCAAGTGTCCTTGAATCAGTCGCTAATTCTATACCAGCTTCAACAATTTGATCCTCAACTCTTCTTGAAATGCAGTACAAAATAGACAGTGGACTATATAATGTCTGAGTTATACGGAAAAAGTGAAGATTGCATCCAGAGGACAAGCTATCGTACAGCAACACTGTGAACGTTGGCGTGTATATCTTCAGACTAAACCCTAGCCAGTCTACAAGGAGACTCGAGGGTGACTGTCTCTCCCCGTCACATTGAAACTTAATCTCAAGGTAAAAGGATGGTAATAAATAATTCAGACCTCCTTGTGACTATTCTGTTTTATTTCTGGCCTTACGAATTATTGCTGGATCTGGATCCATAGCGGATGGGAAAGTGAGACATCTATGCAGACAAAAAGGACAGTTCCAAGGGCACAAACACAGGGCTGCTTGTTGACAGAAAACCGTGCAGTCCTGACTACGATGAGAAGGTTTTGCAGAGCTTGGTTTATTTCTTACCACTGAAATAAAAACATACATGGAAACATTCAGTAAATAGAAATGATGATCCTAAAAGTGCATTAGTCCATAATTCCAATGTCCTTTGATACCACAAACATTGATTCAGCTTCAAGTGTCATAACTGACAACACTCAATAATGTCTATATCAGTGCAATAGACAAGGAGGAGACACCCAATAATGAGTCAGGTTTCACCCCTTCTGACCCAGTCAGCATCGCTGGTCTGTCACATTGAGCTGAGCAGGCCTGAACACTGCCACATTAATAGAGAACATCATAGTGTTGGTTCATCACAATAATAGGGGCCGACAGCGCCAGCAGCCCAGGGGGCCAAACGGGGCTGGAGCTGACACATCTTGACCCTGATGCAAGGCAAGAGCTGACAGCCAAAATAACAACTCTTTTTTTCTTGGATGCAGTCAATGACGCTCCACTCCGTTTTGAGCCCGGGGACAAGCATAGGCTCCTAGACCGATGAATCAACTATTTTGCACACGCCACACCGTTATGTTAAGACCCAGCAAAAACCCCAACAACGGACAGGATGTTCAAAGTTAGACTCAGACCTCTATGTCCACTGTGGACCTAGCAGTTGAAAAGTAAACCTGGTACACACTCCAGAGTGGGTTCACATACATGCAACACAAACACATCACCACAAGGCCCAGTGGGCTCACAAGAGGATTGTGGAGCTCACCTGAAGTAACCCAAAAGAAAGTTGCAGCAGAGAAACACAGTGGGATTTTAACGATGCTGCTCCCAATGACCAGCTGACACGCAAAAAGAAAAACAGCAGCAGAGAAAACACGTGAAGCAAGCGCGACAGATCAGAACACGTTGTGATTGTTACTTATCCCGGCGGGGATGAGCAGGTCTGTCCTGCAGCTCCGACGATGGGGGCACCGGGGACGTCGCGCGCTCATATATGCGGTTACGTAACGAAAACAAAAAAAACGCGTTGCCATCTATTGAATCACGAAAGTTGGGAGGAAACGCACGACAGAGGACAGACACGACTTAGGTTTCGATTTCACTTCTAAAGACAAGTTAGGTTTCTAGTTCTGGTCACGTGACCCGCAGAGGCCAGAAGGGGCAGACAGACTGACGCACACACACACACACGTAAAGATGGCAAATGTCTATTAAGCGTAAAAACAACAACAACTTCTAGACGTATAGATAATCTTTTGCTGTGCTTTAGTAAAAAAAAAAAAAAAAAAACATCAATGTGTTACTGTGGAGCTACAAGGGCATCCTGTGTTGAACACACGCGGTGGCAGAGGCAGCAGACGTCACGTGATCAGGTCCTCCAAATACATCGGAGGAGGGATGATGCTGGAGTAATGCAATACATTTCGGGAGATACAAATATGACAGTGGTACGTTGAGATCTTGTTACAGGATTGTGATAGGATTAAAAACACAAAAGCAACGTAAGAGTACTATGAGGTGAAGGTCACTATCAAAAAGAAGTGTAGTACGGACACGCGTTGGGTCTAAACCACAATGTAGCATCTTTCACACGTGGATCTAGTAAAACACACAACAACAGTACAGTTGAACCTGAAAGGCAGAGCAGCGAGGAGGCGCCAAACTACCATCCATGTGAGGGATTTCTACCCTTTCTGTTTCTTGTTCATTTCATGAAATCAAATCTGCGCATTCAAAACAAAAATACTGGACACATTGCGTTAAAGTAAATGTCCAAAAGCTTTGAAGCCACGTGGGTGTTAGGATGTGTTAAGTCACACAGTTCTACACTTCATCATACAACATGAGCCATTCAGGAAAAACAAAAGCAACTTAACCGAGGATAAGTCCCCATTCATCATATATCAACAAATAGTCGGCAGCGTGCTAACGCTAAACTCTCGGTGGGGTTTAAATGAGTGGAAAGAGAAAGACGACATATTTTAATAAGGGGACGACTATTTTAGGAGGACTAATCGCCCAGGGATGACACTCAAAAGCCCTCGCTGCTATATCTTGCTTTTGTTTTACGTATTATTTTTTTTAAAGGGCATTACGTCGTTAACTTGAACAGCTACAGGTTAAACGTGTTGCATAAAACCACGTGTAGCAACACTGAAGCCCCTGACTGTGCTACTAAAACCACAGCAACACCTAACGTCGTCCCTCCTCCGGCTAACGTTAGCTAGCATGCTAGCTTGTGACTGGCACTGCACCATTTCCAACTATCGCCCGCCGCACAGCCAATCCGTTGCTGCTCACGCAAATAAACACAAACCACGCTCCCCCGAGCATTTACAGCAATGTAAAGACCCCCAAGGCGCCCGAACTCTTTACCTGAACTCAGAGTGTTTCTCTTGTTGGCGTGCGGTGTTTTAATGTGGTGTTGCCATGGACAAACAATCAAAGAAGTGGCTCGCGAAGAAGAGACGCTTATTGCTTGCGACCGACACAGAGATACGCGTCGCGTGTGGATGACGCGGCCACGTCCGGCAAGGTTCGAATATGTCTCGCCTGCGTCCTTCGCAGCTTTAACAACTAAAGTTTTGAGTCGGATATCTTCACAGAAAAACATGAACTCAGTGTTCAACTTTCACCAGAATCCCAATGTTATTTTCACGTTATATTTAAATATAAAGAGTGGTGCAGAGATGACGTACTTCTGTTGTCCGACCTCGGAAGTCGCTCTGGTTCCCTCAACAAAAAGCCACTGCGATTTTTCCAGTGGATTTTTTAAATGTGATGTTAAACCAATTTAACGGACGTTACAAACAAATCTATAGTACAGTAAATTATATTCGTGGTATATATCCCTGACAGATTTTGACAATTTACTTACACGATTAAATAATTCATGCATGTTTTGAAGAGAAAAACTATTCAACTAAGAAGCAACATAATCCTTGTTAATCAGCTAGATGTATTCAATTGTGCAAATTAATTGAACTTACTCATTTGCGTATTTGTGCTTAAACATTTGCAATTTGTTAAAAGAATGAGGAATTCAAATCTGTTGTGAACCCATGCTTCGTGGTTTGTAGGTTTACTGTTTTGAAAACATTCGTTGTCATTTGAGAATTGTGCAAAAGCAGTTGAGAAAATCTATTAAGTAAAATTCTGACCTGTAGGTGTCTTCTACCACCTTCTTCGGTAAAAACAAGTCAACTGATGTGTGTAGAATTTTGAACGTACAATAAATGTGTTATAATATAACAAGCTTTTAGGAGACCTCAATTTATGTCTTGAAAAATACACTTTGCCAACATATCCAGTGGGTGTCACCATTACTCTGTGAATGATTCCACTCGGATTCTACCAGGAACAGTAAAAAGCAGCATTTGAATATTAGAAAAATGACACACTCTAATAGGGTAACTTGAAACTGTTGTTTTAGCGATATAAAATTGAGTGGGTGTTTTTTATAAAATTTCCTCGCCATGTGCTTATTTTTCTCCCTTCATTTCTTTCCCACACTTTGAGTTAAAGCCTGGATTAGACTCCTTTATAAATTGGACCCAAAGACTCTCCAAAATGAAAAGGCATGGTAAAATAACAGAAGAGGACTGATGCGATGACAGCTAAGCACGTATCAGAAAGTCTGCAGGAATGAATGAGCAGACAAGCATGAAGGGTAAACCTGAGCCGGGGTAAGCCCTCAGTATCAGACTCCGACACACAGCATCTCCTTCTTCAGAGGAGTCTTCATTTCACTGCATCCCTCGCTCTCCCTCCCCTCCCCTTCTCTGCCAGTATCACACTCTCTCCACTTGTTTTCTACAACCTTTCTTCCTCTTCAGACCCTGCTCCCTATCTCAGTCTCCCATTTTTCACCCTTCCTCTTCCACTCTTTCTCTGTTTGTACACAGGAATGCAGTATGTGGCAGGCTGTGGCTCTTTGGCTGTTGATATTTGCTACTCTGCTTCGGGGTGAGTGACTTTCATTTGTGCTTTGAGTGATACTGTGTTTGAGCAAGTGTGTGTTTTCTGCATGTGTTGTATATAAACCGTATGTGTTTTGACATGTCTCGTTCCAGCATGCACTCAGCAGCTCATTTCAACACCAGGAGAGAGTATGTTGGGTTGCTGCCAGACGGAAGGCATTTTAAAATGAGCAAGCAACAGTATGAAATGCAATCATCTTTGACATCTGATTACATTGCTGAGCTATGCATATTTTTGCTATATAAGAGAATACTGTAGATAGATAGATAGATAGATAGATAGATAGATAGATAGATAGATAGATAGATAGATAGATAGATAGATAGATATCTTGAAAGAAAGAGAAGGGTGATTATGAGGTTGCTATGGTTAATTTACTATGGCTGGACATAATGGACAGTGGCGACTATTAATCTGAATTACAGGCAGACCCCATGTGGAGTCATATTGATATTAATGAAGGTCTAGTAAATGAATATAGATTTGACACCATGCAGTAAGTGTATTAATCTTAGCCCATTACTGTCGAGTGGTATGCGCTATTAGCAGCTATTTAAAGTGTATATTCGTTTTGAAAATGCTTGTTATAACGACAGCTCCTTCCACATCAAAGTGATTGCCCCGTGGAGCGCAGATAAAAAAGTGAACCGGAGCCTTTGGTGGAGTTATAGGCCGAGGAGAGGAAGACAGTTCTTTGCTGTCATCGCTGTGAGTGCTGGTCTGTCCGGGGTGTTTCAGTGTTTAACGGCCGCACTATTTCCTGCATGAAATGAAACCGACATTTTTACAGCAGTAGGAAGGGCTGTCTGCTGGTGATCAATCAGAGGTGTAATTGATCAGGAGGAGCATAGTGCTTTCTCTCTGCTCCCCTGCCTCCTTCCCACTCGTTGTCTCACACATTTTCATTCTGTGTTCTCTCCTCTTGTCCTGTGTAATCCACCGTGCCGTATATCTCTGTTACATTTTCCTTTGCCTCCAAAAGCTCACCCTCTGGTTGTACCTCCATTGGAGCATGTCTACTGTCTGTTAGTGTCTTCTTCTCTTCAGTTCCTACATCACAGTTACAATCCATCACTCATTGTAATCACACGCTCTTTCTCTTGAGTGCGTCCCGCTTCTCTTCCCCGACACAGCTTTCTCCTTGTAACCGTCACTTGTTTCTCTTCTTTTGTGATTCAACACTCCCATATTTCCCCTCACCTCCATCCTTTTCCCCTCCATTGAACTCCCTCCTCCTCCCCTCTTCAGGATCAGTGCAGGGTCCTCACCAGCGGGTTCTGCTCAGGGAGCTGCTGAAGGACTACAACCCAATGGAGAGACCGGTGGCCAACGACTCCCAGAGTCTCACCGTCCAGTTCTCCTACACTCTGATGCAGGTTATGGATGTGGTACGCACGACACACCTGCATCGATCACATAGTTATACACCCAAGTGATACATTCAAACAAGAACACACTCATAATACTGTTTCCCAGTGTATCCCATGTGTAAATGCATTCTTCAGGAGAAGCTGATACAAAGTCTGAATCAGTCAAATCTCCCAAACTTGAAGTGTAATGCTACCATGTGTGTCCACGGACAACATTTCCCAGAAAGATGATATGAAAAAGAAGAAATTCCAGCTAGAAAGATTGAAGATGTCCACTTGATTATTCAGAGTGTTAAAGTATTGCATTAGCTTTAGTTTTAGAACAAGGATTCATGTCCTCCGTCACTTAAACTGGAATGATCAATTCAAATAACCTTTATTGTAATGAATGCTAAAGTGCTCTCCTCTGATATGTCTTGTGTTATGCAAGGATGAAAAGAGCCAGATCCTCACCACGAATGCCTGGCTGCAGATGGTGAGTGTGATGAATCAAGTATGTGGTACTGATCTGTGTCATGGAAATCCCCTCATCACTCACACGGCCTTAATATGAATATCATGAGACTTGTCCGACCTCTTTCTCTCTGTCAAGGCGATCTTATTTACATAGGACCAAAACATCACCATTTTGGCAAAGAGGGCTTCACTGTAGAGTGTATGACGCTTTCTACCCTTAAACCCTCGATTTCAGAAAGAGCAACAGAGGACGGATCCTTCTTCCGGGACACACAGGCATGCACAACATGTGTGTGTGAGTGTGTGTGTGTGTGTGTGTGTGTGTGTGTACAGAGTAGACTCACAGAGTAGACCAATAGTTCAATAACCATGTGGAAAATCAGATGGTGACGTTGTCATGTTTATTCATCACCATTATTCTGATATGCAGAAGCAGGGTTTTCTGGCTTGTGTCTCCCAGCAGTGGTACGACCACTACCTCCAGTGGAACCAGTCAGAGTATCCTGGAGTTAAGAACCTCCGTTTCACTCCCGACCAGGTCTGGACTCCTGACATATTGCTTTACAACAGGTATGTGCAGCACACACACACACACACACACACTCACACACACTCTCTCCCCCGGTGTCGGGAGCTCTACACCATCTCATCCCTGTGTTACTATCCTCCAGTGCTCATGATAAGTTTGATGCCACCTTTAAGACCAATGTGCTGGTCAACTCCAGTGGCTTCTGTGAGTATCTGCCTCCAGGTAAGATCAACTTCATCAGCACGTTGTCCTCAAACTACGGCAGTCATTCACACACATGCAGCCTAATTCATGCTGCAGCAGATTAATCCCTAAAAATGTTCATGGAAACGTAATCTTTTTTTATTCACATACTTCCAGATGAGATTTTTTTTTATCTTTGATGATTTAACTTTGATATTAAAGGTTGAGTTTACTTGAAATTTTGACCTGATAAACTATTGTTGACCTTCTCAACCTATAACTTCCCTTTGACTTTGAACATTTTTTCCTCTTTTTTTCCCCAAGGGATATTTGTCAGCACATGTAACGTGGACGTGCGGTGGTTTCCATTTGACATCCAGCGCTGTGAGCTGAAGTTTGGCTCCTGGACATTTGACGGCTGGCTGCTGGACCTCCAGATGAAGGAGGCAGATGTGTCGGGATACATGACCAACGGGGAGTGGGACCTTCTGGGTGAGACCGGCTGTCGAGGCCCCCGGAAGACAAACAAGTGTTGCTTGTCAACAGTGCTTACATTACTGCCACAGATTTTAGAAGTTAGAGTTTGCCTTACCAATATTTCATTGAATGAAAATACTAAAATAAATAAATAAAATTGAGTAATATAAATAACATATTCTGCCTCCCTGCAGGCAGCATCATTGATTTTCATAAAAGCAGCTCTTTCCTTCTGCACTCTACTTCTCTACTATTCAATAACACCCTTTTATGACTTTCATCACTGGTGTTTTTTTATCCATTATAATGCCATATTTGCTCCATCTGCGCATGTCTCTGCCCGTCAGAGGTTCCTGGGGGCCGTCACGAGGTTTTCTACGACTGCTGTGCGGAGCCGTACCCCGATGTTACCTTCGTGGTGACCTTGCGAAGGAGGACGTTGTTTTATGCTCTCAACCTCCTCATCCCCTGTGTGCTCCTCTCTTCCATGACCCTGGTGGTCTTCCTGCTTCCCGCCAACTCGGGGGAGAAGATCAGCCTGGGTGAGGAATAACAAGAGGAGGCTGGAGGAGAACAGGGGGTGAGGGATGGCGTTAGGATGAGTACAGGTGAGAAAATATGAGATGGGGAAAATAAGAGGCGTGACTGCAACAAGATAAGATATATTTCTTTCTACTGCTTCGTTTATGAAAACATGGGCTTCTTTATTCTTATAACATCTCTGTCAACATTACGGGAAACTATCCATCAGCTATGCAGAGCTTTTGCTGTGTCCAGAGGACTGAGGTGGAGGAGAGACAGAGACAGGGCCAGAGACTAAAATCAAATGAGTTTTTCTTGGGGTTGTCAGAAAGGCAGACGACGGTAGTCAAGGAGTACATACCAAATAAACTGTTCCACAGCACAGTCGCAAAATGTCCTTTTCTTGAGGGTTCGCTCTTCTTTTTCCTTGCAAACTCCTCCTCCCTGGTGTCCCCCTCCAGGCATCACGGTTCTTCTTTCTCTGACTGTCTTCATGCTGATGGTTGCAGAGATTATGCCCGCCACGTCAGATTCTGTCCCCCTTATAGGTCAGTGTCTATCCGTGTGTGTGCATGTCTGTGGGTGTTTTTGGTCTATTGTCATTGTTCACCAACACCTAATGAGTGAAATGTGCCCTCCCCTCCTGTCTGCCCAGGTCAGTACTTTGCTAGCACCATGGTGATCGTTGGGATGTCCGTAGTGGCCACAGTCATCGTCCTTCAGTTCCATCACCACAACCCCAACAGTGGACACATGCCGCGTTGGGTGAGTTCAAAGACCTAAAAATAAAATAGTGCAATCAAATGCAAAATAAAATAACAAAAGACTGCTTAAACACAGCGGTTAATAGCATGTAATAGTATCCCATCTCTTAGTTCCCGTTAAATGCCTTGTAGTTCCAGCTTGTACAAGGATATTTGATCAAGGTAAAACCTGCATTGCATAATAATGTGACCAAATAAGGTCTTGTATGAGATTTACTTTGTCCAAGGCAGATGTTTGTAATGTTCCTAACAAGAATAAAGGTTAACAATTCAAATTTAAACTGGAATAAAATGCTATATCAATAAAACTGGATGAGGTTGAACCTGGAACCTGTATGTTAAAGGTCAATTAAGACCATAAACAAACATTTAAGTTCGTCATTTGAAGTGTTTTTATCTCCTGTGTGTCAGGTGCATTTGGTTCTGCTGCAGTGGGTTCCTTGGTTCCTGCGGATGAAGCGTCCTGGAGAGGGAGCTGAGCCGCCTCTCTCCAGCTGCCAAGCAGGCTATCAGAGCAAGACCCTGTCCTCTCCCACCACCACCGCCACCACCACCACCGTCCCCACGCCAGTGCCCTCCATCCTCCCCCAGAGCCTCAGCTCCCTGCAGGCCAGCCTGGCTCAGCTCAACCACCCTCTGTCATACCCCCCGTCCCACCGACCCCACCCTCAGGCTGTTATCCCCCCTCATCCCATCCACAGAGAGGCCAGCCCCAACCCACATCCACAGCCCAACGGCCATCTGCTTTACATGGGCTTCCAGACGTTCCAGACCACAGCAGAGCTGGAGCCAGTTCAGAGGAGCAGAACCACAAGTTACGGGAGGGTTAACAATGGAGTAGGGGGAGGAGATGGAGAGGGTGCAGCAGCAGGAGGAGGACCACCTGGAGATACACCCATCCATCAGCACCTCCAATCCTCCATGTTAGGGAGCCCCCCACAGGACACTCCGCTGTCCCCAGACCCTGACCCATCAACCACATCCTGCGGCCTGGACGCTGTGGCCGGAGCAGGGAGATCAGCCGCTTCACATACCCAGAACGGTGCGAGTCGGTCTGTGGCAGTAGACAACCAGCTGCAGGCTCTTCTGGTGGAAGTGCAGTTTTTAGTGGAGCGCGTTAAGGAGCAGGACCGGCAGCTCAGTTTGTCGGAGCAGTGGCAGTTTGCCGCAGCTGTCATCGACCGCCTGTGCCTGGTGGGATTCAGTGTTTTCAACATCATCTGTACCATCGCTATTCTCATGGCTGCACCCAACTTCGGAGAAGCTCTGTCAAAAGATTTCCTCTGACGGAAAAAAAGAGCGATTTGATGGGGGCGGGAGATGTGCAGGATTTGTTGGAAGCACAATTGCTGTGAATGATCCTTGACACGCAACAGCAAATATTTCATATTCAGTAAGCTGGAGTGGACTTCAGAAATGTTATGCCATTATATTTTGCCATTTTTCCTCCTGATGATGCTCACATTTAATGTTCACACATTCTTTTTTAAATGGTTTCTATGGAAGTCTGACTGATCTCATTGTTTCTCCCAAAAGGCAGTTTTCCAGTCTTCTCTCTCGTGAACGAACCATCGCATTGATCATTTCGGCACGTTTTTTCACAACTGAAACCTTCAACAGAGCAGCAAGTGCTTGATTTGAATGTGGATAATTGTTTGTGGATTTTTAATGTTTTAAAGTTTGACAGTGTTAAATGAGAAATGAATAGTTTTGTGATTAAGGATTCTAAAGGAAAATTGTGCATTTAATAAGGAAGCATGACTTTACCACATGTTCTAAAGTAGGCTATTTGTACTGTCGCCTATGGAGGCTACGCAAAGATGCTCAGTAGAGAAACTGGAAAATGACGTGCATTTCCTGACAGACCAGACTCTCTTCTGTTACGGCTTCCACAAATACTAGTTACATTGTGGTGCACTGTTACAGATTTGATATTTATAATGATTTTTTTTTGAGAATTTCAATTAAATGTTCAAGGATTCCTTTTTAAAAGGTTGTCAAAAATAATTGTACCCCCATGAACACTCTTTATCACCATGATTCAGCCTGGACATCATGTACTGGGACGAAGACATTGGTGATTGATTTCTTCACGTTAGCTGCATAGTGCTTCCTAAGCAGAAAACCCTCCGTCCATCGAAGAAACACGCTGCATGCTGCCACAGAGGTTGGTTTTTCTTTTCTTTAACCTTTATTTGACCAAGATAAGTCCCATTAGGATTAAAAACATCATTTTCAAGTGAGTCCTGAACAAGATATTCAGAGCACAAGATAAAAATGAGCAATTGTAAACAGACAGAAAACAGCAGACAACACCTCAGTATATAACATCCCAAGGAGATGAGTGCAAGAGCAATACAAGTCATGCATCCAAAACCAAGTTCAAGCGCAGACACACAACGATTCAGTCTCCTCCTCTTTCAAAGCCGATTACTAATTCATTTCTATCAAATTAAACTGTGCAATAGCTGATATGAGCTCAGCTGAGAGGGTTGTTTATAGTACTCTCTCTCTCTCTCTCTCTCTCTCTCTCTCTCTCTCTCTCTCTCTCGTTTACAATTATGGGATGCACTGTGAGTCACAGCTCCGGTTTTATGCTTAATGTGAAACAATATTGTCCTTCTGTGCAACCACAGATAAGGTTCAGATTGCAACGACTCAGCTTTTCAAGAGTCCTTTTTGCACTCACATACATACACACACACACACACACACACACACACACACACACCATCTCTACCCTGAATGTAAATGGCGCCACACATTTGGAGAAGTGTTGGACATGAATGCCAGTAATCTGTGACAGACTGAGCTGTAAACATGAAATAAACGGCCTCGTCTTTTGTACTCTCTCAACGTGCATCATATGTCCTATATTCTCTGGCTGCCATCCCTCCGATTGGAGTTGAAAAAGGACGCAGAAACAGAGGACAGGATGAGTAAGGGAGAGGCGGGTGTGAAAGGAGAAAAGAGCCAGAGAGAGCAAAGGCACGATGGAAGTAATGAAGTGCAGCGATAAAGAGAGCAAAAGGAAGAAAGAGACAGAATGAGGGATGGAGGGGAGGGCTATGCAGAGGCACAGACATGGAAACAATGCAGGATGAAAGAGTGCAGAAAGAAAAAAAGATCTGAGTGGTAGTGCATGGCTGAGAGAATCAGAGGAGGGGGGGTAAGAAATTAGCTGAGAAAGCCAAGTGGAGCCGATAAAGTTTTTAACTGATTGCTCATTAATGAGAGAGGGAGAGGAGGAGGAAGAATGGAGAGGAGGAGAAGGAGGAGGAGAGGAGTGACTCTCCCCTCCTTCTCCTCCGGGATGCTGCTGCTAAACTGCACTAAGACCAGGATTAAGGGGTGACGGGACATCTTGGCAAAGAATGCATTAAAGGGTCTTGGCCAATGTAAAATGACTGACTGCAATAATGCAACACTTTATGATGATTGAATTTGGCTAATTGCTGTTTTGGCATGTGTTATTTCAAACCTTCAGCCCCGGGGCTATTAATCAGCCTGTAAACCTTTCATAAGTACAGCGTATGTGCAGGCCGGGCGGTTCACCATCCAACACAGCGGAGAGATGCAACACAGCACAGGTATTACATCTAAAGATACCCCCTCCTCCGAGGGCCCGGTCCTCCCCCTGCTCTGGTGTCCACAGCTCCGAGTCCCACAGACCAGCGGACCACGATGCAGCAGGCAGGAGAGTGGGACGCAGGGGGATTTGGTATGAAAGGGCCCCGCGACGTGTTGCTGCAGTTGTCGCACACATTTGCACCCACGTCAGAAGCCGAGCAACAAACCCCCTCATGCACCAAGTGGCCAAAGTCAGGATGCTGCTGCAGACCTAATGCAGTAACCACACATAGTCCCAAAGCTCAGTCTCTCTCACTCTCACTCACACACACACACACACACACACACACACACACACACACACACACACACACACTAAACTGCTGTCACTTCAGTTCTGTGTTTGCTCATGTGGGAAAAATAAGGGGCGGGAGAGAATATTAAAGATGATAGAAATAGTGAACACAATGTGCCGCATTGAAATATGGTTGAATTAAACTTTAGTTTGATTTCAGTATGTTCAAATGAAAGACGGCTGTGACACAATCATGCAATATTTTCTCAGTTTACCATGATTTTTCAAAGTCAGTCCCACTTTGAAGAGGAGGAATATCAACATTCCAGACAGTTGCCAGACCATCATATGTCCCACCGTCCTTGTGACCGGCTGAAAGTTAACACTTTGCAGCACCCAAATCTCAATTAAAGCTACCACACAATCTACTTGTTTTGGTTTCTTTTTTTTAAATTCAATTATCCGTAAAGGCTGTTACGAAACCGATCGTCACTGAAGCCCGTCCGTTTGTAAAACTCCTCTCAGGACATGCTTTCTGCCCCGTGGTGTTCTCTTCAGAAGTCCGATGTCTCCAGATAACATCCCAGAACACCAACGGTCAATACCTATTAATTACGATGCAGGCCCTCGATGCCGATCGATATGGAATGGCCATTTCACTGCCTGTTGGGTAATTGTTTCCCAGATCTCATTAAAATACATTGAAGTCGTGGAAGGACAGTGAGGAAGAGGGGAAGCAGATGTGGGTACACCAAGTGAACGTGGGAGAACCAGAGTGTAACGTCGTCATAGGTAACTCTCACTCACACACAAATAAAGGGGGAAAAACAACCAAATTTGCATCAATAAATCGGTTTATTTAAAAGAATATGTTACAATTTCTTACAGTAAGCGACGTAACCAAACACTTTGTCTTAAATTTTACATTTCAACATGTCAAAGAATCTGCAGGGTGTCAATCTCCATCCTTTTCTTAGCGCGACTCTCAGAAAGCCAAACCATATCAGGTGAAACACTTGACAATAGAGAAGCTGAATTTAACATAGTATCTTACTGAAATAAATAAAATGAGTGACGCTGAACTTATGTCTGGATGAGTTGAGAGAGAGAGGGAGAGGGAGAGGGAGGGAGGGAGAGGGAGAGAGAGGGAGGGGTGAATGCACACTTGAGAGGGCAGATCAGACCAAATCGACCACGTCAGACACGGCCCAGTGAACGGACAAGGGTTCTGGGAAATGCAGTCAGCCTTAGGGTTGCAATTCTCTCAGTTCAAGGCTCAACATTCAATTAAACCTCCTTTACGCATCCAGAGGTCTGTTGGAGCTCATTAATCACCCAAAATGCCTTTTTGTGAACAGCACCATCATTATAACAAGAGCAACTGATGTCAATCTACGACTCTTTACTTGCTTGTAGACGACAAAAAGACAAAAGGAAATACTTTTGATCTTCTCATCACGAGCTAAATAGACGGACATTCACTGGCATCAGATGCTGATCACAATTTATTTATTTTTTTTCATCTAATGTAAGGCAGCGCAACACAGGCCTTTGCTTTGAGCATCGGTTTGATTATCTTACAAGTCATTTTGCATAAATGATCCATATTATGATATATTGATTTTGGAAAATATTCTTATTACTACCATGATAATAAGCCATAATCACACAGCACTAATAGGAGGGTTTTGTAGAAGCTAGAAGCAACTGAACATTGTAGCATTCCTCAGATTAAGAAAGACATTACAAGTCCTTCCAAATGAGTTAATTATGCAATACATATTTCGATCAGATGAGTAAGGTAGTACCACCAAAATATTGCAATTAGCAATGATTAATCCTTAACGGCAGCTTGGAGTCACATTTTAATTACATTTTTTTAAAGCCTGAAGTCATTATTGCATCGTCAGATAATAATGTTCTACCTTATTGCATTATTTTTATTAGATATGAGAATGTTAACCGGGCTCATTTAGAGGGACATTGAGTGACATTACATTGCAGAGCTGTGATCAGTTGCTACAAAGCCTTAAATGAATGTGACAGTTCATATCTGTCATGTTGATGAAGTGTGCAAACTGCCCTTACTTTTCTTTTTTTGGGGGAAAAGAAATCCTCTTCTCACTTCACCTGAATCTGGAGTGCAAAAGTGGTTCAGCAGTACAGCGCAGAACCAGCTACAGAGATAAATAGTGCTGCAAGTGGAAAGGCCTTGTGAATTACAGGCCTATTATAAATCCTGTGGGAGCTCTCAGCAACAAAGTAATCAGGGCCTGCAGGAGAGCAGAAAGGAGGAGGAGGCCCCCTGCTGTCTCTTATGGGTAATACATTGCCACTAGGACAGTGGCCTCAAACATTTGCATGGAGTGTTTCACGTAATACTATAAATACACAAGAGTTTAATGCATGACACGCAGCTCATGCCATTTGAGGATGCAGTAGATACTCAAACTGTAGTCAGTCAAAAAAGAGTGTGAACTAAGCGCAGGCTAGTTCAGGTATTATGAACACTATCTGCGTCATTTCCCACATTTGGGGGTTGTTAATACTGTTCGATAAAGTGCAACATTAGTCTTAAGTTTAACGTTGTTCCTGCTCACGTGTCAAATCATCACAGCCGTGTCTCTGAAGGGATAAAAAAATGTCCACTTTCTCTCCCTTCTCTCATTTGCCACATTACAATGTTAATAGTTTTCTTTTATAAATGCAAATTGATCAGCAAACAGATGAAAATGTATATAATCAGCTGTGACTTACATTCTAAGGGCCTCAATTTGGTCGGCCCCTTGCCTGTTGGGGCTCCATAGTTAACATGCACAAACACGCTAACGAGTGGCCAGAAAAACAAAGAAGACGCTGCTGCTTTGATCCATAAACGGAGAAACTAAGTGTCTTCCTGTTGTCAAGCCTCAGTATCGCTTATCGGTGTTATCTGTGTTTCCACTGCCAGCATTAACAGCTTTCACTTTCCTTTTAGTCCAACAGTATTTCCACTTAAGCTTTCTATTCCCGGTAGGACTCCTTAAGAGGAGGGCAAAATCCTCCTCAAGCACAAGTCATAGTCCACTTCAAGTCCCTGCCAATAAGAAGAAGGATCACACGAGTCCAGGACCTTAAGTCTAGAGAGACCACCTTTCTTTTTGACGGAGCTCTGTTGAATGCATGATTATGGTGCACTGGATTCAAGAGTTCTGGTTCATGTGTCTGTAGATTGTTGGTTTGCATGAAGAGGGGTAGCGTCTCAGGTTGTAGCTGATGGCGTGTAAATGATGTGTGGTTAATAGCTGAGTGTGGCTGGGTCTGGGGCTAGATGAGTGCTGAACTGAGCCGAGTCCGTGACCACGGTGTCTAGTTAAGAGGTAACGATCTCCCTTCCGACGTGCCGCCATCCCTTCTGTGCCTCAGCAGCTGGAAAATATTCTGAAACGGAAGCAGCAATCAGGAGGAAGACGCCCACAAACTCAGAGACAGAAAACCAAAGAAATGGATAAATGGTAGACCGGACAGAGGCAGGCAGAGCCTTACCTTGCCACACATACCATCTTTACTGCAGTTCTTATTGTCCTTGTCTGTAGCCTCCTCTTCCACCTAGAAACACACACATTGCAGGTATGAGGGAAGGGCATGAATACATCTCTTGCAGTAGAGCAGGTCAGTCTGTTCATAGATGGTCCTTACCTCCTTCCTCCACTTCAGCTCACAGAAGACTCTCTCAAAGCACTCGTGCATGTAGTTAAACTGATCGTGGACCAAATAAGCAGAGAGAAACAGAGATTCAGATTTAAAAAGACAAGTATGTTCGATGTCTGTAAGGTTGACATAGTTGCCTTTAAAACTAATTGCTAGATATTTTGGGGAACGTGCTTATTCGCTTTCTGGCGGAGCGTTAGATAACAAGATTGATAACATTCTCCTCCTGTACTGTTAATATAAGGCTTGGCTTAGCATAAGGACCGAAAACAGAGGGAACCAGTTTGCCTTGCCTTGGTAACAAAATACACTGATTAACAAGTTACATGTTTAATCTGCACAAAAACGGATGTGGAAAGGCATGGAAACACACAGGAAATCCTATGTGAGTGAAAACATTTGCTTCTTCGCTTTCGTGCGAAGTTCAACTTTTTGAATGATGGCAGGCGGCGGTCACTCATCAGCATTGGTGTATGTGTGACCATTTCATTAGAAAGAACATTTGCAGTTTTAGGGGCAGTTACATGGCAGACAATTCCTTGGCTGGATCCTCTAACTTCCTGTAGTCTCCCCCGGTTGCCTGGCAACTGATCATAGCCAAGAAATAGTGAAACAGCCACGTTTTTGTGAGGATTAAACAATCAAGAGACTGTTTATTTCTGTTTTTCTTTTGATTGGTGTCCAGTCTTTATGCTAAACTAAGTTAGCCAGCTGCTAGCGGTTGCTTCATATTAACTATACAGACATAAGAGTGGTATTGATCTTCTCACCTAACTCTCCGCTGAAAGCGTATTTCCCAAAATGTAAAACTATTCCCATAAAATATAAAAGCAACACTGCGGATCTTGAGCATTATTATTTTACTTTATTGAAAAGAAAAGCTCGTTCTGGAGGTATGAAACAGGAATTTAAATCCTGTATCTCCAGATGTCCTTTTAAAAATAAAAAGTTGTTATGAATGTTGCAAGTAAGCAGTAAACTGACTATTTAAGTCTTTATTCTATGAAACTCAACAGATGACACAATCAAAAATACATGTCTGACTGAAGCTTTGAGTACTATAATGCACATGTAATAACATGTGTGATACTCACATAGGGTGTAAATATCTTGACCCAGCGTGGCTTCTTCTCCCCTCGTGCATATTCGAAGCAGAAGGCCATGCCCTCTTCATCTGTGTCCCACCTCTGCATCTCCCCCCAGTCAAATGCGATCACCTGGTTCTGGAATAATAGCTTTAATGAACTCACTCCATTACACATAGCAAATGTGTTTACACATGCGCACGCTAAAGAACCAGCCGCCCCTTACCTCGAGGGTCCCTTCCTCGGTGCAGGCGTGCAGCTTGAAGTGATGAATGCTGATGGCTGTGATGACGTGGCCTTTACGTCGGGAGTCACAGGAACAGTGTGGGAACATGATCTCATTGTAGCCCTCACAACCCCTCAGCAAACTCAGATACTAAGAAAGAAAGAGGCAGAGGAGACAATATGTAGTGCTTCAGCTGACTGTATGTAGATGCAGAGGACAGAACAGTCAGACACCAACAGAACTGAAAACAGGATGTGGGGATTTACCTGCAGGCTCCACAGAGAGGCTAATCTATTCATATTCACAGGCTTTGTCTATGCAGTCAAACCTACACTCTCACTGTCAGACGACCTCCACACACATTGAACGTGGGAGAGAGGCATGACATCCACACTGAGCTATAATACGTAACTCTCTCCATCTCTGTCGGTTACGTTACTCAGGAACAGTAGTAGTAGTGCAGCTGTGTGGAGTCTGTCCACATGTGAGAGACTGACCATGGACATCTTCTTCTGCTCAGCCAGCTTCTGCAGCTGGTAGGACTTCTGCTCTGCTTTGACGAAGCCTTTCTTCACATCATCTACAGCCTACAAAGGCAGGGCCAAACAGGGGACAGGGTTAAAACAAACCTACAACAAAAAGAAAAAGAAAAAGAAAAAGAAAAAGAAAAGCACACACACACACACACACACACACACACACACACACACACACACACACACACACACACACACACACACACACACACACACACACACACACACACACACACACACACACACACACACACACACACACACACACACACACACACACACACACACACACACACACACACACACACACACACACACCTGGTGAAAGAAGTAGTTGACAGCAAGCTGGTTGTCATTGAGCAGAATCTCCTCTTCTGTAGTGAAGAGCCACTTGCGCAGGGTGAGGCAGGTTCCTGGGATGGCTGAGGTATAGTTCTGTACATACAGTTTGTGGGGGAACTCGTTGGGGGCAAGCTTACGCACTGAAGAAGAAAGGGAGAAACAAAGGGAGGGAGGGAAGGAAAGCAGGTGATATCCCATTCTTATGTGGAGATAAAAGCAAGCTATGCCCGCTGTGAAGGCAATTTATTCTATTTCTATTCAACCCACAGAAAACATTACCATTTAGCATTTAGTGTGAAATATGATATTTACTAGATGCATGATATTCTCGTCTTGTTTGTCTGCAGTGACAAGTTGACTTTTCCCTCCAGCATCATCCTCAGATCAAAATCTTTTTTTTTTTATTTGTCAAATTACAAAAGGCTAGCACGCTAACCAGAAGCAAGTAAGCTGTATTAGCATTTAGCTAATACAGCTCACAAATCTGCTTTGCCTTGAAGGCTCGTTTACATTTTAAAATTGGGAGTGACAAATGGTCTAACAGATGACAGAATTCAAGCTTTTTAAGCCGACTAAGTCCAATAACTTTGACCAACTGATGCATATTGGTTTACAGTTGTACACGTTAACACACACATTCAATGTAAGGCAACCAGTGGCGGTTCTAGACAAATTTTACTGGGGGGGCCAAGGTGGGGCCAATGTTTGATCAGAGGGGCACATTAAAAAATGGAAAGTGCCGTTCTCACTCTCATCTCGCATCCGGCAAGGCAGTGTTTGGGTGCGTCGCTCTAATTATTCCGTGTAGAGCGCTGAGTCACATTAGTTCCGCTTTTGGCGCTAGCGCATAAAATCGTAATAACTTGATCAATTTATTTCATTTTCATTTTATCATTCAGTCAGCTTATTCAGTCAGCTCTGGGGGGGCCACAGGGGGGGCCTGGGACATTTTTACAGGGGCACTGGCCCCTGTAGGCCCCCGTGTAGAACCGCCACTGAAGGCAACATCTTCAAGTCAACCATGAAACTAAAAGGTAACCAGTCAGTGTGAAATGACGAGAGTAAGGGTGGTGATTCATCATGTTGTTTTTGCTCCATGAAGGATTCTTCCTCCAGTTTAGAAATAAGAGAGACTTTGGAGAGTGGAAGAACGTGAATATTTATGATAATCTAATCTGCAACTGATAAAAAACATGAATGTTTTCTCCACGTCTGAGAGATAGAACATGTTTAACTTCTTATTCATCTTTTGGCAGAAAGAAGAAACTCTTGTGACCTGCATGCAAACTCTTATTATCATCAAACATGTTTTCTTAGATTTTACTGCTACTGTAGTGCTGCTTCTGTCTTTGCAGTAAGAGACGGAGCACACAGTTCAATGACAAGCAATTCAATGGTGCTGCATGGGTTGAAAAGAACTACAAGAATAAAATGAATATAGTTGTTTTTTTAAATAAATCTGACAAATCTTTATACCACACTAGCCTTGAGAAAGCGAGGACCAGTTGAAGTAGCATATGTGAAAATTCATGCACAAAAAAAAAAGGTGCTCAGGTATTTATTTCTATTTTGAAAAGGATGAACCATAATGCTCTGTCATTATGTGAATACCGGCTACAACTACAGTCAAAATCTGTGTTTTAAAGAAAGATGGGATATATGTTCAGTGGAGAAAAGGAGCATACACGCAAACTCAAAGCTCAATTACATGTTCTTACTAACCGAAGGTGTGGTTGATGACCTCAAACAGAGCAAAGTAGCTGGCTGTTACACTGTCCACCCCTAGTTTCAAAACCACAGCCTGAAAGAGAGATGGGGGAAAACAAAAGGGGGCGAAAAAAGGAACAGAAAGCATAAAACATCTGCAAGATGACTGTAAAAAGGACATGGGTACAAGCGTTAACAGTAACCGTTTACCTGGTAGACCTGGTCTGTAGTCGAATTTTTGCGAACTCTAACAGTGAGCGTGGTTTTGTCAGGCATGGCTATTCTCAACTCCACATCTGACACGCCATTATAATTCTAGGTAATGAGAAGGAGAGACAAAAATGCACAGTGAGTCACAGGCAGACGACCACAGAAGATACAAAACTGGAGGTTTCTCTTCTTTTTACCTCGTCTGATTCAGACAGGAACTCCTGCATGATGTCACTTTCTCCAATTACCCGTACGGAGCACACTGCAGGTAAGAGACAAAATATATAGAAGGTAGAGACTTTTTTATGTGAAATGGTGGTTATTCTATGCAATATAATGAATGGTATAGTTGTGCACTCTGGAGTTGGCAGGACTTCTCCCAGAACCCCCCGCCTGACCTTTCTCCAGGTATTCTTCCAGGCCTCTGCGTCGTGCGTCCAGCTGCTGCTCCGACAGGGAAAAAGGCCATTTCCCAGGAAGCTTAGGGAACGTAAAGTTGGCAAACTCCCTCTTCAGGTTTTGGTGAAGGATCACAAACTCACGGTAACGCTTGGAGCACAGCTGCCTGCCTGCCATGTACACATTATATACCTAGAAGAGAGAGTGCGGTGAAAGAGAATACTGAAAATTAATGTACTGTATATATATATATGAGCCTTATTCATCCATTCATGCTCCCAAATACAAACTCCTCCTCTTAATTCGCCATCTACGAATTCCTCCACATGTTCACCCACCACAAACTTTTCCTGGTTGAGCTCAGTGTGTTTGTAGCTCGGCACGGAGATGGGGACGGCCTGCTTGTCGGAGTAGTCATAGCAGGACTGGGCTGAGACGTCGTCTCCGGGATCCAGGCAGTCGGCCTCCTGGGGCGGGACGGACAGCACGGCCAGCACCAGCTCCCTCTCTCCAGCACGGATCAGGTCCACCACCTGCTTATGTGTTGCTCCCTCAACATTCACACTGTTACTGTTGAGACATGGAGGGAGAGATGTACATATGGTTGGTTTCTTTTCCAGTTATGCAACAATATGAGATGCATCTCACAACAAAAAGCATTGAAATATAATAACCCTAAAAACTACAGCTTCAAAACTTACAATAAACTGGAATCAACACATCTGCTACTGTCAAAAACAATGAGTGAATGCATTCACAGGAGGGTCATTCCGTGTCATTTCATCAAATGCCTCCCACCTGACCATCTCAGAATGTCCTGAAAAAATTCAAGTACAAAGACACTCTTGTTAATAGGACAAATCCAAAATATTAGGTCTCTACTCTCAACAGTTTTCTCATGAAACATCATTGAATGAAGGGTAGTTTAGACGGTTTTTGGCATCATACTCTGAAAAGCCATTTTTAAACGACATTATCTGGAAAACTATCTCACCTGTGGCCTTCAAAATTTCTACAGAGTATATCTGTTACTAATAGCCTCCAGACCTGGAATATCGGGGATGTAGCTCAATGATAACCTAGTATGGTAGGTACTTAAAATGAGGCTTGTTGAAATAAAGTAGTACATTTGAAGAGTGGCTGATCTCCCATGTTTACAGATAAAAGACTTCTATCACTTCTGCCTCTATCTCTGGTGTTAGCTTAAACATTCTACAAAATATGGTCTCTCTTAGATTATTAGTTTCACAGATATTAAGGCTCAAAAATGGAAGTTAACACATCTTTGCCCAACTTCAGAGTCATATTCCAAAAAACTGACAACACGTATCAGGTCCAAACTTACTTTATTTGAAAGATCATATTCTTGTTAAAATCATATTAAAAAATCAGGAGGGTGTTTTGCCTCATTTTGTCGCAGTGATTTTTTTTAAAATCCTGATATTGGTGGGGTTTTTGTGGCTGGTTTTGGTACTGCATGTCCTAATAGCCTACCAGTAAACATCACAGGAGGGCAATTCAAATGTGTTTTTTACCATTTACCAAAGACTTATATGTGACTAAATGCTACTGATAAATTTAGCCTTACGAAAACATTAAAATATAGCACAGTTGTAGTTACAGAGGCAATAAGTCCTTGAATGTGAGTTAAACATGCTGTAAGCAGCTTTTAATGTCTTAAACCATGAACAAACATAGCATAATATTGAAGACTGTACATTTTGTCATACTGTAAGTATATAAATTACACAACCAAATCAAATAATAATCTTAATTTGAGCATGAGATTTTACATTACAGTACAAAAGTCTCCAAAGTTTGATATTGAATAACAGTTTGTCTCTATGCTCAATGAGGGATCACACATTTTTCATCTTTTAGATCCAATTCCTTCGTCACATTCATTAATTTGTCAGTCACTTTATAAATTGTCTAATGTACATCTCTGCTCTGTTGTGCTCTTCTTTTTTGATGGCATACATGCGCCCAGTTTCTGTAGAGGGAACGTCAAATCTTGCAATTCTATGCTGCAGTGGGGCATTGCACATCTTCTCTTCTTGGCCAGTAGAAACTCTTGGCAGGGCCATGTGGGTGCATGAACTGAACCAGTACATCTTCATCTTGATCTGAAACATCTCTGATACTTCCTATCCACCATTTCTGATCATAACTCACATATTGTCTCATAGTGAGCACAGAGACAAACTGTTATTCAATATCAAACTTTGGAGACTTTTCTACTGTAATGTAAAATCTTTATGCTCAAATTAAGATTATTATTTGATTTGGTTGTGTAATTTATATACTTAAAGTATGACAAAATGTACAGTCTTCAATATTATGCTGTGTTTGTTCATGGTTTAAGACATTAAAAGCTGCTTTCAGCATGTTTACCTCACATTCAAGGACTTATTGCCTCTGTAACTACAACTGTGCTATATTTTAATGTTTTCGTAAGGCTAAATTTATCAGTAGCATTTAGTCACATATAAGTCTTTGGTAAATGGTAAAAAACACATTTGAATTGCCCTGCTGTGATGTTTACTTGTAGGATATTAAGACATGCAGTACCAAAAACGGCCACAAAACCCCACCAATATCAGGATTTAAAAAAATCACTGCGACAAAATGAGGCAAAACACCCTAATGATTTTTTAATATGATTTTAACAAGAATATGATCTTTCAAAAAAAGTAAGTTTGGACCTGATACTTGTTGTCAGTTTTTTGGAATATGACTCTGAAGTTGGGCAAAGATGTGTTTACTTCCATTTTTGAGCCTTAATATCTGTGAAACTAATAATCTAAGAGAGACCATATTTTGTAGAATGTTTAAGCTAACACCAGAGATAGAGGCAGAAGTGATAGAAATCTTTTATCTGCAAAAATGGGAGCTCAGCCACTCTTCAAATGTACTACTTTATTTCAACAAGCCCCTTTTTAAGTACCTACCATACTAGGTTATCATTGAGCTACATCCCTGATATTCCAGGTCTGGAGGCTATTAGTAACAGATATACTCTGTAAAAATTTTGAAGGCCACAGGTGAGATAGTTTTCCAGATATTGCTGTTTAAAAATGGCTTTTCAGAGCATGATGCCAAAAACCGTCTAAACTACCCTTCTTTCAATGATGTTTCATGAGAAAACTATTGACAGTAGAGACCTAATATTTTGGATTAGTCCTATTAACAAGTGTGTCTTTGTACTTGAATTTTTTCAGGACATTCTGAGATGGTCAGGTGGGAAGATTTTCAGAAATTTGATGAAATGACACGGAATGACCCAGGAGTTGTTTCCAGGCACTTATTATTCACCTTCATTTGCAATGAAGGCTTATCTTAAGGGCAAAGGGCAAAAGGCATTTAATTGTGAGAGCCATAATAGAGCACGAGTTCTGACGGGAAACGGCAGAAATTGAATGACATGTCATAAAGTGACTCTAATCTGTTTACATGTGGTATAATGACAGAGGCGTTGTCTCCAAAATCCCCCAGGAATAGAATGTTGGGTTTAAGTCATTAGCACAGCTCAGCATGAGTAACACTGGGTGTGTGCCCCTTGGCAGGCCTGTGTCAGAGGCATGACAGTGCTGGTGACAGTGCTGTGGCGTCCTGACCTATAGTTAACTCCAGTCAACACAGCCACAGCATCTCTTCTTACAGCTCTGCTGTCTGACACGGTTAGAACCAATCCCAAATGTATGGGGAGGTTGGGAAATAAAGGTAGAAACCATAAACAAATAACATTATTTTGTGCTTTACGTTTCCTGCTCATGTAATGGACTGTTGCAATTTAAACAACCACTTTAAAATATCGGCACAAATGCAAAACTTGGCCAAACTTCTACTTAAACATGTCACTTATGTCCTGATGTAACTCGGTCACTGCATGGGAAGAACCTTATTGGCAATTTATATGGCATGAATATGTTAGCAAACGCTGGCTGTGATCTTCGAATACAATGGCTACCTCTTTGAGTTTTGCAGAATATGTAAATGTTGGAATATGTTGGTAAATTATGCTTCAAACATCTCAGATAAAATTCAATACTCGAATCCCTGTTCTCGATTTCTACGCTGCCTTACCATATGCAAAAACTGCTAACATTCTTATTAGCTTTTAGGTGTGTAACTGCATGCAAACCATTATATATGGTAATCCTACGTTTAATATTATCTTCATAGCATTCCCATTTTGAATGCAAACATGCCTGACTCATATCCAGGGAGGCTCACAAATGTTTTGTTATGAAAACCACTGAGGCAGTCAATGTTCAATGAACCCAACGTTCACAGATAGGAAACCAGTTAGCGATCACATCCGTGAAATCAGCAAAAAGCGTATGTAGCAGAAGTAGCATGTCAGTCTACCGTCTTCCCAAGGAAGTGCATAGGGAAATGGAAAATGGGGAAAAAGACCTCATCTGTAATCTTAATAATACACTGAAAACAAGGCACTTCATGTCATTGATGCAAGAATGCTGTAAACACAGAGCAACCATACAGTGTTCCTGCTTGTTGAATTGCATTATTTTCAAAGAACTGAGTGATGATCCGTCATGGCATGACTTCCATTGGCAGGGTGACACACGGCTAAAGCTCTCTAATACCCAATAACTCAATGGCAAGAGATAACTTCACATGGACATACAAGCAGGTCAAAGCAGGCCTTTTGAGCTGGGGTGCACATAGCAAGGACAAATTAATCATGTAGGTGGAAATAAGCAAGACCAATAGGGGAGATAATGAGAATAGTGGGAGAAAGAAAGAAATGTCTGCTACAACTCAAAAAACAAACCAAGCATTTTAGCAGCTCTTTCATTCATTTAAACTATACAATAAAATAAATAATTTAAACAGATGTTTTCATGTGTTTTCAGTTCTTTTTTATAATTCAAGGTAGTAGTTATGTGTTTATATCACTGCTGCTTTCTAGTTTACAGGGTGAAAATGTACTTAGACTTATACTTGCTGACACCAAATGCACGAGCATAGATGCATTCATACACTTGTCCTAAAACTCAAAGCTAAATCTGCCACAATAAACCACAATACAAGAGAGAAAGGGTATTGTTCTGACTGTTTAACATACGCACCCTTTATTATCAAGCAGGAGGCTGAAAAATGTACTCTGGCACTATAGATTATTTTGCATCAGAGATTCAGAAGCAGGAGTTGTAAATGTGCAAAGAAGTATTGATTGCATAATAGCAGAGGCTGTATACCACAGTGCTAGGATGTAGGCACTCCACCGTGTGCATACTTGTGTTCATACTGTACCTTGACAGAAAGGCAGTAAGACATGCACCAAAGTCAAATCTCCAGCTGCATACAACATTAAATGTGTATCTAGTCATATTCAGGCCTGTCTTTCTGCATAAGAGACACAGGAGATGAGACAGTCCCAACTGGAGCTCCTAAGCATTGTTAGTTGAAACCCACACGGCTTGTAAACATAAGCAAAGTTATACTTGAACATGTCACTTCATTTGCATAACATGATGTAATCCCGTCAATACCTTGGGGGAAACCTTGATCACAATTTTTGTTGGTATAAACTGGCTTTGACATTCTGCAAATGGTCGGCATGAACAAGCTAAAAAAAAAACAAAAAAAAAACAACATTCATCCTAATGAATAAAACAAATGTGACACAAACAACAGGGCAGGCCGGCCGTCCCGTCTACAACAAACAAAAATGCACATACATGCATCCACATGCACACGGAAATAATGGGGTCAACAAACTGCCAGGTTACTGCAGGCCATCCATTAACAAAGCACTGTGCAAAAGCCAGCCAATGAGATACAGAATTTTAGAGAGCGAAGCCAATCAGAATTGA
The DNA here is from genome assembly GCF_963514095.1 of Eutrigla gurnardus. Taxonomy (NCBI): domain Eukaryota; kingdom Metazoa; phylum Chordata; class Actinopteri; order Perciformes; family Triglidae; genus Eutrigla; species Eutrigla gurnardus. The sequence goes on along the minus strand of NC_139937.1, from coordinate 3,946,022 downwards.
ACTGAAGCACCCCCCTCTGCATCACCTTATTCCACACAAACGGGCACACTGAAGAGCCAGTACTGATGCTGCGCGGTGCTGTGTTCCTCTCCATAGCAACAGAGCCTAACATCAGCAAGCAAGTCCCCATGCATACTAACTGCCAGGACAACCACCTCTATCCTTCATGCAGCAGGCACACCAGTAACACTTGCGTGGCTGGCTGACCAAATGCAGTGAAGCTGATGATAATGTTGTTTCAACCGTCCTGATGAACTTAAGCAAGCCAGATGCAGTTTGGCAGGAATAGTATCTGTTTCCAATAACGTGGATGTGTGCGAGAGGTGTCTCTGGAATATGTGGCGTGCTGTGGATGAGTGGAAGAGGTTTTGGTGTGACTCGAATGTCTAATGAATCTGTTCTCTCTGACGCACACGCACGCGCGCGCGCGCGCGCACACACACACACACACACACACACACACACACACACAGGGATGAACGACTACTGTGCCCAGCAAGACCAGTATGACAGTGCCCCCCAATAAATAATGCTCACGGGTCCTCCTTGCCGGTTTTCATTGACATCCACAGAGATAAAAGTCACGAGTACGTTACTTCCATAATGCTCTCGATGAAGCTAAGACTGTAGCAACTTACACCTCCAGAATCCTGTCCCCCTTCGAAATGCCGGCTCTGTCGGCGGCGCCTCCCGGCAGGACCGCGCTGACATGCTGCAGTGGAGCGTACAGTTCCCCGTGAATGCTCCGTAGTTGCCCGCCTTCACTAACTTGTCCGCGGACATTGAAGCCATAGCCCGAGTCAGATTTCACTATCCGGACTAGCCGTGGGCCCGAAGTAACGGTGGTCGCCGTCTGGCAGCTGCCGCCGGTGCCCGGTGTTACGTTACCGCTACCGGAGCCGTTACGAGAAGAAGGGTGAGGCAACGGAGGGACCGGTGAACAAATCCCTTCTCCCTCGACGTCCGCCATTTTTCTACACTCTTTGTAGCATCCACTCCAATTCAGTCAACAATAAATATCCTACAAACATTAGCTGGTAGTAGCAGGCTAATCAGCTTGGCTAGCTAACTGACCCAGATTACCGGAAAAAGCCGAGAGAGTCCGACAATTCCCGAGACCGCCCCAGGATGCGTTCCATGTGGGTCACTGTGGACCGCCGAGCTTCCTGGGTAGGCCCTTATAATTGTATACAGACAAGTCCGGATCCGTTTTTCAGCTAAATAGTAATAAACATTTCTCAACTCAATCTTTATGTAAGGTAGTGGTTCTCAACCTGTGGACCTACAGGGGCAGGGACCCCAAGGAAAGTCTCAGGGGTCTATGGGATTAGAAAGAAACAGTGTTGCCTAATTCTGTTAGTTCTTTATTATTGCTTTAAATCTCGTGAATATTGGATGGTAGCCCATCTACGATTGGTTATCAAAAAATTAAATGAGAGTACTTATAAGATCTTAGTTTGGATTCCTCACAATTAAAGGTTGAGTAGGTGATTCTATTCAGAAACACTTTCTGTTATATTACTTGAAATCCTCATAACATATCGATAGCAATGAATAAATGAAATGCTATGACATAAAAACATTGTAATCATTGGCCGTGACAGGACTGTAAAAACCCCGTCCAATCAAAAAATTCAGACGGAGAAAATAATTGGACGTCTGCCTGTCTGTCAATGCTTACTTCCTGATTGCAAGCACTCGTTTGGCGTTCTGGGGGAACGGCTTTGCAGAGAGGTCTGAACGAAGGGGGCGGGACTTTTTCAGTTGAGCGATGCGTTCAAAGTCATAGTCTCTGTGGTTTTTCCAAATGACCTACTCAACCTTTAATGTCCATAAGAGGTCCATAACCTGTGATCATGGTTTGCTTCTTTTTGAGTCACAAGCCAACTCAAAAGTCACTAGAAGCCATCGTCCAGCCAATCTTACATAATCTTAAGGCCCTGTCTTTGTGTCCAAATCGACTTTTGCTCTAATTGTTCCTAAATAAATTGTGTTTAATGTAATAAGAATTATTAATTTCAATTGAATCCACTTATATACAGAACATGAGTTGGTTGTGGTTGGTTTCTATGTATTTTGTGCAGGCTAAATTAATGCATAAAGTAAGTCCTTGTTCTCCTTCGAAAACATTTAAACTCTGTGCATCCCCTTTATTTATTAGTATAATTTATTCCAGCCACCAGACCACAGGTGAATAAATAGCATGCGCACTTCAGAGGGAAAAGTCTAAACACAAGGGGGGGCAACATTCCTGCATGAATCATCTGCAGTGTACAACCCAGTGTCTGAACACAGAACAAGGCAGGCTCACTGAAGTCTTAACGCCCACGAATATTACTGCTCGTAAGTTTCGGAGATGTATTTTATACATACTTCATGCAAGCCACTCTGGACTCAGGGACAAAGCAGCGTTGTCACCTGCTTTGCATGTAAAGCAAACGGTGACATAATTGTGAACATTGAACTATGGGACGTGTTCGTTTTCGTTAACATGCTTTGTGAAAAGTTAGAGTATGTTTTGCAGGGATTATTATTTCAAAGGCATTGAAGATTAACAGTAGGGAGGGTAAACAGTCTAAATTCGCACAATATCTGTATTTGGTTTAAGAACACACACAAAACGTTTCACAAAATGTGGCATTGTTTCTTTATTTGTCACTTGTAAAGTTGAAAATAAGCGATACACACTCAGTCAGCACATTTGAAGTCCCTGAAGCCTAAATAATAACTCGTCTAAGATTAATCTGTATATGTGTTTTAACATTGGCACCCTCTCAGAACATATGATCATGACATGTTCATTTTATTAATGTGACTGTCATACCGGTACAAGTTGAATCTTCCATTTATTTTTGTTGGACAGAAAAATAGCCGCTGAAGATAGCGACAAAAGTGGCAAACTCCGTGAAACCAACAGAACCATCCATGTCCGCATCCAAGGCAGCGAAGAACTCTTCCACCTTCCCCTTATTTGAAACCTAAAGAAAGAAAACAGACGGACTTGTCATTAAATTGTAAAAGAGGCATTCACAGCCCTCCATTGCAATAGTGCTACATATATATTATACTTACGGGCTCACCTAACTCTTCATGGAGGAACACAGCAAGCTCAGCCTTGGTCATAGTTTTGGCATTTCCGTCTTTTCCAGAATAATCATTGAAGATTTTATTGAGAGCGGCCATTACCTCTATGAGCTTGGGCATGGTGGCTGCAAAGAGAAAATATTGTTGACTGTAGTCCAGTGTTCATTTCTCCATTCATTTATGTGTGAGGAGTTGGATGAGCAGTTTGCTGAACACACTTCATTGTTTGTCTCATGAATAGACCTGATTCTCTAAAAGAAATGGATTCAGGAGAAGCTCAAATTCTTGTTTCCCCCTTTTTCTAAACCTGGCTCTCGTGTTGCCTCGTCATCTTTTCTCCGTCCCACACCCACTTTACTGGTTGTTTCCTCTTCATGGTTTAGACTCTGCGTCGTCACACACACATTACCCTGCATGCCTCGTTTAAACAACTTTTCAATTGATTTCCCCCCTCCAGAATCCTCAGTAGCTTTGTTTTTCTGAAATCCCACATATTTTAACGATTGTTGCAATTATAATACTCAAATTAGAATTGTTATAATCTTAGCATGGGGTCGACGTGTATACTCAGATGCAGCACTCCACACAGTACAAATGCCACACCCAGAATCTCATCCATTACAACTCATAATAGCACATATTAGGGCATTCAGACACATTCAAAGCAAACATGGTTAATGCTGTATTTAAAAAAAGGGGTTTTAAAATATATTTTCACTTACCAAAATTGTGTGGAAACTTGTGCAGGTAGCAAAGGGTGGAAGAGACAGATTTGAGAAGGGAGCACGGACACAAACATTTTTAAAGGCAGGGTGACACACCCTCTCTCCAAGCCACCACCCCTCTTTGTCTCTCTTTTTTTCTTTTTTTCTTCTCTCCAGAAAATATAAGAAACAGTTTCATACCAGTTTTACCAATGCGGGAAAGCTACAAGTCATAATTGTATACAAGGATGAATACAGATCAATGTCATATCGGTTGATAAGGGACCTGAATCCCATCATCCATAACCTGTACAGATATATTCATAAAAGGCTCAACCTGAAAACAAAACAAAATAGATTTTTCGTGTTTAACAGCAAATATTGACCATACGTTTCAGAATAATTTCCTTCATTAGTCAGACTAACAGAGCTGCCCGTGCTTTTACCAAACTTATGTTGATTTTCACACCAATGCTGATCTCACAGCTGCTACTTGATTATTTTGTCACCTCTGACATTCAGAATCAGAGATTGATGCTGCGTTTTCCTTCTCAGAGCACACGATGATGACCTGTGTTTGCCAAAGTCGTAACATCATTTTTCATTCAGTAAATTGAAATAAGGTGAGAAGGCTCTGAGGCCATTTGTTCAGTCTGTTATTAGTGACAAACTCCCTGAGAGGAGCAACACCATTGCTGTCGACTGAACAGTTTCCTCTCTTGAGCTCGGCGAACGTACCTAAAGAAAAGCATCAGGAGTTGTAAGTAAAACATGTCGAAGTGGCATTTACAGCTTGTTGCAACAGCACTGCTCTTTAATACTCCTGCAGGAAACCTGTTGTGGAGCAGTTCAACAAGTTTAGTGTCCTCTTGTGCCCGCGTATGCACTGAAGGTATTCACGAGGAGGGAATATTTGTGACTGTTTTTTTCATTTTACGGCGGTAGAGCAGTAATATAATGCTTCATGCTACATTCAAACACACGGGGTGAACTGTACTTCTACGACTGCTTTCCGACACATTTCCTTTGTTTTTCTTAGATTCTTCTAGAAATGGGCTCAGGACAAGCTAAAATTCATATTTTCCTTTCCTCTAAACCGTGCTCTTTTGTTGTTGATGTGTCATCCTTTCTCTGTCCCTCAGGGATAAATACCACATTTCTCGTGACCGTCGGTTTTAAAACAAGAGACGTGATCGAGTAAAAGTGGCGCAACGGGCAAGCAAATTGGTAGTTTGATGTGAAAGGCAAGTTTCTAAAAGATTTCAATTCACGGCATCTCAACAGCTGGTTGTTTCTTCTGACTGGCTTTGGTGAATGGACTTTTTATTTTAGGACTAGACGTTTAAGGATTATTTGATTCATTAGTCAAACTAGTACAGCGGGTTTTCCAAGTTTCAGCCCAGGTTTATAATACATAACTGCATGCAGTAACCCTGACAGGTATTTCACAAGTAATGACATGCAAATCGTCTCAAGATTGGTAGCAACAAAATACAGATCTGTAAAACAAAGATCCAGTTCAGCAGCAATAAAGACACGGAGCTCTCAGTTCATCATCCAGATCGAATCTTTATTCAAATTCACATTCAAATATTCAACACAACACATTCCTTTAAGTGTCAGTCTCTGCTTCAGTCCTTCATTACTGTATATTTAGTATGTCCATACATCATATTATTCCATCACATCTCACAAATGTATTCACAGCTGTATCAACTTCACAATTTGTGTGCAAAATACAGCACTGCTTAACTGTATTTATGACATGACCACATACAACTACATACACTCAAATATGAATGCAAAACACTTTAAATGCAACCAATTTCATTTTACATCTCACTTTTTATATCAACACTTTATACAAACAAATACATTCTGAAGCATTTAACTGTATTTATATGAAGTACTTGGCAAACACACTTGTTTGACTCCAACCCATTACATGTGTGTGAGCCAAAATAAACCTCTGCAAAAAACCTTTGTTGTTTTTGGTGACTAATAACCTGTAAAACATGGATAGTTCAGCAACCATGAAGCTCAACTCGTCACCTAGGCGTAGCCGGAAGTTCCCACCTGAGACAGCCCGGGGCGCAACGGCTCCCATGACAAAGGTTCCTCCTGAGTGCTGCTATATATATATATATATATATATATATATATATATATATATATATATATATATATATATATATATGTGTGTGTGTGTGTGTGTGTGTGTGTGTGTGTGTGTGTGTGTGTGTTGTGTATGTTGTTTGGCTCACATTCCACCAAACAGTGAGCTTCACGGAGTCATAAAGCAACACTTCTCCATGTCAGCCACGCCTTCATGGAACGTAAACAACCAACAAGTTGTCTCTAGTCTGCATGCACAGACAATATGTTGCAACGGGGGGGATTTATATAATGAGAGACCGAGAAACTAGTATAGTCAGTAAGAGATCAAATCAGAGGAAGGGCCTGGCATGAGACGACGTGACTCACTGGTGGGGAATGCCTGTGAACGCCGATTGGGCTGAACCATTCTGCATATACACGATACTGTCCTCCCGCCTCAAACACGCCGACAGGAAACCATAAACAAATAACATTATTTTGTGCTTTACGTTTCCTGCTCATGTAATGGACTGTTGCAATTTAAACAACCACTTTAAAATATCGGCACAAATGCAAAACTTGGCCAAACTTCTACTTAAACATGTCACTTATGTCCTGATGTAACTCGGTCACTGCATGGGAAGAACCTTATTGGCAATTTATATGGCATGAATATGTTAGCAAACGCTGGCTGTGATCTTCGAATACAATGGCTACCTCTTTGAGTTTTGCAGAATATGTAAATGTTGGAATATGTTGGTAAATTATGCTTCAAACATCTCAGATAAAATTCAATACTCGAATCCCTGTTCTCGATTTCTACGCTGCCTTACCATATGCAAAAACTGCTAACATTCTTATTAGCTTTTAGGTGTGTAACTGCATGCAAACCATTATATATGGTAATCCTACGTTTAATATTATCTTCATAGCATTCCCATTTTGAATGCAAACATGCCTGACTCATATCCAGGGAGGCTCACAAATGTTTTGTTATGAAAACCACTGAGGCAGTCAATGTTCAATGAACCCAACGTTCACAGATAGGAAACCAGTTAGCGATCACATCCGTGAAATCAGCAAAAAGCGTATGTAGCAGAAGTAGCATGTCAGTCTACCGTCTTCCCAAGGAAGTGCATAGGGAAATGGAAAATGGGGAAAAAGACCTCATCTGTAATCTTAATAATACACTGAAAACAAGGCACTTCATGTCATTGATGCAAGAATGCTGTAAACACAGAGCAACCATACAGTGTTCCTGCTTGTTGAATTGCATTATTTTCAAAGAACTGAGTGATGATCCGTCATGGCATGACTTCCATTGGCAGGGTGACACACGGCTAAAGCTCTCTAATACCCAATAACTCAATGGCAAGAGATAACTTCACATGGACATACAAGCAGGTCAAAGCAGGCCTTTTGAGCTGGGGTGCACATAGCAAGGACAAATTAATCATGTAGGTGGAAATAAGCAAGACCAATAGGGGAGATAATGAGAATAGTGGGAGAAAGAAAGAAATGTCTGCTACAACTCAAAAAACAAACCAAGCATTTTAGCAGCTCTTTCATTCATTTAAACTATACAATAAAATAAATAATTTAAACAGATGTTTTCATGTGTTTTCAGTTCTTTTTTATAATTCAAGGTAGTAGTTATGTGTTTATATCACTGCTGCTTTCTAGTTTACAGGGTGAAAATGTACTTAGACTTATACTTGCTGACACCAAATGCACGAGCATAGATGCATTCATACACTTGTCCTAAAACTCAAAGCTAAATCTGCCACAATAAACCACAATACAAGAGAGAAAGGGTATTGTTCTGACTGTTTAACATACGCACCCTTTATTATCAAGCAGGAGGCTGAAAAATGTACTCTGGCACTATAGATTATTTTGCATCAGAGATTCAGAAGCAGGAGTTGTAAATGTGCAAAGAAGTATTGATTGCATAATAGCAGAGGCTGTATACCACAGTGCTAGGATGTAGGCACTCCACCGTGTGCATACTTGTGTTCATACTGTACCTTGACAGAAAGGCAGTAAGACATGCACCAAAGTCAAATCTCCAGCTGCATACAACATTAAATGTGTATCTAGTCATATTCAGGCCTGTCTTTCTGCATAAGAGACACAGGAGATGAGACAGTCCCAACTGGAGCTCCTAAGCATTGTTAGTTGAAACCCACACGGCTTGTAAACATAAGCAAAGTTATACTTGAACATGTCACTTCATTTGCATAACATGATGTAATCCCGTCAATACCTTGGGGGAAACCTTGATCACAATTTTTGTTGGTATAAACTGGCTTTGACATTCTGCAAATGGTCGGCATGAACAAGCTAAAAAAAAAACAAAAAAAAAACAACATTCATCCTAATGAATAAAACAAATGTGACACAAACAACAGGGCAGGCCGGCCGTCCCGTCTACAACAAACAAAAATGCACATACATGCATCCACATGCACACGGAAATAATGGGGTCAACAAACTGCCAGGTTACTGCAGGCCATCCATTAACAAAGCACTGTGCAAAAGCCAGCCAATGAGATACAGAATTTTAGAGAGCGAAGCCAATCAGAATTGAACTGAAGCACCCCCCTCTGCATCACCTTATTCCACACAAACGGGCACACTGAAGAGCCAGTACTGATGCTGCGCGGTGCTGTGTTCCTCTCCATAGCAACAGAGCCTAACATCAGCAAGCAAGTCCCCATGCATACTAACTGCCAGGACAACCACCTCTATCCTTCATGCAGCAGGCACACCAGTAACACTTGCGTGGCTGGCTGACCAAATGCAGTGAAGCTGATGATAATGTTGTTTCAACCGTCCTGATGAACTTAAGCAAGCCGGATGCAGTTTGGCAGGAATAGTATCTGTTTCCAATAACGTGGATGTGTGCGAGAGGTGTCTCTGGAATATGTGGCGTGCTGTGGATGAGTGGAAGAGGTTTTGGTGTGACTCGAATGTCTAATGAATCTGTTCTCTCGCGCGCGCGCGCGCGCACACACACACACACACACACACACACACACACACACACACAGGGATGAACGACTACTGTGCCCAGCAAGACCAGTATGACAGTGCCCCCCAATAAATAATGCTCACGGGTCCTCCTTGCCGGTTTTCATTGACATCCACAGAGATAAAAGTCACGAGTACGTTACTTCCATAATGCTCTCGATGAAGCTAAGACTGTAGCAACTTACACCTCCAGAATCCTGTCCCCCTTCGAAATGCCGGCTCTGTCGGCGGCGCCTCCCGGCAGGACCGCGCTGACATGCTGCAGTGGAGCGTACAGTTCCCCGTGAATGCTCCGTAGTTGCCCGCCTTCACTAACTTGTCCGCGGACATTGAAGCCATAGCCCGAGTCAGATTTCACTATCCGGACTAGCCGTGGGCCCGAAGTAACGGTGGTCGCCGTCTGGCAGCTGCCGCCGGTGCCCGGTGTTACGTTACCGCTACCGGAGCCGTTACGAGAAGAAGGGTGAGGCAACGGAGGGACCGGTGAACAAATCCCTTCTCCCTCGACGTCCGCCATTTTTCTACACTCTTTGTAGCATCCACTCCAATTCAGTCAACAATAAATATCCTACAAACATTAGCTGGTAGTAGCAGGCTAATCAGCTTGGCTAGCTAACTGACCCAGATTACCGGAAAAAGCCGAGAGAGTCCGACAATTCCCGAGACCGCCCCAGGATGCGTTCCATGTGGGTCACTGTGGACCGCCGAGCTTCCTGGGTAGGCCCTTATAATTGTATACAGACAAGTCCGGATCCGTTTTTCAGCTAAATAGTAATAAACATTTCTCAACTCAATCTTTATGTAAGGTAGTGGTTCTCAACCTGTGGACCTACAGGGGCAGGGACCCCAAGGAAAGTCTCAGGGGTCTATGGGATTAGAAAGAAACAGTGTTGCCTAATTCTGTTAGTTCTTTATTATTGCTTTAAATCTCGTGAATATTGGATGGTAGCCCATCTACGATTGGTTATCAAAAAATTAAATGAGAGTACTTATAAGATCTTAGTTTGGATTCCTCACAATTAAAGGTTGAGTAGGTGATTCTATTCAGAAACACTTTCTGTTATATTACTTGAAATCCTCATAACATATCGATAGCAATGAATAAATGAAATGCTATGACATAAAAACATTGTAATCATTGGCCGTGACAGGACTGTAAAAACCCCGTCCAATCAAAAAATTCAGACGGAGAAAATAATTGGACGTCTGCCTGTCTGTCAATGCTTACTTCCTGATTGCAAGCACTCGTTTGGCGTTCTGGGGGAACGGCTTTGCAGAGAGGTCTGAACGAAGGGGGCGGGACTTTTTCAGTTGAGCGATGCGTTCAAAGTCATAGTCTCTGTGGTTTTTCCAAATGACCTACTCAACCTTTAATGTCCATAAGAGGTCCATAACCTGTGATCATGGTTTGCTTCTTTTTGAGTCACAAGCCAACTCAAAAGTCACTAGAAGCCATCGTCCAGCCAATCTTACATAATCTTAAGGCCCTGTCTTTGTGTCCAAATCGACTTTTGCTCTAATTGTTCCTAAATAAATTGTGTTTAATGTAATAAGAATTATTAATTTCAATTGAATCCACTTATATACAGAACATGAGTTGGTTGTGGTTGGTTTCTATGTATTTTGTGCAGGCTAAATTAATGCATAAAGTAAGTCCTTGTTCTCCTTCGAAAACATTTAAACTCTGTGCATCCCCTTTATTTATTAGTATAATTTATTCCAGCCACCAGACCACAGGTGAATAAATAGCATGCGCACTTCAGAGGGAAAAGTCTAAACACAAGGGGGGGCAACATTCCTGCATGAATCATCTGCAGTGTACAACCCAGTGTCTGAACACAGAACAAGGCAGGCTCACTGAAGTCTTAACGCCCACGAATATTACTGCTCGTAAGTTTCGGAGATGTATTTTATACATACTTCATGCAAGCCACTCTGGACTCAGGGACAAAGCAGCGTTGTCACCTGCTTTGCATGTAAAGCAAACGGTGACATAATTGTGAACATTGAACTATGGGACGTGTTCGTTTTCGTTAACATGCTTTGTGAAAAGTTAGAGTATGTTTTGCAGGGATTATTATTTCAAAGGCATTGAAGATTAACAGTAGGGAGGGTAAACAGTCTAAATTCGCACAATATCTGTATTTGGTTTAAGAACACACACAAAACGTTTCACAAAATGTGGCATTGTTTCTTTATTTGTCACTTGTAAAGTTGAAAATAAGCGATACACACTCAGTCAGCACATTTGAAGTCCCTGAAGCCTAAATAATAACTCGTCTAAGATTAATCTGTATATGTGTTTTAACATTGGCACCCTCTCAGAACATATGATCATGACATTGAATCCATTTATTTTTGGTCGCCACAACAAATGACGCTGAGGATAGCGACAAAAGTGGCAAACTCCTGGAAATCAACAGAACCACTGCCGTCGTGATCCAAGGCAGAGAAGAACTTTTCCATCTCCGCCTTACTTGAAACCTAAAGAAAGAAAACAGACGGACTTGTCATTAAATTGTAAAAGAGGCATTCACAGCCCTCCATTGCAATAGTGCTACATATATATTATACTTACGGGCCCAGGGAACTCTACACGGAGGAGCTCAGCAAGCTCAGCCTTGGTCATAGTTTTGGCATTTCCGTCTTTTCCAGCATAATTATTGAAGATTTGATTGAGAGCGGCCATTACCTCTATGAGCTTGGGCATGGTGGCTGCAAAGAGAAAATATTGTTGACTGTAGTCCAGTGTTCATTTCTCCATTCATTTATGTGTTAGGAGTTGGATGAGCAGTTTGCTGAACACACTTCATTGTTTGTCTCATGAATAGACCTTATTCTCTAAAAGAAACGGATTCAGGAGAAGCTCAAATTCTTGTTTCCCCCTTTTTGTAAACCTGGCTCTCGTGTTGCCTCGTCATCTTTTCTCCGTCCCACACCCACTTTACTGGTTGTTTCCTCTTCATGGTTTAGACTCTGCGTCGTCACACACACATTACCCTGCATGCCTCGTTTAAACAACTTTTCAATTGATTTCCCCCCTCCAGAATCCTCAGTAGCTTTGTTTTTCTGAAATCCCACATATTTTAACGATTGTTGCAATTATAATACTCAAATTAGAATTGTTATAATCTTAGCATGGGGTCGACGTGTATACTCAGATGCAGCACTCCACACAGTACAAATGCCACACCCAGAATCTCATCCATTACAACTCATAATAGCACATATTAGGGCATTCAGACACATTCAAAGCAAACATGGTTAATGCTGTATTTAAAAAAAGGGGTTTTAAAATATATTTTCACTTACCAAAATTGTGTGGAAACTTGTGCAGGTAGCAAAGGGTGGAAGAGACAGATTTGAGAAGGGAGCACGGACACAAACATTTTTAAAGGCAGGGTGACACACCCTCTCTCCAAGCCACCACCCCTCTTTGTCTCTCTTTTTTTCTTTTTTTCTTCTCTCCAGAAAATATAAGAAACAGTTTCATACCAGTTTTACCAATGCGGGAAAGCTACAAGTCATAATTGTATACAAGGATGAATACAGATCAATGTCATATCGGTTGATAAGGGACCTGAATCCCATCATCCATAACCTGTACAGATATATTCATAAAAGGCTCAACCTGAAAACAAAACAAAATAGATTTTTCGTGTTTAACAGCAAATATTGACCATACGTTTCAGAATAATTTCCTTCATTAGTCAGACTAACAGAGCTGCCCGTGCTTTTACCAAACTTATGTTGATTTTCACACCAATGCTGATCTCACAGCTGCTACTTGATTATTTTGTCACCTCTGACATTCAGAATCAGAGATTGATGCTGCGTTTTCCTTCTCAGAGCACACGATGATGACCTGTGTTTGCCAAAGTCGTAACATCATTTTTCATTCAGTAAATTGAAATAAGGTGAGAAGGCTCTGAGGCCATTTGTTCAGTCTGTTATTAGTGACAAACTCCCTGAGAGGAGCAACACCATTGCTGTCGACTGAACAGTTTCCTCTCTTGAGCTCGGCGAACGTACCTAAAGAAAAGCATCAGGAGTTGTAAGTAAAACATGTCGAAGTGGCATTTACAGCTTGTTGCAACAGCACTGCTCTTTAATACTCCTGCAGGAAACCTGTTGTGGAGCAGTTCAACAAGTTTAGTGTCCTCTTGTGCCCGCGTATGCACTGAAGGTATTCACGAGGAGGGAATATTTGTGACTGTTTTTTTCATTTTACGGCGGTAGAGCAGTAATATAATGCTTCATGCTACATTCAAACACACGGGGTGAACTGTACTTCTACGACTGCTTTCCGACACATTTCCTTTGTTTTTCTTAGATTCTTCTAGAAATGGGCTCAGGACAAGCTAAAATTCATATTTTCCTTTCCTCTAAACCGTGCTCTTTTGTTGTTGATGTGTCATCCTTTCTCTGTCCCTCAGGGATAAATACCACATTTCTCGTGACCGTCGGTTTTAAAACAAGAGACGTGATCGAGTAAAAGTGGTGCAACGGGCAAGCAAATTGGTAGTTTGATGTGAAAGGCAAGTTTCTAAAAGATTTCAATTCAAGGCATCTCAACAGCTGGTTGTTTCTTCTGACTGGCTTTGGTGAATGGACTTTTTATTTTAGGACTAGACGTTTAAGGATTATTTGATTCATTAGTCAAACTAGTACAGCGGGTTTTCCAAGTTTCAGCCCAGGTTTATAATACATAACTGCATGCAGTAACCCTGACAGGTATTTCACAAGTAATGACATGCAAATCGTCTCAAGATTGGTAGCAACAAAATACAGATCTGTAAAACAAAGATCCAGTTCAGCAGCAATAAAGACACGGAGCTCTCAGTTCATCATCCAGATCGAATCTTTATTCAAATTCACATTCAAATATTCAACACAACACATTCCTTTAAGTGTCAGTCTCTGCTTCAGTCCTTCATTACTGTATATTTAGTATGTCCATACATCATATTATTCCATCACATCTCACAAATGTATTCACAGCTGTATCAACTTCACAATTTGTGTGCAAAATACAGCACTGCTTAACTGTATTTATGACATGACCACATACAACTACATACACTCAAATATGAATGCAAAACACTTTAAATGCAACCAATTTCATTTTACATCTCACTTTTTATATCAACACTTTATACAAACAAATACATTCTGAAGCATTTAACTGTATTTATATGAAGTACTTGGCAAACACACTTGTTTGACTCCAACCCATTACATGTGTGTGAGCCAAAATAAACCTCTGCAAAAAACCTTTGTTGTTTTTGGTGACTAATAACCTGTAAAACATGGATAGTTCAGCAACCATGAAGCTCAACTCGTCACCTAGGCGTAGCCGGAAGTTCCCACCTGAGACAGCCCGGGGCGCAACGGCTCCCATGACAAAGGTTCCTCCTGAGTGCTGCTATATATATATATATATATATATATATATATATATGTGTGTGTGTGTGTGTGTGTGTGTGTGTGTGTGTGTGTGTGTGTGTGTGTGTGTGTGTGTGTGTGTGTTGTGTATGTTGTTTGGCTCACATTCCACCAAACAGTGAGCTTCACGGAGTCATAAAGCAAGACTTCTCCATGTCAGCCACGCCTTCATGGAACGTAAACAACCAACAAGTTGTCTCTAGTCTGCATGCACAGACAATATGTTGCAACGGGGGGGATTTATATAATGAGAGACCGAGAAACTAGTATAGTCAGTAAGAGATCAAATCAGAGGAAGGGCCTGGCATGAGACGACGTGACTCACTGGTGGGGAATGCCTGTGAACGCCGATTGGGCTGAACCATTCTGCATATACACGATACTGTCCTCCCGCCTCAAACACGCCGACAGCTACGGGGAAATGTCTGCTGGGTACATCAGCCATTAAAAACGGTCTCGTGGCTTTTTAGAATAGAACGAGTGTGATCAGGATCTTTCAACAAAATCTGTGTTGTTGGGCTGCAGTTGGGCTGATGTGCATGTGGAACTCGTGTTTTGGGTGTTCCCATGGTGCAGCACAGTCCCTTGTGACTGGTTGCTTGTGGATAATCCAGTGAATTCAAAGGGCAGGCCAAACATTTACTGTCAGTTAGGTTTTCAATAGCCTGCCATTATGACACATTTCATCCAGTCTACTTTGGGGGAAAACATTCGGAGGAATTCATGAGGATTCTGACATTATTTCTGTCTGACGTCTGTGAAGAAGATACTGATTTGATTGGGTTTTTTGCCATGCTATTATCTGTCTGGTGGACAGTCAGTTGGTCAGCCACTTCGGACCAGACACTTTGGACCAGACTGAAACTAATAACCCAAAACAACTATAGTGTGTTCACTTATATAATAATAATTTATCTACTTGATGGATTGTCACAATAGTTTGTACAGACATTCATGGTTCCCAGGCAATTGATTCATCGTCAGGACTTTTGTGATCCCATGATATTCCTCCGACGCCACCGCGAGGTCGACTTTATTCGTTTTAAGTGAAACGTCTCAACAATTATCAGATGGATGAATATCAGGTCAACATTTCACATAAGCCTCAGCTGTACTTTAAAAAGAATCCTTATTAAAGTTTGAGTAGGTCTTTTGACTTTGAACGCATTGTGGAACCAAAAAAGTCGCGCCCCTTCGTTCAGACCTCCGTTCAGAACCGCTCCCCCAGAACGCCAAACGAGATCGGCAGAGTGCAATTAGGAAGTCAATATTGACAGACAGGCAGACCGTCCAATTATTTTTTACAGTCCTGCCACAGATGACACATTTTATGTTGGAGCATTTAATGCATTCATTGCTATCGGTATGTTACGAGGACTTCAAGTAATAAAACAGAAAGTGTTTCTGCACTTTAACGAATGTTAGCATGCTAACAAACGGTGATCTCGGTAACCGTGTTAGCATGTTAGCATGCTGGTGTTAGCGTTGGGCTCAAATCAACACAAGTGACGCCTCTCGGGAGTTACTCATGTGGCTTTTAAGCTTGTTAATATATTTTTGAAACCTGAAAAATGACTTGGCATGTGTGTGAAACGAGCAGTACAGAAGGTGCAAATATTTAACACTTTAACACTAATAGTATTAAAAGTACGACTAAACATGTTTGCAACTCCGGGAAAAGTGCACTGTGTATGCCTACTTTTGGTTTTCATAAACAATTTCAGCAGTTTTTCCTGTGCATGAAAGTCTAGAGTAATGTTGTTCAGAGCAGGGCTCTTGTTTTTGTCAAAACAGGCTGCTGTTGTGTGCTATGTAGCCGGCTCCTCTCTCATGGTAACACTAAAAAGTTTCCACTACAACCCGTGGTTGATTGTTCGTGCATGTGCGTGTGCACGCTGGAATGTTTGTTTACCACCAGAAGACGCTTCACAATGGAAGTTAAATCCCCCTTCATTCTTTCTCCGCCCTTTTTCTTCTCAACGTTCGGTAAAAGTTTCTCCTTTTGGTTTAACATGCAGAAACCGTTCACTTCCACATTCCTGCAAAAAACAGCATATGATTGCAATCACAGCAGCTTGATTAAAAAAAAAACAAGAAGAAGCTTCTAGCCGTTAAGCAGCTCCGCTTGCACAAGAGTGTGTCACAACCCGGTTGAGTTCATTACGGTTTATGAGCTATGGTTTGGCTGAATGTATCCCTGGAAAGGAATGATAGAAACCTGCAGCTTAGTTCCCGCTGCAGTTGTGTGGTTTCAACAAGAATATTGCTGCCGCTACCGCGCCTGGTTAACAATGAGTAACCGTTGGACAGCAGGAAATATGAGACCCACTGGAACAAAACGTTTATTCTGCCCCCGACGGTTCCTCTCTCCCTTTCATTGTGCTCTGTTGGCTCTGCTCTCCGTTGCTTCTGTGCTTCGTGAGTTTGTGAAGCTGCTTGTGTCTGTCGGTAACTGGACTTTTTTGCAGTTCAGGTGCAGCACATCCATGTAGCACAGCCATCTCTAACAAAGCACCAGTCATAGAAACGTAGTGAGTTTGGAGAGTTTTAGGAGTTTTCAAGAGTCTCCAAAGCTCATTGCCTGCTTGTGCATGTTGATTACAAACATCTGCCAATTATGCATTTATAGCCGTTTTGCTGATAGGAAGTTGCCAGTATATATATATATATATATATATATATATATATATATATATATATATATATAAAATCATAATCATTTATGGTGCCACCTTCCCTTTACAAGACACAACATGCGGCTGCTCAAAATAAGGAACAAAGGCGCCGCCATCTCTCCCACATCAGAGCAGGGCGTGGTCCCCTCTCTGCCCGAGCTGTACTCAGGTGATCAGACGTAGTATTAGTACACGTACCACACCCAGAAGCTCATCCATGCAGCATGTGCCACATAAGCAATACATCCACTATGCATCCAGGCAGGTTGACAGTTTCATTATGCGATTGAGAGATTCTTTCTGACTGACAAAGGAGTCTGTTTTAATTCATGCCTTTGTTTTTTTTATTTACATACACGACGGTTGGTCCATTTACACTGACTTCAGACCAGGTGCATTCTGTTTGTTCAAACTGGCTCAAACTGGCAGATTCATAAAGGCGGTGCTTTCAAACAAATAGATGCAAAACGTGGGTTACATAGTCAGTGACTAAAGCAAGGTGAAGACTGAACTGAATGTGTAAAAAAAAATAGTACAGAAGTCAACATAAGCGACGGTTACATCCACACAGACTTATTTATTTGAGTTTGAAATTTGGTTTTCAGAGAAGTGTCCATTTAATACTGACAAAAAAAAGTTTTTACCAAATCATGTACAGATTTTGAAGCATGGTTCCTCCTCCTTAGGTTTAACTGAGCCCCAAATATTTACAAAATGTATTCTTATCAGAGAACACACTTCCTCTTAAGTCACTTCCTCACACACACACACACACATTGCATGCATAACAACTGATCTATTTATTTTTTGTTGAAAATAACATATTGATAGTTTGTGCATAGTGGCGTGGTGGTGTAGTGCAGTCATGCTGCATTCATGATGCTTTACTACATGTCTAGGCTACTCTTAAGCTATTTATCTTTAACGTCAATATGACTCTGTATGTTGAAGGGAAAATAGCTTTATGTGTAAATAAAATATTACGCTGCTGCATTTTCAGAGACAGTTATTTGAGTTAACTGTGTTCATGGAAGCCAGTCCTCACTGTATGGGAGCTCAGCTCACTGGCTCCCACCTCCCTCCAACACTGGCTAATAGCTTTCCACAGGTGGTGCCCGCCTTCATGAATAAAGGGATTTGTGTTCATTTATTCTTACACAATTTATAGCGACACACTATCAATATCTTTGCGTCCACAGCCAAAATATGTCCAAAAATATGATGAACTACATTTCAGTACAAATGAGTTCATTCAAACGGACTTACAGAACATCAGAGAAGGGAGGTGCTTGTGCTTGTCACTTCCTATACAGTAGTTGAATGCACGTGCTCCACCTGGCAGGCAGAATGCAGTAATACACGGCTGAGCAACGACTCTGATTTAGAAAGGGAGGATACGGAAATGAGACGTGACTCAACCGTCCCCCTCCATTCCTCCAGTGTTACATTACACTCTGTGGTTGCAGAGCTCCCAAAAACAAACATCTGTATGGAGGTTTAGAACGTATTCAGCTGACTACCTCACATGTTACCAATAGATATGTATGTGAGTTGCTAGATAGGCAGGAATTTCAGTAAGTTTGATGCAAAATGTAAATAAATGATATTAAAAGTGGTATGGACACATTGCCATGTGTGCTAATCTAACCTCTGAGGGGATTATTAGACAATAAGAATGCAGCTTGCTGTGTGCTCCTTGGCCTCTGGCTCGGGTGTGATATATAGAAAAGTCCACACAGGGGTTGGTCCAGGAGACTGCTGTTCGTGCCCCTTGTGAAACTAAAAGGAAAGTCAACTACTTCTAATTAAGTGGTTGTGTTGCCTAAATCTAACCTTCGAAGTCCGATTTTATTTTGAAAAGACACTATGCATGTAAGCAGCGTGTTTTGACATGCCGGGGCTGACACATGTAAAGGTGATGCTAGAGGGGAAGGTAGAGTCCCGTAGTTTGAAGCTTTGGAAGCTGCTTTATTTGTCTCAAAGCGACGACGTGTTGCCAATAGAGGTGTAACGATTCATTGGATGAATCCATGAATTGATTGTCAGTCATACCGATTCTACTAAATCAATCTGCTAAAATAAATAAATAGAATGAATCGTTTTGGCTTCACCAATAATCGATATAAATGCGTTTAATCGTATGAACCGTGATTCTTACTTATGATTAATGTTTTAATACGTTTAAGACACTCTCTCCCCTGCCAGCATGTAGTCTATTGAAAAATGTTAAAAATAACTGAGCATATTTTAATTACATTTTTGTATTTAGCATTAAGATATTATGCAGGACTACTTTTTTTATAGAATAAATATGTTAAATAAGTAATTCTCTGGTCTGTTTATTTTTCACCTTTCAGAAGAATACAGATAGTCTCACTAGCATTATTGCATGTTTATTTCATGGATATAGAATTTTGGTTACAAGTTACTGAATCAAATCGAATCGTTAAAAAAAAAAATGTCCTTGAATCGATTCGCCAACTACTGTATCGTTAATCGAATCGCTGTGAAGCCAAAGATTCACACCCCTAGTTGCCAACAACAAAACCTGGAGGAAACCCACAAAAACTTCATCGCGTGTATTTATTTTGTATGAAGGCGGTGAGAATATCACAACAAGCAACGAGAGATTTATGATGGATGTGCAAACGGCCTAATACGAGCAGCATCTGGTTTCAGGGTCAGTGGGGTCACATATAACACACAGGTCATGTCTTGTGGTGCTAGAAGGGTTTCTTCCTCAGTCTTCTTGTTCACATTCACCCTCTTGCCCCTTGCCCTTGCCTCCTTTCTTGCAGCCTTTGCCTGTCTTCTTGTTGTAGTAGCATCTGGCCAGGACACACACACACCGACAAAACTCTCGGAAGTTGACCTCACCGTCGTGGTTTTTATCCAGCATCGTCATGGCTTCGTCGATGTCACCTGCGTTGATTTTGTCCTGGAAAGACACATCCTCACGGTTACCAAAGGCCCAGTTGGATGAATGAGAGGCCTTACAGCCGCATGTCATGTAAAGTGAGTGTTCAGTCTCTTACTTTTAACTCAGGACTTTGTATCTCGTGCTCCAACACCTTCTTGAGCTCGTCTTGGCTTAACTGCTTTTTCTTGCCTTCGTCATCAGCGTACTCCATAAATATATCCACGATGTTTGTGATGACCTGGTCCAAACGAGCCATGGCTGCAGCTACCTGATGGACAGGAAACACAGTTCTGTGCTGTCAAAGCTTATGAAGCCTCATGATACTAGCACAGACATGCTGCATGTGTTAGTATGAGCACAGTTCAGGAGGTCCAAACACAATAAGGTGGTTGGCAAATGCTCAGAGCGCTGAGTGAAGCTTTCATAAATGCCATGTCATTACTCTCAAGCATCTTTTGTGCTCAAAATCTGGATTAAATGCTTTCTTTCTCTCCTTCCTTCCCCGACACCTCACCTTCTCGTCAGGACTCACCTTAGAGTTCACACGATCCGGGGGCGAAGAGAGATCACGTCTGTTCCACCAGCGCTCCCAGGTGAGACTGCCGCCAGACTGAGGTGGAAGCCTCCTCTTAAAGAGTGGAGACACACACACACACACACACACACACACACACACACACACGGACTTATACAACCACACCACCAGTGATTCATGCATTGGAAATGATCCCCCTTTCCACCCAAACTAGTTTTACTAGAGCTTTGCCAGAAAAAACACATAACATAACATAAACTTAACAAAAGACAGCCACAGTGTTTATGTTTGTGTCGTAGATATCAAATGGTTGCTGTTGTTGACACTGTGTGTGTGTGTGTGTGTGTGTGACTTTTCATTAAGGAGCTGCTCATTAAGGAGTGCCGTGTGGAGAAAATGTGTCAGAGCAAATGGAAAGTTACAGTGAATGGGTTTTACTCCAGCCCAAAACTGTGAGTTTAAAGGCAGAATCGTGTGTGTGTGTGTGTGTGTGTGTGTGTGTGTGTGTGTGTGTGTGTGTGTGTGTGTGTGTGTGTGTGTGTGTGTGTGTGTGTGTGTGTGTGTGTTCATAAATAATAAATCTATGTCTGCAGGGTGTCTAGGCTGCCCTGTTGGCCCGATAGTTTTGCTAATGTCCTATAATAAGGTTGTGTTTGATTAGCTACAGGCAACCCATCAGATGTTTTTAAGATCAAATCAATGCGTAATGCTAATCACAAGGTTAAAAGCGGTTTATATTCATTTTGGAAATTGTATTTTGCCAGCTAAGAAATAAAGACATGCTTTAGAGCTGGTCGTATTTAATTTCAACTGGAATAAAGTGAGTCTAGTTCAAACGGATGTTTTTGACTTAAATTCATCTGTGGTGGTTGAATAACCACCGGAAACAAATGTAATACTTTGCTGTCCTTCTGTAGTCCAACTAAACTAAATTAAAAATCAGTCACGGGTCTGGTGGATATGAGTGTGGATATGTTGGTCGGGGTCACACCCCATTCATCCTGCTCAGCCGTTATGTAACTCAACCTCCGTTTTCCACTTGTTTGTTCCAAGGCAGCAGAAAAGCAGCATTTTCTCCCTCTTCCCCTCGGCTGCCCCCTGCCAAGTCCCTTTTAGTACAAGCCTCTCTTCACTCCGACCTCATTACTTTCATTTATTGAACACGATCAGATTCTCTTTGCAGGGGAGGAAAAGAAAATGGAGACGAGGGATCGTGTGGTGTTGATTACACACTAAAACGAGTTCCACACTTCTGGCTGGGGTATGAGCTCCAGTTTCACTGCTCGGGAGGTCCTGCACCTCCGCGGTCTGCACCCTGAACATGAGCATGTGTTAGAAAACAAAGTAGAAGAGGTTTGAATAAATGATTGAATGTAATCTAACAGATGTGTGCTGCTGCTGCCTGTTATTATCAAAATCAAAATATCCACCAGAAAAGCAAAAAGGTAAGATAACACCTGTAAAAAAAACAAACAACATGAACAACACTGGCAACTAAAACGTGGTAACCAAGCTGACATAAAAGCCATGAGTAACGCAGCTTTAGAGAGAATTTCCTTTCATAACAAGAGTACTTCATTTTCCTGAAACGTCTGGGTGTGGGGTTCAGGTTCCTCCACACTGTGGAATGCTCAAACAAACGTCCAAACAAGGCTAAAGCTATTGCCATAGTCATTTTTCAGTGTGATGTGTATTTAGCAGGTCGTTATAGCCGTGAGTCTGACAGGGTGTGGGAAAAAACAAAAGCACACTCAGAAAAAACAAACCACCAGTTAAATACTACAAACCGGCTGCTCAGGCTGTCAAGTTCATGTTATCATCAGCACCACACTCTGCAGCCCAATGTTGTATCTGCATCTAAGTGCATCTATGTGTCTATATACTGTATATCTCTACAAGGGGTAGGGGTACAAGGGGTACTCAGAGGTAGAGCGAGTCGTCCTCCAATCAGAAGATTGGTGGTTCGAATCCCGGCTCCTGCATGCCTCTTTGGGTAAGAAACTGAACCCCCAATGGCCCCCGATGCTACACTCGGTGTGTGTGTGTGTGTGTGTGTGTGTGTGTGTGTGTGTGTGAGAAAGTGACTGAATGTAGTGTAAAGCACCTTGAGTAGTTAGTTAGCTAGAAAGATGCTATATAAATGCAAGTCCATGTGTATTTGTATGTAGGCCTATGTGTATAATCTCTATTCAGCTGATGCATGAACAGGTAAAGACAGCATGCATAAACATACATAAACATGCATAAACATGTATAAACATGCATAAACAGCCGACTCAAAGGCTGCAGTTATGTGAGACTTGAGGGGTTAAAGGTGAAAAATTGAATTCATAGATGAACCAAAAATAACTGAAAATGTCTGTAGTTCTAAAGAGAAGGAAGAGAAACACAGACCCCTGCTGGATGGGAGGGGTCATCACACAGTACACATTTTGTATTAGTATGTTAAAATATTTGACACAGTTTCACTGAAAGCAGCAACGCTTACTTTTATTAAACAGTGTCTTTCCTCCCTCTGGTGGTGGAACTGTTAGTCAGTGGGTGTGAATTGCAAATGGTTAAGCCTTTGGTGACATCTAGTGGATCAAAGACCTGCTGATCAAAAAAGGCCAAATCCCGACTCTTCAATATTATCTCCGAGCTTGTTAAAGCCTTCCATGTTGGCCGAGCTGTGAACATGACCCTCCCCAAAAATGGATTTTGAGTACATTTAAGTACAACGATCTTTTTGATAAAGTAAAGTCTTATTCTGGCATCCAATTTAATTTCTTAACAAATGTTCCTTATTGGAGAAAAAACAACGCTTATAATGAATTACCAGGGAAAATATCATGTAAACGTACTGTCACTTAAATATATTTTACTCAAGTAGAATTATTGGTGTAAAATGTGGATAAAATAATAGATTGCATTCATTATTGTCTGGACTTCATTTGTCTTTCCCTCCTCTCAAAGCACAGCGACCAGCCCACTCAGCCTCTGGTCCTCCAAGCATTCAGACACGTGGAGCTGAATGAGAGTTTGCACTCACATCAGGAATGATTGTCACAAAGAGTCCCTCAGTGAATGAGGGGTCACGGCCGGAGAATCCATCGTGAGCATTTTAGCATTGAGCCAGATGTGGGTGCGGTGGATTTGGGTCACGTGGCAATAAAATACGTGGCGTATAAAATAAGTGATTATGGTCGATACAACTAGATACCCAGGTTCAACTTACTAACCATAACCAACAAAGATCTCATCAGGTTTCATGGCATTGTAGGATATTAATTCACCCCCCCTTATCTCCAACAAACCATTGTTGGGAGTTGTTGGCTCATAAGTGAAACATCCCCATGCATCTTGAGTGTCAGCTGAGTGCCTCCTCTAGCTCCGCCCTCCTGCAGCCGCAGACACACCAGCAGCTTCTTCTTCTTTATTTCATCAGGACTTTTTCATGTTCTCACTCTGGAAACTTGAAATGTAGCAAACTACACTTACAGTATTAAGTATTGAGAGTAGAATGTGATCCGTCACTTCAACCCTGCAAATAACAGTCAGGATATTGTTCAAGACCCAGGGCTGAAAGTTCCTTTTTAATGTTTAAAGTGATGGTGTTTGTTTCCATGACCTCCCATATGTTCTGACTTTTGTGCAGCATTTGATACTTTTTTTTGTTCAGATTTCAGCAGCGAGTTTTGTCCCAATCAAAGCAGCTAAATGGAAACAAGCCATCATTCATTATTTACACCTGTGCTTTTACACTGTTACACTTCTCCTGTCCCGCTGTCCTGCCTGACACAAGACACTAGTAACACATATGCATTTATTTTACTACACGTCTGATGCGCCTACTGACGGTTAAATCACCACCCATTGGATTCAGCGCTGACGTTAAATATTTGGTATAACTTTTATAGCATGAGAAGCGTGTTTCTTCCTCTATGCCATGTATTTGAGGGTGTGCAACATCTCTCTGCTGGTGAATGCCAACTATCCCAAGAATCAGGCTGAAAGGACAGGGAGGGCTTTTGTAATCATTCCCTACAGGCTTTATTCTTCCCCTGGGAATGAAAAACACAGAGTTGCTTTTTGTCTTTTATTATCTCCCTTATATTACTCACATTGCTGAGAGATTACTGGACCGACTGCTCTGCAGTGTGCCATGTCCTTTTGGTGTACTTTAGACTTCTTTCATGTGAGGTATTTTCTGTAGAATTCTGTGTTGATAGAAGTGCCGTCAAGGATGTTCATACTTAGAATAAGTGAAAGTAAGTCAGTGTCACATGGAGATAACGGGAACACAGGGGGATGAATGCCTCTCCAGAAGGACGAGGATCATGAAAACCACCACTATCACCCAAAAACATATCCCGTCAAACCCCACCAAATCGTGTGAGCACTCAAAAGCATGCTTATTTGGCATCGAGGCGCTGGCTGCACCCACGTTCAGGCAGCATCTGATAACCAGCACATTCCCATACTGAACCACTTATCTGCCGTATAAAAACGTCTGCCTTCATTGAACGTTCAAGGAGGATTTGTGGGTGAAATGATGGGCTTCAGATGGGATCTGTAAGGCACATCTGTTTCACAACACTGATGTCAAGAATCAACATTCTCTGTACTTTCGGAGGTATTTTCATCGGCACTGGCAGAGCTCTTCTAGATTATAATGGTTCCATCTGCACAAGAATTAGATGACACAGAGCGTATGAAACTATATGCATTAATCATGAAAAATGATTTCCCTAAAGTAAATTATATGAATCCTAGTCTACCGGTACCTACATCATCAGTCCATGTAGGTGAAATGGGAGGTTCTGTATCGGAACCAGTTCTTGTTGGTAAGAAGTTCGTCAAGGTGGAATTTTGTCTCCTTTTCTGTTTAATGTGTATATGGATGAACAGTTGAATGAGTAATACTCTCATTAATCACCTAATGTACGCAGATGATTTGGTCATCTTTTGCCCATATAGAGCTGGTTTACAACAACTTCTGAGGGTTTGTTCTCAATATGGAATGGCTTTTTCATCCATCCATCCATCGTCTACCGCTTATCCTGTATTCAGGGTCACGGGGGGGGGGGGGGGGGGGGGCTGGACCCGATCCCAGCTATCATTGAGCAAAGGCAGGGTACACCCTGGACAGGACGCCAGAACCCACGCGTACACGGGGTCACCTCTTGCTGTGAGGCGAGAGTGCTACCCACTACACCACCGTGCAGCCCTGACTTTTTCATATCAATGCTAATAAGAGCAATATTATGATTGATAGAAGAGAATTAGTATTCCGTGACTTCTTTTTACCAGTTAATGCCGTTAAAGTGTGCGATATAAGATCATGAGACATCACACTGTGAATGATTTATCAGATGATAAAGACATCAAAAGACCATAAGATGTATGCTCAAGCTAATATGCTTGCATGTAAATTTGTGTTCTGTTGATGTGAAAGTAGCCTTAATTAAAGCATTTTATTTATATGAACTGTACTATGTATTAATTGCTACATTTTTGAATATATTGTGCCATTTTTTCTACTGTACTATAGACCTTCCGTGTGTTTTGAATAAAGTTGATTATAAGATTATTATATGCACAGAAAAGCTCCCTCATTAATTAGAGACAGAGAAAACATATTAAAGAGTAATCAGACAAACAGAAGGAGAAATCTTGTCAAAAAGGTATTTTTACTTGTGAATCACACATTTGTGCTCCGTAATACGTTCACTCAAAAACAGTCAACATCATGAGTATCCCGGCTACTTGCCCCTCACTTCTTGCCCTTCTTCTGTTCGTGCAGCCTGTAACACTTCTCACAGGCCATCGAGAGGCCGACGACGAGGGGGAGAAACTCTTCAAAGTCCAACTTATCGTCTTCGTTTTTATCCAGGTCTTTCAAGATGTGGTCCACGGTTTTGGGGTTCTTCTGGGTCTGAAAGAGTAAAGAGAGACAAGTTCAGCGTGCAAAGTGGAAAAACAATGACCCTGATAAGTGGTGTGCATGGATCAGTGCTGAGGGGAGAGATTAGGTTTGATAGAGGAGGTTCGTACTGCCAGGAAGGTGGGTAACTCAGTCTCTACTAGTTTTTTCAGTTCCTTCTTGGTCAAGGTTTTTCCGTCCCCGTCCTCATCAGCGTAGCGGTGGAACAGGACGATCAGGGACTCGATGCACCTCTCCATCTCAGTCATGGCTGCAGAAAACGGGTGCTGAAAGTAGGAAAGACAAGTCTGGGCAAGAGTTTTCAGGATATAAGACTATCAGCTGTTATAAGTTACAGTGCTCCATTAGAGCGAATAATTGACCTTCCCTCAATCAATAAAGAATCAATAATGTATCCATCTACCATCCATCCATCTTTCCATACCAGCATAATTAATGTAAAGTGGAGCATTCTCTTTGGATACTTTGTAATGGGATGTAATGGGATGTAATGGGATCGTGCCAAATTAACTATAGGCCTAAAGGATGAGGCTGCAATAAAGCAGTAGGATGCCCAGTGGTGGAACGTATATAATAAATACATCAATAACATGACATACTTCTAAAATTGGTTATTCGGCATGATGAGAACCTTTTACTTTGATGCTCATACTGTTGTCTTGGATGCAGGCCTATTACTTGTAACAGAGTAATTCCACACTGCAGTACTGCTACTTTTACTTGAGTAAAAGATCTGAAAACTCCTTCCACTGCTTCATCCAAAACTAACATATGAGTGAGGGTGTTGGTCTTATTGGCACTCAAAGGCAAATTCCTTTGCTCTTACATCCTTTCCTGGCACAAAACTAAAAATCCTTATCTAAAGCCTCCCACTCTTCCTCTGCCTTTCCCTTCTATTTCACCATTTTCCGGTTGAGTTATAAAAAAATGGAAAATGAAATGGAAGACAAAGGAGTGACGTAAGTTAAAAGGAAGATGAACGATGGACGAGCCGCTACTTGTCCGCGGAGGAAAGTCGTGCGTAATGCGCCAACAACGCCCAAGTTCACCCGAGAAACCACGTCGAAGCAGACTAAACCTCAGATGCCACAACGAAAGCTACGTTTGCATTTAGCCTCAAACGGCAACTGAGAACAACAACTTTCTAGTTATTAAAAGTGATCTTCTTTTAAAACAACGACCAGTTTCTGTCTAAACTCATGCGACGTCGAGGAGATCAGCGAAGGCAGAGAAACTAGTGCTGAAGTAAAGATAAAGAACTTACCGGGACGCAAAGAGGCAGGAGTTAGAGTTGAGGTTCAGTCAAGAGTGCAGAGGCTGGATGGGAGTTAGATTTCAAGATTTTATAGTCAGCGAGGCAACGCCCGATACGATGAGAGGGAGGGTAGAGGGAGGGAGGGAGGGAGGGGGGGGGGGGGCGATAGAGAGGCAGGAGAGAGAGAGAGAGAGAGAGAGAGAGAGAGAGAGAGAGAGAGAGAGAGAGAGAGAGCAAATAACTTGAAGAAGCTATGAACAAACAGTGCCCTGCCCAGGTTTTGTATACCTACATGAATCCATAACTTTGAAATGCAACACTTTCTTATAACAGCATTATAACTGTAACGTTTCCACATCTGGAATATCATCCAGCAATGGTTATTCCATGTAGTTCCTACTACCATGAATCCTAATCAGCAGCAACAGGCACACACATGTACTTATATGGTGTTGGGACATGTTGAAAATGACCAAGTCTGGGTCCAATATATTGGACCCAGACTTGAAAAAAAAAAAAAATACTGAAATAGATTTTCTTTTCCTGATCCAGTCTTCTATCACACTTTTCCTCCAGGTTTATTTTACCCCCCCCAAAAAAAAAGACAGCTTTGTGTCAGAAATAATAAACAATAAAACATTTTATTTCATTTGTTTTGCAGGCCCGCTCTAACACAAACAGTAAACCCATGAAAGTGATTTGATATTAAACAGCTCCATGAAGCCTCTTGTTTATCTAAGGAAGGTTCTCTTCATCAGGAACACCCTGTTGACACTGACACTCACACCCGGAGCTGCCCAGCGATGTGTTGGCCAACGAGCAGCTCCACTGGAACTGTTGCTTGTTTAAGCTTTGCCATAAAAACCTAGAAAACATTACGTTTGATATGAAAATCCCTGACTTACCGACTATTATTTTTATTCTTAGAGTGTAAACCTGCCAAAATAAACGGTGGCATCACGTACAAATTATTTCATGTTCACACCAGTGGTCAGTTTCTCACTGAAATATGACGTTTTTAAAAAAAAAAGGCACATTTCAGATATACATTTTTTGCCTTAATACATTTATCCGTTTATACACACACACACACACACACACACACACACACACACACACACACACACACACACACACACACACACACACACACACACACACACACACACACACACACACACACACACACACACACACACACACACACACACACACACACACACACACAGCTGGTGGAAAAAGGAGAGAAACAAGAACAAAAGTCTTTCATAGAATTTAATTACAAAACGAATTAAACAAAAAAGTAACTTGAGGTGCTGATGAACACGCGGATAACATGATGGGATGTTTGAATCTCTTTGCAATCAGTGTTAAAAAAAGTGCTGAAGGTAAAAAAGGTTATCAATGGAATGGTGACAGCAGTTTAGCTTTTTATGGCCTTGATTCAAACCAAGATCCCGGTAAAAACGTTGGTATGTTGTCATTGAAATTATCTCTTTCCAAGCAGTCTTTAAAAAGCCTGCGGAAATACACACATTATTACTAAATATCCGACTGCTGTGTTGCACCAGCCATCAACACTGGGGTAATATTAACTGATTCACTGGATGCAAGTGGGATCCAACGGATTCATCAGTTCTTCCTTTTGCCCTTGCTGGCAGCCTTGGCTGGTGTTACTGCAGGTGCAGCTGCTTGGTAGAGAGCAGCAGACACTTTGTTGATGTAGTACAGCGCGAAGAGGGAGAATATCAGGCTGGAATAGAAAGGAAGAGGAGCGGAACAAAACATTCAGCTGCTTTTAACGGTGTCGACTGAAGCTAAGTAGGAATGTGTGATCTGCAGAGGTACTGTAACCTACCATGTGGTGACACAGACACGGTGCACCAGCCCAGAGGCAAACAGTGACAGGCACAGGCACAGCAGAACTGGATGTTGAGAGAATAATACACAAGTGAGGAACAGAGTCTGAAAGATGATCTACTGAAAAACTTGGAAAAAGACAAAAAAAAGATATTGTTGACAGTATGATTGATTTCAGTGCAGTCACTACTCACTCTCTGGGAATATCTTGGCTTGGAATCCCTTTCCAAAGATTAGATTTTCCATATTATTAAATGCCTGAAGAAAAAAGTTAAGGTGGAACACGCTTCATTGGTATCATATCATTAATATGCACACAAGAAACCAGGTTAGGCAGATCATTCAGGATCGGTTGAAAATAAGATTTTGCTGGAGACAACTCCATGGTATGTTTATCAAGATAAAGCAATTCCAGACAAAGCATGACATACTAAAAGAATGGTGTAGTTTCGTGATTGGCACCAGTTCAATAGGATACAGTGAGGGAGCAGATGAAGAGGATCGAGCCCAGGAAACCTCCCAGGATGGTGAGCCACTCAGTGGATCCCAGCTGCTTACTGAACATCTGCATCCCCGCAAATACCAGCACCGACAGCAGACTGGACAGCACCAGGGAGGTGCCTGTGTTCACCGCTGCAGGGCCAACACAGTGTTAGAACTCAGACACGGATGCAAAGTCCGTATTGTGCAGTGAAATAGCGGGGAAGACTTCCTCTTTAAATGGAGAGTTCATGGCATAGCAAAGCAATTCACCTAACGTCGTAGATGAAAAACAAGACGTAGACTAGGGAAGTTGTTTCCGCTAATAAGATGTTTTATGAGAGCGGGTGCTGGAATGACTACTATCTGATTTATAACATAATTACAGAAGTCACAAAATCATCACTTTATGAATACATCAACTTCAAAAACACGACTTAAATCACTTAACTCAGCCCTGACCGGCTACGTTAACTCTTAGTAGCGTAACGCCACGTCAGTGTTCCTTCATAAACGTTTCCGTCAAGTCGCCGTTAGCTTTAAGCTACACAGACGAAGTTAACAGCAAAACATCTGGCTAATATAACTCTACAGACAAACTGTGATAAAAAAAAATGCATCTCCTCTCTATCTAAGAGTACTACATATACACACAGTTAAAATGCTGCTTGATTGCTATCGGCCTATTTCTAAACGTTAACGTTAGCTAGCTAGCTTGACAGGCGAACCACTCACTAGTTATCTTTCAGTTAATGCGAACTCAAACGCGCCGGTGATGTAACTGTAATGATAAATGTTGCAATACATACCCATGATTCAACGTCAACTTAAAGTCCCTGTAGTGAAATAAACGTGAATTCGATTTAACTTGGTTGAACCAGCGACTTGTCCCGTCTCTAGGAACAAAAAAACCCTCACCACCCGGACCAGATAACAGGTGGCACCAGTGGGCGGAGTCGGGAATGGAGGAAGAGCGGAGCTAGAGAGGAAGCGCTGCTTTGATTGTACTTTCACATGTTGATTGCTAAACAAACTGCAGTTATAGGTCATGGTAAATGTATGTTATTTCAGTTTTAATTTAAAATTCATCAATGAAAGAGATTTTCCCCGTTTCACAACAAATATGTAGTGGTGGGCAAGTGAAGCACTGAGGCTTTCCTAGCAATTGTGTTGAAAAAGATTCAAAGCTTCAACGCTTCAGTGATGGTGACATCTGGTGGACAACTGAAGCAATAGCAACCTCTCAAGAGCGCGACTGAAGCTCTGACACCGTTTCAATCCCATGATGTCAGCAATAAAAGTTTAGAAAAGACTGTGTGGTCATTAACATGTTTTGTTCATTCATACTCGCCCATACTGTAAATCATCCCAGATTAAGCCAACGGATCAATCTAAATGATATGAAGGGTTAAATGTTGGTTAAGATCGTTTTGTATTAAGTCTTTTACACCAGAGTCCAGATAATAGTTTGTCATAGGAGAAGTTGTATGGTCGAGGGGGAATGTGTATGCACAGAACAGACAGGTTTTTGACCTTCACAGGTTTTTATTCAGAAATAGAATTGTTTCCACTGTGGCAGGCTTCAGTCTGCTCCTCTTCTGGCTCACGACGCATGAACACTATGAGCCAATGAAACGCTTCGAAACATTTCGAAGCAATGAAGCACTTTAGTGCTTCGGTCAAAGCCTCGGTATCATTTGCCCATCACTACAAATATGAAATGGATATTAAATCCTGCAGCAATGAGAAAGCCTTTACTGTGTATGAGGATGAGTGCAATATGTTTGTTTATGGTTTGCAAGGTAAGCACTATAGATATCTCTCCACATCGTAGTAAAATATCTTGACCATAAATCGTTAATAAGCTGTTCTATTTAAATGATGTGTTTACTGAGATGTTTGTCTACCACTATGATGAAGTGTTAGGATTTATAACCTGGTTTTATACAAGTATGTCGGCCATGATTATGGCTAGCTTTTTTACATGGGCACGCACAGTAGGTATAGAGGAAGGGCAGCAGTGTACAGTGCAAGAATGAGCCAAAGCAATGAGAGACTGTAAGAGGTCAAGATTGACATTAATGCACAATTTATAACATCCAGGAGTTGTGTGTCAGACATAATGATTCATAGTTTAGAGTTTTACAATGTCATTGTGTCAGTTATGTTATTTCTTTGGATCTATCCCTCAAAGAATTGTAGCCCTTCGTCACAAAATGATTCCTGTTGAAGATATTCTTTGTTGTCAACATTGGACAGAACGAATGAAGACGTCCTCTCAGTCACCAGCAAGAGTCGACTGCTGGAGATCAGGGGGTGAGAGTGCAGCTCCCGTTTCTCCACTCGATTTTTTTACTTTTTATTTTTTTTGCTCTGATTTGTTAGTACTTTAGGGAATGCCTTCAGCTCTCCCATTAACTTACAAAAAGCAGTTCCCTCCTCCCAGCTTCTGGGATGGATTTCGTGAATTGATGTCCCAACCTTTTGGTGTGATCCGTCCTAGAGAAGATCCATCCTTGGTTCCTCAGACACCAGAAGATTCCGCTCCGTCAACCTCAGGCTGCAGCTCGTCCACAAAGAGAAGCAGAGAAGATGACGGGGAGGTAAGTATGAAGAGGCAGAGGATCTCCGAGGACAGCGATGAAGAGATAGTACTTGCGACTTCAGGCCCCCACTCCTCGACATTCAGAAGATACTTTTCTTGGCCAGATGATGACTTCAGACCTCAGCAGGACCTTCCTGTCAGCCTCGTGCAGGACGTCATCGGCCGTCCTGCACGAGGTGGTGGTGAGTATGAACTTGTGGATGAGGTAGGTCAGGGTGGGGTTGTTTTTGGAGACTTCTCCGAAGATGAGGACAGCGACCAGGAGGACGTTCAGGACGAAGGCTTCAACTTCATGTTTCTTTATTCTGATGAAGAGGAGGACGTTCTGATACCTCCAGCAGCGTGATTGGCGTCTCTGTCTTTTTCTTTTTTTAAGTTAGGTGTTGGTGGCTGTTCCTGACAGAGGTACGGTCATAATTACTAACCTGAAGACAAGTCTCCAAGTCTCTTTTACTTAGATGGCAGCAGCAGACCTTCAGGATCTCTCACACACACACACACACACACACACACACACACACACACACACACACACACACACACACACACACACACACAGGAAGCTATTCATGATTATTTATAGTTTATATAATATTAATATAAATCTTTTTATTGGATTTTTCGTTCATGTACAACAATTTTTCACACATACAATGTTATAAAAAAAAGGAGTAGAGGTTAACAATTAGTTGTACTGTACAGTGTATGTTGAAAGCAACAACGATTTAAAGTCTAGTCACTCTCTGGGTGGATTGTGGTTTTGTCCAAATACTCTAGAAAGGGCTGGCCGGTTTTGTTAAAAGTGTTGTCAGAGCCCGCCAGAGAAAATCTAACCTTCTCAAGTTTGATATGAGTCAGGACCTCTCTGAGCCAGCTAAAGGTGGAAGAACATGTTTCCATTGAAACAAAATGTTTATATAATTATTATTTATTTTGTAGTAGATATCTGTCTGTGTAAATATATATTTTTCATCTCAATCTGTACAGTATTGCTTGCTTTGTTTTGTGTCAACATTTATTATTGTACAGCTACTCTGTGTGCCTGTTATTGCCCTCGGGGACAAATAAAGTTTTTTGAATTTAATTGAACAAACTCTTTGCATCTGTGTTCAGAAATTAAGGAGACCATTTGTATGCATTATTGAAAAATCTAGAACAAATGCATGCATATTCATATTCATAGTATGTCAAAACAAGTTGTAGTATGTCAAATATGCATGAAATAGACATTGTATAGTATGTGGGGAAAACAAATCTGTCATGATCTGTGTTTTCATGTTTTGATTCCCTGGTTTATTTTGTGATTTTTGCCCTTGGTGTGATTTCCTGTCTCGTACTTCCTGGTCCTTGTTGTTCCGCTGTCTTGACTCCCCCATCCTCTCGTGTTGATTACCTTGCCTGCCCTAATGTGTTTCACCTGTTCCTCGTCAGCTCCCTGCCTCCCTGTGTGTGTATATAGTCTGTGTGTTCCCTTGTGTCCTTGTCGGATCATTGTTGCTGTCGATGTCGTTTGTCGCTACCCTGCACCACGTCATGTCCCTGGAGTTTGTTTTTGTACCTCGTCCTGCCTCCCGTGTCCCTCCATGTCTTGGTTTTTCGTAAGTGTTTCTTTCATGACCGTTTTTGCCCTTGTGGTTTCCTTTGTTGTTACTTTGTTTTAGTATTAGTTTTTGGTTTTGTATTTAGTTTATCATGGAAATAAATCCCTTTTAACTGCACTTGGGTCCTCACCTCCTGTTTCTGAGTCCACGCCTGACAGAACCGTGACAGAATGATCCGACCCCATTAAGGACCCAGCAGCTAATATGGACCTAGCAGCCTTTCTTTTATGTGGCTCAACGCATGAGCTCCGGGAGGCTACCTATAGACTCCAGTGTCTCCAGGCCGAGCACCGGCATGCTGAGGGAGAGGAGGAGAGGCAGTCGGCCCTGGCGAGGGCCAGGGAGCTGGTTTCCGCCAGCCCGTGGCTCAGGGGCTCATTGCCTGCCTGGGTCAGGGGCTTCCTCCTAACCCCTGAGCTCCAGCCATCCTCAGCCACAGCCAAGCCTCCAGTCCAGGCCTCAGCCACAGCCAAGCCTCCAGTCCAGGCCTTAGCCACAGCCAAGCATCCAGCCAACGCCTCGGTCACAGCCCTTGTCTCGGCCTGTGGTCTTCAGTCGGCGGCTCGGCCGACACCTGCCAGTGGTCTTCAGTCGGCGGCTCGGCCGACACCTGCCAGTGGTCTTCAGTCGGCGTTCCGGTCGACACCTGCCAGTGGTCTTCAGTCGGCGGTCCGGTCGACACCTGCCAGTGGTCTTCAGTCGGCGGTCCGGTCGACACCTGCCAGTGGTCTTCAGTCGGCGGTCCGGTCGACACCTGCCAGTGGTCTTCAGTCGGCGGCCCGGTCGACACTCTCCTGTGGTCTTCAGTCGGCGGTCCGGTCGACACCTGCCAGTGGTCTTCAGTCGGCGGCCCGTCCGTCGCCAGTCCCGGCGGACGATCGTCCGGCACCAGCCCAGACAGGGGACCGTCCCACACCTGCTCCTCGCAGCCTATTGGGGGTTCGCCTGTCACCAGTTCCTGTTCCGACGGGGGGCCGTCCCACGCCTGCTCCACGCAGCCTTCGGGAGGTCCGCTCGTCACCAGTTCCTGTTCCGACGGGGGGCCGTCCCGTGCCTGCTCCACGCAGCCTTCGGGAGGTCCGCTCGTCACCAGTTCCTGTTCCGACGGGGGGCCGTCCCGTGCCTGCTCCACGCAGCCTTCGGGAGGTCCGCTCGTCACCAGTTCCTGTTCCGACGGGGGGCCGTCCTACTCCTGCTCCACGCAGCTTTCGGGAGGTCCGCTCGTCACCAGTTCCTGTTCCGACGGGGGGCCGTCCCACGCCTGCTCCACGCAGCCTTCGGGAGGTCCGCTCGTCACCAGTTCCTGTTCCGACGGGGGGCCGTCCCACGCCTGCTCCACGCAGCCTTCGGGAGGTCCGCTCGTCACCCGTTCCTGTTCCGACGGGGGGCCGTCCTACTCCTGCTCCACGCAGCCTTCGGGAGGTCCGCTCGTCACCCGTTCCTGTTCCGACGGGGGGCCGTCCCACTCCTGCTCCACGCAGCCTTCGGGAGGTCCGCTCGTCACCCGTTCCTGTTCCGACGGGGGGCCGTCCTACTCCTGCTCCACGCAGCTTTCGGGAGGTCCGCTCGTCACCAGTTCCTGTTCCGACGGGGGGCCGCCCCACGCCTGCTCCACGCAGCCTTCGGGAGGTCCGCTCGTCACCCGTTCCTGTTCCGACGGGGGGCCGTCCCACACCTGCTCCACGCAGCCTTCGGGAGGTCCGCTCGTCACGCGTTCCTGTTCCGACGGGGGGCCGTCCCACTCCTGCTCCACGCAGCCTTCGGGAGGTCCGCTCGTCACCCGTTCCTGTTCCGACGGGGGTCCGTCCCACGCCTGCTCCACGCAGCCTTCGGGAGGTCCGCTCGTCACCCGTTCCTGTTCCGACGGGGGGCCGTCCCACGCCTGCTCCACGCAGCCTTCGGGAGGTCCGCTCGTCACCAGTTCCTGTTCCGACGGGGGGCCGTCCCACGCCTGCTCCACGCAGCCTTCGGGAGGTCCGCTCGTCACCAGTTCCTGTTCCGACGGGGGGCCGTCCCACGCCTGCTCCACGCAGCCTTCGGGAGGTCCGCTCGTCGCCCGCTCCTGTTCCGACGGGGGGCCGTCCCACGCCTGCTCCACGCAGCCTTCGGGAGGTCCGCTCGTCACCCGTTCCTGTTCCGACGGGGGGCCGTCCCGTGCCTGCTCCACGCAGCCTTCGGGAGGTCCGCTCGTCACCAGTTCCTGTTCCGACGGGGGGCCGTCCCGTGCCTGCTCCACGCAGCCTTCGGGAGGTCCGCTCGTCACCAGTTCCTGTTCCGACGGGGGGCCGTCCTACGCCTGCTCCGCGCAGCCTCCGGGAGGTCCGCTCGTCACCCGTTCCTGTCCAGACGGGGGACCGTCCGACGCCTGCTCCACGCAGCCTTCGGAAGGTCCGCTCGTCACCAGTTCCTGTTCCGACGGGGGGCCGCCCCGTACCTGCTCCACGCAGCCTTCGGGAGGTCCGCTCGTCACCAGTTCCTGTTCCGACGGGGGGCCGCCCCACGCCTGCTCCACGCAGCCTTCGGGAGGTCCGCTCGTCACCCATTCCTGTCCAGACGGGGGTCCGTCCGACACCTGCTCCACGCAGCCTTCGGGAGGTCCGCTCGTCAACCGTTCCTGTCCAGACGGGGGTCCGTCCGACGCCTGCTCCACGCAGCCTTCGGGAGGTCCGCTCGTCACCCGTTCCTGTCCAGACGGGTGGTCGTCCTATGCCTGCTCCACGTCGCCTTCCTGAGCGGCCACGTCAGCTAGGTCGTCCTCAGGCCCGGCCTCCTGAGCGGTCCCGCCCGCTAGGTCGCCCTCATGCCCGGCCTCCTGAGCGGTCCCGCCCGCTAGGTCGCCCTCACGCCCGGCCTCCTGAGCGGTCCCGCCCGCTAGGTCGCCCTCACGCCCGGCCTCCTGAGCGGTCCCGCCCGCTAGGTCGCCCTCACGCCCGGCCTCCTGAGCGGTCCCGCCCGCTAGGTCGCCCTCACGCCCGGCCTCCTGAGCGGTCCCGCCCGCTAGGTCGCTCTCATGCCCGGCCTCCTGAGCGGTCCCGCCCGCTAGGTCGCCCTCATGCCCGGCCTCCTGAGCGGTCCCGCCCGCTAGGTCGCCCCCATGCCCGGCCTCCTGAGCGGCCCCGCCCGCTAGGTCGCCCTCATGCCCGGCCTCCTGAACCCCCCCTCCTGGCCCCCTCCACCCACCCTACGTATCATGGACCTTGGGGACGTCTGGGATCCGTCCCTTAAGGGGGGGGTACTGTCATGATCTGTGTTTTCATGTTTTGATTCCCTGGTTTATTTTGTGATTTTTGCCCTTGGTGTGATTTCCTGTCTCGTACTTCCTGGTCCTTGTTGTTCCGCTGTCTTGACTCCCCCATCCTCTCGTGTTGATTACCTTGCCTGCCCTAATGTGTTTCACCTGTTCCTCGTCAGCTCCCTGCCTCCCTGTGTGTGTATATAGTCTGTGTGTTCCCTTGTGTCCTTGTCGGATCATTGTTGCTGTCGATGTCGTTTGTCGCTACCCTGCACCACGTCATGTCCCTGGAGTTTGTTTTTGTACCTCGTCCTGCCTCCCGTGTCCCTCCATGTCTTGGTTTTTCGTAAGTGTTTCTTTCATGACCGTTTTTGCCCTTGTGGTTTCCTTTGTTGTTACTTTGTTTTAGTATTAGTTTTTGGTTTTGTATTTAGTTTATCATGGAAATAAATCCCTTTTAACTGCACTTGGGTCCTCACCTCCTGTTTCTGAGTCCACGCCTGACAGAACCGTGACAAAATCACAGAATAGTACATCTCAAAAAGACATAGTGTATCATATTGAAAAAAAGTGGTAGTATAGTATGATGATAAAAGTAATACAAAAAAATCATAGTTTATTTTGTCAAGAAATGTTATGGAAGTGTCAAATTATAATATGGCTTTAAAAAATCAATGGTGTAAAATGTGAAAAAATAATTATATTGCAGGACAACAAAGTTGTGATATAGTATGTTGAAACAAGTCTTATAAGAGTCATGACATTGTGTTCCATTAAAAAGTGATATTAAAGTATTTTTCAAATAAATTCATAAAGTCATTGTATTGTGTCTAAAAAAAGTTAAAGTATAGAATTTTGAAATAATTCATAAAGAATATTGTATTCACATTATAATATATCAAAAAAGGGTCATACACGTCCTCTGTCAAATAATTCATAGTAAAGTAGGTTAAAAAGTCAGAGTAGAGTTGGTAAAAAAAATAGTCAAATAAAAATGGAAGAGTTGGTATAAAAACACTCCAAAGAAGCCACAGTGTTGTTTATACAAAACATTTAAAAAGTGATGGTGTAGTCTGTCAAAAGAGTGATAGTATATAAACTAGAACCAGGCAAGCCTAGTAAAGCCAGACCAGCACACATACCAGTGGAGATATGTGTGGATGAATTAGGATTAATGTAAACAACTATGTGTGTATCGTGTGTCTAACACAGCAGCCGGAGTCAGTTTTTGAATATGCAACGTCTTTCAAAGCCTAAATTGGCGATCAAATGTAATGTGGTTTGTTTGCCGAATAGCCCACTAGATGGCGGTATTGGTGCTCAGATGGCCAGGAAGTTGAAATCAGTAGCCGTTTAATTTGATGTGATATGTTCGCCACATAGCCCACTAGATGGCAGTAGTAGTGCACAGAGGGCAACCTGTTGCATTTGAAGCTTTGATGTAAACTGTTAACATCAGTAAATGGCAACACTTTAGTGCGACCAATGGCTTCTTTAATGTATACATTTGTTGTTTAAATGTGCTTTATAAATAATTGTCTTCAATACAGCATGATGTTCATTTGGTAAATGAAGGTTCCATTTAGAGTCAAATAGACAACAGGGTATGCTTTAGTGCGAGGCTGCTGTCTGATCTCTGAACACATTCCAATACCAGGCTTTATAATCTTGACTCATTTGGACATAAACTTATTCTGGCTTTCAGGTGTGGCTGCCCTGAGCATACAGCATGCACACATGGGGACACTATTTCTGGGCAAAGCAGCAAGTACAAGCACTATCATTAGTGGTTCATGTGATCAATCACCATTGTTGGTGTTGTTTGTAACTTAAAAGACCATTAAATAGATGAAAATGTTACGGCTGCCACTTGGTGGATGGTACTCTGTTTTTAATGTGGAAAAGGAACAGTGAACAGTGTGAAAACTGTGGGGTTAAAGAAAATGCTGAACATGTCATATTGCACTGCATGAGGTGGAAAGACGGCTATTCCCAGAGAAGGTAGTGTGGGAGTGGAATCTGATGGGGACACTGGGAACAGAAGGAGAAGGAGGGGAGATCAGAATCACCAGAAAGGCACTATTACGATTTTTAAAATAGAATATAAGAACAGTGTAAAATGAAGTGATGTTACACACAGGATTTCCAGGAAATGAAAAAGTGGATAAGCTAGCAAAGGAGGCTATCAGGAAAGAATATGTAGAAATGAATATTAAACTGTCAGTGGCAACAATACTAGGACCAAACAGACTCACTTGTAGTTAATTCAGTATTTAGACTTGTGTAGACATTTGATAGGTTCTGCTTTATGTTTGTGTGTTATGTCCAACTTTAAGTCCCTGTCCGTGCAGCTTCGTGACCGTCACCGTGGTGATGTGGTAGGTCAACGTCACTTGACTGACAGATGGTGCAACTTGATCACTCAGTTACTTACTTACTCAGCCACAGAGCCACTTATAGGACTGGCCGTCTACGGTCCAGACAAAAAAGGTCACGGCATTGTATATTGAAGAAGTAATAAAAACTCAGTATATGATGTCAAATAAAGTCATGAAAAAGTCTTGGTTGAACACTTAAGTATGTTGAAGGTCTAATATCATATGTCAAAAAAGTAATTTAGAAGCAATATTGCAGTGTGTCATTAAATTCATAGTCAAAAAGGTGAAAGTATACCTTCTTGGGGGGAAAAGCCTTAAAAATGTTCAAACGCTTGAATTGTCCAGCAGTATTCATCATTCAAACCACGAATAATGTATTGAGCATGAAGAAAACAAAACTCGTGTTATGGTGTTTTCTTGGACACCCAGATGTTTCTGGGGTTAACAGGGGAGTCCAGAAGCCTGAGCTGGTTCTGGTTTCTGTGGACCGACTCCATGGAGTTCATGGTTGTTATGGAGGACAGGAAGTAGAAACCTTTTGTTGTTTTTACGTGATCTTTATTCGGCGTTCCACAACATACACGAGACAACACAGCGCAGAACCGGAACTCCCGTTCCTCTGATAACAAGCAATAGAGAACAGCACCATCTATTGATAAAATTACGGTACTACAACACTCCCACTTAATTTTACAATAGCATTTTAAGGCTTTAAATAATATTACACAGCCGTGCTCTTCTTCACAAAATAAACCTTTAAACAACAACAAAGGCTTCCCTTTTTCCTTTTTTCAAAATTGCCTTGCTTAGTACTATTAAATAATTTGCAATTAAACTCTTGCCATCTGTCTTTAAACACAATTTTTTCATTTACAGTCACTTTCTGGAACTCTTTCTCACATGTTTTTAGACTTGCTTTAACCCGGCAGCGTTCGGCGTTCACCTGTCAAACACAAACCACTCTACAAATCCAATCTCTAACAGGGAAAAGTCCAATCTCTCCCCTGAGATACTCAAACTTCTGTTTAGTCAGTGGCTTGGTCAAGATGTCCGCTTTCATGTCATTTGTTGGACAATATTGCAGTTCTATTTGTCCATTCTGCACACATTCACGGGTGTAGTGGTAGCGGATGTCTATGTGTTTAGTCCTGGAGTGGTTCACTGGATTCTTCCCGATTGCGATGGCTCCTTGGTTGTCCTCCAGGATCACTGTGGACGTAGCCTCCATTCCAAGATCACTCAGTAATCGTCTCAGCCAGATAGCTTCTTGAGCGGCTTGACTGAGTGCGACGTATTCAGCTTCTGCAAAGTGCAACTGTTACCTGTTTCTTGCTGAGCCAGCTCACTGCTCCTCCACTATGTAGAAATAGATTGCCTGTCGTAGAGTGACGGTCATCCTGATCACCAGCCCAGTCAGCATCTGAGAATCCCATCAAAGCTCCAGAGTCTGACTGCTCATACTTGAGAGCAAGGTTCACTGTCCCTTTCAAGTATGGAAATATCCTCTACACAGCAGTCAGATGTGCAGCATCGGGATTGGCGTTGAACTTTGACACAGCACTCACTGCTTGAGCTATGTCCGGTCGTGTGGCCATTGCTGCAGCAGACTTCCTACCATTGACTGATAGGCAGGTTGGTGCACAGACTTACGGACACCATCACTTTTCCTCAACTTGACGTTAGCATCAGCAGGAGTTGCTACAGGATTTGCACTATCCATTCCATACTTCTGAAGTATGGCTTCAATGTAATGCTTCTGATGAAGAAAGACACAGTTCTTTTCTTTGTCTTGGACCACAGAGATGCCCAGAATATGGGACAGCTCACCCATGTCTTTCATCTTGTAGCGCTCCTTGAGAGCCATTTTCAGCTCGTTCATGCTCTCAGTCGACTCCGTTATCAGAATGAGATCATCAACGTAAACAGCGAGTATCTCAATCTCTTGTCTTGATCTCACAAACACACAGGGGTCTGATGTGCTCTGTGTGAATCCCATTCCCGTAATGAATTCTGTGAAAGACTTGCTCCAGCAGCGAGGAGACTGCTTCAGTCCATAGATTGACCTTTTCAGTTTGCACACTAGGTGTTCCTGCCCTGGTTTGATGTATCCCTCTGGTTGCTCCATGTAGATTTCTTCTTCCAGATGTCCATTAAGGAATGCAGTTACAACATCCATCTGGTGCACATGTAGATTATTTTGGACAGCAAAGGACAGTAATGTACGAATAGAGCTGAATCGTACCACTGGTGAAAACGTTTCATCATAGTCAGCACCATACAACTGTAAGTAGCCCTTGGCGATGAGTCTGCACTTGTATCTCTCCACTCGTCCATCACTATGGCGCTTGACTTTGAACACCCATCTTGATCCTACTGCCTTTCTTCCTCTTGGTAACTCAACTAAGTCCCACGTCTCATTTTCCAGCAGCGATTCCTATTCCAAATCAGCCGCCTCCTGCCATTCCTTTGCATCAGGACCCTCCATTGCTTCTTTCAGAGTGATTGGTTCTGTCACACAACACATATTGGCATGATGCTCAACAGTCACTGTATCTGCAAACTCATCTGCAAACTCATCATATCCATGTCTCCTTGGTGTCCTTCTGATTCTGCTGCTTGTTCTGACTGTGCTATCGACAGTGGCCTCACCATCTTGAGTTTCACTTTCATTTGTTTCCATGGTTATCTCACTCTCTGTGCTGGGAACTTCAGCTTCCTGTTTCCAGTCGAAGTTTGATTCATTGAAGATGACATCACGACGAATTAGAATCCTCCTTCTCTCTTCATCATACAGGCGATAGCCCTTAGCATTGTTTGCATACCCCACGAAACGAAGCTTCACAGCCTTTTTGTCCAGTTTCCTTCTCTCTTCATCTGGGATATGTGCGTAAGCAACACAGCCAAACACCCTCATGTGACTCATGTCTGGTTTCTTTCCACACCATCTCTCATAGGGTGTCTCTTGCTTCAGGACAGATGTAGGCAGCCTGTTCTGTATGTAAGCTGCGGTGGCTACAGCCTCTGCCCAGTACATCTTCAGTAACTTAGCATGTGACAGCATGCTTCTAGCTGCTTCTACTAACGTCCTATTCTTTCTTTCTGCAACCCCATTTTGCTGTGGTGAGTGAGGTACAGTCATTTCATGGTGGATGCCTTGAGCCTTCAAATATTCCTGAAACTCCTTTGATGTGAACTCACCACCGTTGTCTGTTCTCAGCCTTGTGACGCTCTGCCCACACTCATTTGAGAATGTTTTTTCAAATTCCTTGAATTTGTTTAGCACCTCATTCTTTTGTTTCAGAAAGTATACCTTGCAGCATCTTGAGTAGTCATCAATGAAAGTGACAAAATATTTTGCTCCACCTATAGACTCAGTCTGCATGGGACCACAGACATCACTATGAATCAGCTGCATCTTGCAGTTTGGAACGAATTCCTCCAATCGACTTGAATGGCTTTTTAGACAGCTTGCCTTCCACACATCCTTCACAGAAAGGAACCTCTTTCTCTGCAGAGAAGTCCACTCCATTCACCAGATGTTTCAGTTCCTTCAGCTTGGTGGTGTGACCCAGACGCTGGTGCCAGAGGCTGGCTGCTACTGATGCTCTATGACAGACAGATGAGCTTCCTTCAACATCCAGCTGATACAGTCCGTCAGCTCTCTGTGTTCCCATTCCTTGAAGAGTTCCACCTGTTCCCTTTATGTAGCAGCGAGACTTCCTGAACTGCACTGAATTTCCTCTTTTTGTAGCAGCAGAATAGATTCCCAGAAAGCTTTGGAACATACAGCACGTCATACATTGTGACATTTTTTGGTTTGCTCATTTTGAAGGTCATTTTCATTTTGACAGTTCCGATTCCTCGGGTGTCAACCACCCTTCCGTCACCGAGTTTCACTGACT
Source organism: Eutrigla gurnardus (assembly GCF_963514095.1). Taxonomy (NCBI): domain Eukaryota; kingdom Metazoa; phylum Chordata; class Actinopteri; order Perciformes; family Triglidae; genus Eutrigla; species Eutrigla gurnardus. The sequence goes on along the minus strand of NC_139937.1, from coordinate 3,902,290 downwards.
GTGCTTCTGAGAATTGCTGGTAGTCTTGAAGAATCTCTTTATCACATGTCATGTGCTTTGATGCTCCCGAATCAATCAACCATTCGACCTGTTGTGATCCGTCAGCCGGGTTTGCCTCGTTGGCGACAAAAGCACTTTCAGACGAATCTTCTGCATTGTCACACATCATGCTTTTGGCCTTGTGAGTTTTGTTTTTGGGTTTATGTTTCCAGCTTGGACAGTCACGTTTAATACGACCTTCTTTCCCGCATTTGTAACATCTCCACGAGCTTGGCCTTTCTGCTCCCACTGACCTGGAGTTATCCTGCTCATTTCCCTTATATTGTGATGACATGGCTAATCCACCTGACATTGCACCACTGGAGTTATCATTGGCATTCACTCGCTTTTGTTCTTCATTTATTAACGCTTGCTGAACAAACTGCAGTGTCAGATCGTCAATCTTTGTTTCTAGAGCAGTGACAATTGTAGCATAACTTGGTGGCAAACTTCCCAAAAGTGTTACAATTTGGTCTTCCTCTTCAATTACAGCTCCTATTGCTGATAACTGGTCAGTCAGCTCCTTCATTTGTTTTAAATGCTCATTTAAACGGTAGTCAACCTTCATTTCACATGGGAAATATTTTTTCTTCAGGAACAGTTTATTTGCCAAAGTATCTCTCTCAAAATGGCCTTTCAGCGTAGTCCACGCCTCTTTGGGAGTCTGGCAGCTTGTTATCAGGTACAACTGGGGTGTACTTACATTCAGCACTAACATAGAGAATGCTTTCTCTCTCCGTTTAGCAAACTCAGCACGTGCTTGTGCGTTAGCATCAGCGGCTAGCGTCTCCATTAGCATGTCCCACAGTCCTTTAGCTTTTAGCAAGTGTTCCATCTGAAACTTCCACGTTGCCCAGTTCTCTTGTCCGCTCAGCTTGTCAATAAACATCTTATCATCCATTGTGAAATCCCACAACACTGTTTATCTCACCGATATAAAAGATCCTTTTTTAGCGTTGGTCTGGGCCCATAACCTGTTGTTTTTACGTGATCTTTATTCGGCGTTCCACAGCGCAGAACCGGAACTCCTGTTCCTCTGATAACAAGCAATAGAGAACAGCACCATCTATTGTTAAAATTACGGTACTACAACACCTTATTTCATGACGAGGCAGAAGATGCTTGATGTCCTGTCACAGTGTCCTGAACGAGTAATGACGAAACAATACAAGAAAATTAACATACATTTGACAAATATGAGAAAAAAAAATCTCTGTCTCTTTCGGACTTGCTCAAGCGCACGCACGCACGTCAGTAGCCTAATTGTCATGGAAACAGAATGTTGAACCCGTCCGAGCAGGTATAAAAGCGCTGTCCACCATCTGGAGTTCTCTTTTTGCACTTGGACTACACACTATTTGGATAAACTGAGAGTTGACCCAACCTGTGACAAGTTTAAAGCGCTTGAGGAAAAACAATCGATAACACACATTTTTGGAAAACCAGTCGTAGAGGATCGTCAACGAGCTACTGTTTGGAAGAAGAGACCGGCGACGACGACGACGATGGCCCACTGGGATCCACGGATCCTGGAGGATCCCCTGGGCCTTGTTTTGGACCTGGACCTTGATGGTAAGACAACTTTTATATTTATTTTAATGTTATACTTGTTGATTCATAGCCTTAGAACCTTAAACATCGCCCCAAGTCCAGAAATCAGTGAAACTATTGTTTGAAAGTTTGAAGGTGAACAGTTCATTTGGTGAAACCAGACACTCACTCGACGGTTCTCCGTTTAAAATAGTGATTTGTGGGCCAGCATGTCTTGGCGGGAGAACCGTGGCGTGTCTTACGAGGAAGTGTGGTGGAAACACTTTGGTTTGAGGGCGTCAAAACGTCCACATCTTAGGGCTAAATAGAGATTTGTCAAAAAACATTGCGCCGACGCCATATTTCAGAAAATGCCCAAAGAGTGTTTTCGGTCTGCACCATGGAAACGATATGAATGTTCGGCCGAACGTCACTGCGTGAGACTGCGTGTGCGCGTGCCGCCTCCACGATGACACCGTATCCTGCACGCGCTGCGACCTGCAAATGATAGACGGGGTGATGATGATGAGTTCTGGGGTAAAGAGGTCGCTGTGGTCATTTTGGATGAAAAAAGCTACGTTTCACTGCGCGTAATGACGTACAGGCGACATCTAATCCATCCACTAATACATTGATCAGAAACCACTGATCGTTTCACAAACTGAAGTCCTCACTATTCTTTGGTACAGAATACATGTCTTTGCACAAAGTAATCACTATTGATGATTATAATAATATTTATAGTATTATTGAGGCTATTTACATTGCTATATAACAACAACATTAATATTTACACTTTTGTTTTAATTATTATTATTATTATAAAAGCCCCGTGTGTTGGTGGCTTTGTGACAGACGTAGTGCAGCGATAGTTGGGATATAGATATGCTGTCTTCTTGGCTCATTTAAACAGGATTATTGCTTTGTTTAAATCAATGAGAAATCCTCATACTTTGAATTTTCTTCCCCCTCAGTTGGTGCCAACGAAGTCATCGGCCGTCCTGCACGAGGTGGAGGTGAAGGTGGTGGTGAGTATGGACTTGTGGATGAGGTAGGTCAGGGTGGGGTTGTTTTTGGAGACTTCTCCGAAGACGAGGACAGCGAGCAGGAGGACGTTCAGGATGAAGGATGGACGAGCGAAGATTCTGGCTCCAGCTTCATGTCTGAGGATTCTTATGAAGAGGACGATGATGACTTTAGAGCTCAGCAGTTCCCTCCTCCCAGCTTCTGGGATGGATTTCGTGAATTGATGTCCCAACCTTTTGGTGTGGTCCGTCCTAGAGAAGATCCATCCTTGGTTCCTCAGACACCAGAAGATTCCGCTCCGTCAACCTCAGGCTGCAGCTCGTCCACAAAGAGAAGCAGAGAAGATGACGGGGAGGTAAGTATGAAGAGGCAGAGGATCTCCGAGGACAGCGATGAAGAGATACTTGCTACTTCAGGCCCCCACTCCTCGGCATTCAGAACATACCTTTCTTGGCCAGATGATGACTTCAGACCTCAGCAGGACCTTCCTGTCAGCCTCGTGCAGGACGTCATCGGCCGTCCTGCACGAGGTGGTGGTGAGTATGAACTTGTGGATGAGGTAGGTCAGGGTGGGGCTGTTTTTGGAGACTTCTCCGAAGATGAGGACAGCGACCAGGAGGACGTTCAGGATGAAGGCTTCAACTTCATGTTTCTTTATTCTGATGAAGAGGAGGACGTTCTGATACCTCCAGCAGCGTGATTGGGAGATCAGCCTCCCTGATCTAAATCCGAGTGGTCGTTTGTTATTGGACTTCTGTCGGTCAGAGGGTGGGGGAAACCTTTGGACAGACCTGGGTGAGGCGTATTGTGTTATGTATTGTATGTGTTTAAATTGTAGATGGCGATAAGACAAAGGTAAGTTAACATTTAATTACAGCAGTAACACGAGTCTCCTGAAAGTGTAATTTACTATTGATTCAAAGATTGTTTATTTGACTAACTCTGTCTTTTTCTTTTTTTAAGTTAGGTGTTGGTGGCTGTTCCTGACAGAGGTACGGTCATAATTACTAACCTGAAGACAAGTCTCCAAGTCTCTTTTACTTAGGTATTGATGGCAGCAGCAGACCTTCAGGATTACACACACTGCACCACAGTGGCGAGCGGTGACCGTTTACTGTGGTCATGCTGAAGTGTCAATACCATGCGCGCCCGTGGGGGGGCATTATATTGTTTAATAAAAAATATAATATGGTTAGTGGAAACAGCTTGTAGTGATCACGTTGGTCCAGAGTACATTTGATCACTATAAGCGGTTGATTACTAAAACCGAATTGTTATTACAGTATTTCACTTATTTTTTTTATGGAGAACATCATCTAAATGCCAGTTATATTATTTTACAGTAACTCACTGACACGTCTCAGATCCGTAGGCGCTGCTGCCGGTGTGTTTTTAAAACGAACTAGGCTAGTAGCGCCGCAGATTTCTCATTCCCCACCTTGTTTGACTGAGAGTGTTTCGAGATGGTTTTCATGAATGAACAGGCAATATGTCGCTGTCAGACCGGATCGTTTGACGGGAGGGGGGTCGGCTAGCTAGCCATTTATGTTTCTCATACGCGCTAGCTTGAAAGTGACGGACGGAATTCTTTGCAGTCTTTGTGATATTTACTTCAGGAGTAGGCCGTCCACTTGAAATTATAGCTTTCTTTTCCTCAAAAGGTCTCCGCGAAAACGGCACTGAACGCAAAGCCTGAATATAATTAATATGTTCAGCCATTTTGACCAGGCTACACAATGAATGAACCACTGACAGTTTCCCGCTGAACAATTCAAACAAGTCATTTTTGCGCATGCGCGTTGGCAGATAAGCTGCTTCACTGACAGCTTTTTTGCCATTCAAAATGCTCATCTACAGTAAACACAGCCTTTAGCAGTAACTGTACTAGTCGGTGTCACATTGCGCATGCGCGAAACAAGCTGTCAGCTTTCCAGCTTTTCGCAAGCAAAACGGGACAGATTAGGCACGGATTTAAGACCAAAACAGTAAAACTAAGGTATTGTATAATTGAACACACTGCCAGATTAATATTTTCAATTATTTTTATTGAAGGGCTTGGGCATGCACTGCATTTATAGCTTATTATGACCGCTCGCCCATGCTGCACCAGCCTCCCAACAAGAAGAGACCATGTGGAAGACCTACTCAGCTTCCAGGACCAGATGAGAAGGATGGAGGACTACAGGACCAGATGAGAAGGATGGAGGACTACAGGACCAGATGAGAAGGATGGAGGACTACAGGACCAGATGAGAAGGATGGACGACTACAGGACCAGATGAGAAGGATGGAGGACTACAGGACCAGATGAGAAGCAGAGAAGACGACAGGGAGGTAAGTATGAAGAGGCAGAGGAGCTCCAAGGACGGTGACTATGTGACCTTCACAAGATACTGTGCGTGGCCAGAAGACAGCGACTCGGATGAAGACTGACGGCCTGTCTTCTGCAGGATTGTAAATCCTTTGTGTCTGGCAGGACTGATAAAGCCCCAGACAGCCTCTTGCTTGCTTTTATACACCTGTGGCCATGGAAGTGATTGGAACACCGGATTTCATGGCAATATAGCGTGTCTCTTTTTAAATGATTTACCTTCTGAGTCATAGTTGTGTTGTATTGTGTTATGTATTGTATGTGTTGAAATTGTAGATGGCGATAAGACAAAGGTAAGTTAACATTTAATTACACAGTAACACAAGTCTCCTAATTTACAAGTGATTCAAAGATTGTTTGTTTTACTCACTCTGACTTTTTATTTTTTTAATTTAGGTGTTGGTGGCTGTTCCTGACAGAGGAACGGTCATAAGTACTGACCTCCTCAGAAGGATGGAGGACTACAGGACCAGATGAGAAGGATGGAAGACCACAGGACCAGATGAGAAGGATGGAGGACCACAGGACCAGATGAGAAGGATGGAGGACTACAGAACCAGATGAGAAGGATGGAGGACCACAGGACCAGATGAGAAGGATGGAGGACCACAGGACCAGATGAGAAGGATGGACGACCACAGAACCAGATGAGAAGGATGGAGGACCACAGGACCAGATGAGAAGGATGGAGGACCACAGGACCAGATGAGAAGGATGGACGACCACAGGACCAGATGAGAAGGATGGAGGACCACAGGACCAGATGAGAAGGATGGAGGACTACAGGACCAGATGAGAAGGATGGAGGACTACAGGACCAGATGAGAAGGATGGAGGACCACAGGACCAGATGAGAAGGATGGAGGACCACAGGACCAGATGAGAAGGATGGAGGACCACAGGACCAGATGAGAAGGATGGAGGACCACAGGACCAGTGGGCTGAGTAAGTAATCTCCTACAGAGACTAATGTAATCTCCTAAAACTACAGTACCAGTAATGACATAAAAATGGATTGTATTTATTATAGGAGCCTAATAGTATTCCATTGTTCATAATATCATTTCATAATTGGTGGTCATATTCAACACTCTTGCTAGCAACCATGTAAATGTTGTCTAGTTGAGTTCATAGGTTTTCATCTCTGGTGGTTCTGGTTCATAGGTCAGGACTCCTCTATGGTTTTGGCTCTCCTGGGCAGCTGAGAATGGACGTCAACCAACACATCAACCGATGAAGACCCAGCACCACAGCAGACCCTGAACTGCTCCCTTACATTAGTGAGCCCGAGACCCAGTGTGTGCCATTCCAACCTCCCTGCCCCTCCGCCCATCCCCCGACACCACCCGCCTCACCCACCAGCCAAAGGGTGAGGCGGCTCCTGAGCACCACAGAGGACGTTTTTGTTGTTTTTGGGAAACTCCTCACACACACACACACACACACACACACACACACACACACACACACACACACACACACACACACACACACACACACACACACAGGAAGCTATTCATGATTATTTATAGTTTATATACTTTTTATATATATATATATATATATTTTATTTTATTTTTATTTTTATTTTTTTAAGTTTCCATTGAAACAAAATGTTTATATAATTATTATTTATTTTGTAGTAGATATCTGTCTGTGTAAATATATATTTTTCATCTCAATCTGTACAGTATTGCTTTGTTTTGTGTCAACATGTATTATTGTACAGCTACTCTGTGTGCCTGTTATTGCCCTCGGGGACAAATAAAGTTTTTTAAATTTAATTGAACAAACTCTTTGCATCTGTGTTCAGAAATTAAGGAGACCATTTGTATGCATTATTGAAAAATCGAGAACAAATGCATGCATATTCATATTCATAGTATGTCAAAACAAATTGTAGTATGTCAAATATGCATGAAATAGACATTGTATAGTATGTGGGGAAAACAAATCACAGAATAGTACGTCTCAAAAAGACATAGTGTAACATATTGAAAAAAAGTGGTAGTATAGTATGGTGATAAAAGTAATAAAAAAAATATATATAGTATATTTTGTAAAGAAATGTTATAGAAGAGTCAAAATATAATATGGCTTTAAAAATCAATGGTGTAAAATGTGAAAAAATGATTATATTGCAGGACAACAAAGTTGTGATATAGTATGTTGAAACAAGTCTTATAAGAGTCATTACATATTCCATTAAAAAGTGTGTCTAAAAAAAGTTTAGTTATTTATTTAGTTTATGTATAGAATTTTGAAATAATTCATGAAGAGTATTATATTCACTGTATGATATGTCAAAAAAGGTCATACAATTTTTATGTCAAAGAATTAAGTAGGTTAAAAAGTCATAGTAGAGCTGGTCAAAAATAGTCAAATTAAATTGGAAGAGTTGGTATAAAAATCAATCAGGGTATAAATGTGGAAAACAGTCCTAAGAAGCCACAGTGTCGTTTATTAAAAAAAGGTAGGTGGACAATTAAAAACATCAGAATCCAGGCACTTATTAATATGGGCTACAAAACATTTAAAAAGTGATGGTGTAGTCTGTCAAAAGAGTGATAGTATATAAACTAGAACCAGGCAAGCCTAGTAAAGCCAGACCAGCACACATACCAGTGGAGATATGTGTGGATGAATTAGGATTAATGTACACAACTATGTGTGTATCGTATGTCTAACACAGCAGCACTGTTTGCATGCTCTTTATGACTTCACACCTTTGGTCACTTTGGCTTTTATGCAGGTTTTTCCTGTGGCTCCCTCTAGTGGATGGACTTACATAGTCCTGCTGGAATTTATCAATTATTTCACATTTAAAATAAAACAGCAGCGCAGGCTTTCAGGAACTAAATTATGTATTATAATAGAATTAATTATAGAATATTTACACAGATATATACTATAGTTTCTACTGTAAAATATTATGGTTTAAACAAGGGAAAGGATTACTGAATGAATGCACTGAATAGTTCAGGGGTTTCCAGGCAGGTGGTGTCCGTAGGTGTGGAGCTGAGTCCGGCTGAAGGCGAGTTGGAGAGTGGGTAGGCAGGCTGGAAGTTAGTTTGCCGCCTGGCAGGCAGGATCTGAAGGCAAATGGAGCCCAGAGAGGGATGAGGCGATGCAAAAACACACAGGTTCAAAAACCAGAGCTTCAAAAACGAGTTCATAAATCAAGTTCATGAAGTAGTTCAGAGCTGCAAATTCAAAAAGTGAGCGGCTGTTTCATTACCACAAGTGCAAGGCAGGAACAGGAACATAACATAATGCTCTCAGGCGTTACGCGGTTGTTGCTGTTTGTCCTTTACAGGACACGTGATTACAGGTATTTGCTCCGCAGGCTGCCATGTTGGTCTTTTCTTCTGTTTTTGTGTCTTGGTTTATAATAGTTCAATAATTCTTCATGTTAATGTAATGTATATACAGTTGTTGGCCTGCTTAATTTGGCCCTTATCTGTAATTTTTTAAATGTTATGTTTTAAAGTTTTGTTAAGGATCTGCTAACTGGGTGAAGGAGGCAGTATTTTACCATGCTCACACTGTGACACAGATGTGCCTGAGAGGCAAAAATAGACTTGAGTGCAGGAGGGGTTAAGAGCAAGGAACAGACAACCATCAGCAGTTTAACAAAGATTTTATACCAAATGCATTTGAGAACAGAAAACCACATCAAGGTTTACTCACAACAGCGCACCCATTTCAAAGTTATTGTATTTTCTGTGTCTATCTAATTCAAAATATACAGAAAAACATTAGAGTGTGACCTGTATGTCCCTTTGATGTTTGCGGGCGCAACACATAAGATACATGTTTCTGTCCATTCCTCATGTACCTCATTAATGAATGATAGATCTCCTGTAGTTACAGTATCCGTCGATACTGACTGATCTCTTGAGTGAGAAAGCTGCTCACATCCACGGTACATTGCTGCATTTCACATCGAGGCTGTCTTTCATAACGGTTTCTTCTTCAGTCCAAAAACAGCCAGAAATAGAAGAATCTCCACGAAAGCAGGTAGCACACTGGAGGGAGAGACAGACAGAAATGTGCCACATTGCTTACATGCATTCATACTTCATAGTCTCCAATACTTCATTGTTTACAGAGGCTTGCTCTCTGAAAGCCGATACATGCACGCACGTTGATACACACACAAACCTGCAGACGGCAAAAACAACCCAATATGTCCAACATTCCCACTTCTCAAACACAAAGAAAGACAGGGACACGGATGCGCTGCAGTGGACAGCCAGTGCTGAGTGTAATATCTGTCAGGGAAAAAAATAACCTTTGGAAAAACAAACAGACAATATTAAGAATATAGATACAAACCTGCAAATGGCAAGGATCCACCAGTAGATGTCGCACTCCCACTGCTCAAACAGAAAGAAAAGCAGAGCCACTGAGGCACTGGCATGAACTCCTGTTGCTATAGTAGACGAAGAGGTGAATATACGGGAGTTTGAAGTCATGGAATTGTAACTGACAACTAGAATTACTTTTTAATAACATGTATCCCCTTTTATATTCTTTATATTTATAGAGATCTCTTATTTGACACCAATTTCCTGGATCATGTTGAGTCATCAATTAAGCCAAAATGAATCCCCCCTCCCACTCTTTATCCAAAAGGTGAACGGGATTGAACTTATCTAATGGGTTGTCTTTTTTTGCATAAGAGCCTCATATAAACATCTCAGTGGCTTCATGGAATGTGTGTTTTTTAAGATTACATTTTGGCATGTCAGAAAGTAAACAAATGGGGAGAGAGGGGTATTAAAGCATTAAAAGGCCCCCAGCTGGAATTGAACATACCAATTACATTGTCATGTATCGTACATCAATAATGATGGACCCACAGCATCAGTCCAAAGGATACACAGGAGACCTTGGCTGCAGTTGAACATGGACACGCCGGAGAAAAACCCAGCCAGCTCTATAGCAAACAGACCGATAGTGACTGCCAATGCCACCACCAACCTGCGACAAAGAGAGGGAGTAGAGAGTGAGTATGCCGGTGTGGCAGTGTTGTATATAACTCAACATCATTCTCGTCTCGAGTCTGTGGGATATCACTATTTGCCTGTGCAAGGTCTGGTAACATAATTACTGTGATTGCTCATCAAAAACCCATAGCAGTTTTGGTCTTGCCTTGAGTTAGTCTCAATCCCTAAAAAGTCTTAATCTTCTTAGTCATGGCGTGATCCGGGTTTAAGTGGTCATGACTACAACACTGTTGTGTGGGTCACATTATTTTGTGTGATGGTGCGCTTGTCAAATATTTCCTTACTTCCTGTCTTCATCGTCATACTGCTCTTGCGTGAAATCCAAAGGCAGGCAAGCCTTCACGTTGTTCTCCTGTGAAACAGTTTGGTATGAGGAACACTCATTATAAGTAAAGACATTATAGCGATGATGACCTAGAATGCGTAAAAACGTCTCTCTCTTACCCTCGACCAAAAGATCGTGATAACGATGACAAGGTGAGCGGTGATAGTCAAGAACCGAGCGGGGACGAGGCTGCTGACGGCCGACATCCTAACCCGACGACGCTATTGGCTGCAGGTTAAATGGCAGCTAACGCTAAACCAGTGTTCGCTTAGCACACGCTTAGCACATCTTTCCTCGGCTAGCGTTAGCACTCAGCCGTCTCGCTAGTAAGCTACGTTGTCTAAAGCTAACGGAAACGACGCCACGTTAAACGCAGACGCGTTTTCGCGAGCATATCGCTACTTCAACAAATAGCCAAGTTAGCTAACTAAGTCGCGCCTTAACACGGTTGCTACAACAACGTTGGAAGCCGGTGCATTGGTAATTTCGGTCCGGTTTCCCTCAAGACCAACACTCAAAGGTTCCGGACTCTTCTCGTTTTTTTTACAGAACACTGCCATCTAACGGCTCAACGGAAATTGGGCCAAAACGATTTGAGATACGAATTTTGACAAAAAAAAAAATAGAGGAAGGTAGCGTTTTAATTCTGAAATATATTCTTCTGAAATATGTTCTGTATATATATATATATATATATATATATATATATATATATATATATATATATATATATATATATACAGAACATATTTCATATATATATATATATATATATATATACATATACATATACACACTATGATGAGACCGGACATGATGTTCTAGCATAGTCAGATGTGCATGTATTAAAATGTAACTTAAAGCCATTTTCACAGTGTAACATTTGAATCGTTCCCCGGGCACTGCGGCTGTGATACAAGCCAGACCTTTGCCAGTCTCCCCTCCCATCCTGTTTCCACGCCGACTCGACTCGCTGCTTTTAGACGAGCCACAGAATCCGCGTGCGCGCAACAGCAGCACGCGCTGAGCCCAGACAACCACCAGCAGCCAGTCAACCAGTTAATGCCCAGGGTCGCCTTTCTCTCCCCCCTGTCTTTCTCCTGTGTTTTATTCTAAGCTGTTGTATCGCAGGGCCGCTGGCATCTTGGAGGGATGGCAGAAGCGGAGTTACAAACCTTTACCTCGATCATGGACGCGCTGGTTCGCATTAGTGTGAGTACGACGATCATTTTTTTATTACGCTTATTTATTTCAGTCACGTGTGCTTATTTAAGACGATGTACTATTACTACCCTTTGTCCCCCACCCCTCATATTTATCCGCAACGTTTTGCCACATTTGCCCTCCACCCGTCTACCTCTATGATGAAGGATATCGAGTTGTTTTCGTCGTCGGAGCATTTTTTCTTTTTTTGGCATTAATTCAATCAAAGAGAGGTTTGCTTTCTGGCAAGCCTCCAGTGGATGGAAACATACAAAAAACAAAAAAAAACGAGGCCACTGATGACATGCATCCAAACGTTGCAACAGATACATGTGTGGTGATTATGATAAAAAAAAATATATGTATATATAGTATATATATGTTGGCTAATAGCTTGATACGGGCCGCATACGATGATCCAGAGCGGATGTGCGTTGTCATAGAAACGGGATGCTGCGTTTACTAGGCTAGCTGCAGCCAGAATAGGGCCTGCACAATCAGTAGCACCTCAAACCCCTGAGCAGCAAAAACTGAGATTTTTTATTTATTGATTGAAATGTTCCCCTTGGACTGGTGTCCCATGGTACCCTATACCAGAGCTTAAAGGTCTCCATCTGAGCTGTTCAAAGGGAAGGGGAATATAGAGTCAGGCTAACACCTGTAGTCAACACCTGAAAGCTATTTTCTCCCCCACATCTTCCCTCCCTGTACATCCAACATCAGTCATACGTAACCAGTGTCTGCTGCAGCTGCCCTTCTCGCTTTTCACTCCCACACATCACCAAAAAAGCAAATGCTCACAGGTCACAGCGGGTGCAGAATGTGAAGTGCAGCGGGTTCTCCGTTTGCTCTCGTGACTCAGCCTTTATCGACTCTGACTGCTCACTCCTCACTTCTCTTCTCGAACCTCTCCCCTCCAGTCCAACATGAAGAGTATGGAACGGGAGCTGCATTGCCCGGTCTGTGATGAGATGGTGAAGCAGCCCGTCCTCCTGCCGTGTCAGCACAGCGTGTGTCTGCTGTGTGCGGCCGAGGTGTTGGTACAAAGAGGCTATCCTCCTCCGGACCTCCCCGGGGAGCCCAACTCGCCGGCCTCCACACCCAACACCCGCTCCCCACGACAGGCACGGCGACCCACACCCAGGACCCCGGACCGCCTGGAACGGGTCCTCAGAACAGGTGGAGAAAATATCTTCACTTAAAAATGCAAAGTCTGAAAGCACTGTCATGCCTCGCGGCCTGCATTCATCTCACAGCTTATATAAGTGCAAGTAGAGCAAAGGCTACAGAGGCAGAGAGAGTCGAGGAGGCACTGTCAGGCAGGTGTGTGTGTAAGCTCAAAGTGTTTCCTCCACAGTGAACTAGCCTTTATTTATGGAGGACAACTAAGAGTTCTGCTTTTTTCTTCTGCATCTATTAATCTTCCTCCGCATCTCCTCCGACTCCCCTCCTCTACACCTGTGTCCTTCCCTCAGTGTGTGGGACGTACCCTGGGCGTAGGCGGAAGGATGCAGCCCCTCCCCCCATGTTGTTCCCGTGTCCTTCCTGTCAGCAGGACGTGGAGCTGGGAGAGAAAGGCCTGACAGATTGCCTCCGCAACCTCACACTGGAGCGGATTGTGGAGAGGTATGCATACATGTGCACAACCACCATAGACACAGTTTATGCTGGAGCAGACGGAGTCACAGGTGGAGCCAGTGCTGACACAACCACGTATCGTGGTGTGCTGTTATTTCATTCTATGATGTTGCCTCATCCTCACTAACAGAAATCAGGAAAAAGTTTCCTTTTACCAAGCATGCAGGAAATAAAGAAAGGCAGCAAATGAAGGACTTAGTCAATACTGCTTTATAAATGGGACAGAAAATCGTTTGCTGGAAGGACTTTAAATAATGAGTCTTTCCTTTGCTCCTAAGCGAAGGATAACCCTAATAGCAGATTGCAGGGACACCTCAAAAAACTGCAGTGTACTGTTACTGGACTGCGACCGTGGCAAAATGGACCAACAAACCAGAGTTGTGTTGTGGAAATTCAGCGTGAAGTGAATGTTAATCCTCCTCTTCCCTTATCAGTTCAAACAGTGAAGATCAAAGTGTGAGTGTGAGGGGTAGGGATCGTCAGTTTCCCTGTTTCACATGCAGCAGTGTGATGAGTGCAGCTGCTCCCTCCCCCAGATCCAGTTATGTTGGTCAGGAAAGTGTGACGGTGCATGTTTTACTGCGCAAGATGCAGTAACAAGGCAGCTGCTGGTGACGTTTCCAGGTCAGACCGTAGAAGAGTTGGAATCTGAACTCGTGAAAAGAGAGCAGGGCAAACTCCGATGCTCCATCTTCCCTTTGTGGAGTTTTATGGCCTCCTCCTGTTTTCTGCTGCAGGTACAGGCACACAGTTAGTCTGGGCAGCGTAGCCATCATGTGTGGTTTCTGTAAGCCTCCCCAGTCTCTGGAGGCCACCAAGGGTTGCGCAGATTGCAAGACCAACTTCTGCAACGAGTGTTTCAAACTCTACCACCCCTGGGGAACCCCTCGAGCTCAGCACGAACACATTCTACCCACCAACAACTTTCGGCCAAAGGTTTGTGCGTCTTTTGCGTCGTCGTCTTCATGGCGTGCAGCCGTGCCGCTGTGCCTCATTTCTCTTCTGTGCTCCAGGTCCTCGCGTGCACCGAGCATGAGCAGGAGAGGCTGCAGTGGTACTGCCGTAACTGCCAGAGGTTACTGTGCCCACTGTGTAAGCTCCGTCGGGTCCATCATGGACACAAAGTGTTGCCCATAGCACAGGCCTACCAGGCCCTCAAGGTGAGCCCGTTTCCACGGTGTTTGGGTCCTCATGGCGGCAGTCTTGTCATCTATTTGTTTTGGTTCTTACAGGAAAAGGTTACCAAGGAAGTCAACTTCATCCTGGCCAACCAGGAGACGATACAGAGTCAGATCACTCAACTGGAAGCTGCCATCAAACAGATGGAGGTGAACTCTTTTCTCTGCTTTGTCAAAGTAACCGTTTCCTCTTACTGTATTTTTTTGTACAATATTTATACTGAGATATCAACACTCGGTTCCGCTCTACACAACCAAGCATTGCTTTTATTTTGTGTAACAGGCTGAAAGCAGCATGTTGTCTTGGATTTGAATCTAAATGCAAAAAGCATCACTCATGAACAGGGGGTCCGTGACCCCTAGGGGGTCTGCAGAGTTACTGCAGGGGGTCTTTGAATTGTTTTTCTTCCACAAATTAAAATATGTCCAAAAATCCACAATAACGCTAATACAACCTAAAATAAATCTTCATTTGTTAAATGTTTTGTTGTGAAATTATGATGTAGAAATGTCAATATAGAATTTAAATATGTTCTATAAATATATGAATCTGTCAACAATTATTATTTCAATGGCTTAGCATTGTAGACATACATCATTACAAAGTACTGTTATACATGGCTCTATAGGCTGCACTACATATTTGTATTGGCCCGATTAATAAGCAGCACAATTTTATACAGTATATAATAGGGGGTCCCTCCACAGGGCCATAATTTGACGTTGAAGACCTCCCAGCTTACTTTAACTCCTACTGTAACTAAAAGGGACAGGTGGTATTGGTGGGCCCTCTAGGGGCCCGGGATTCTAGTGCAATGGCACACTTCTGTGTGGGAGATCGTGATTCTCATTGCTTTTCACTCAGCACTTTCCCGCCACTCCTTCTGTCTCCAGGCCAACAGTGCCGTGGCGCTGCATCAGCTGACCCACTGTATCCGAGAGCTGGGAGCAGCTGTGGCGGAGCGTCAGGGGGCCTTGGCTCTGGCCCTGGAGGGGTCCCGCAATAGGAGGGAGGACGCCCTGTCTGCCCAGGTCTCAGAGAGGCGAGGCCTGCTGGAGCATGCAGGCCTGATGGCCTACACACAGGAGCTGCTGAAGGAGACCGATCAACCCTGCTTCGTACAGGCAGCCAGAGTCACTCACAGCAGGTGACACACGTATCAGCTGAATCCCAAAATCAGGAGGAATTCATTGGTTGGATTTTGCTTTCTGACGTGTTTTTTTTCTGTCTCCCCTTCAGGCTTGTGAAAGCCATAGAAAACCTCCAGTGTTTCTCCCTCTCAGCTGATCCTTCCTTCAGGCACTTTCACCTAGACGCATCCAAAGAGGTCAAGCTCATCCACAGCTTGGAGTTCATACAAGGTAGGCTCCTTTTTTGAACCACGTAAAAGTGGAATTCTACCTTTCTACCTTATTACAGTAAATTAATGTAACCTGCATCTGTTGCTTTGCCTCCTCTGCAGCCCCGCTGGCTCCAGTCATCGACACCCAGAAGACGCTCGCTTACGACCAGCTGTTCCTGTGCTGGCGCCTCCCTCAGGACTCGGCCCCAGCTTGGCACTTCTCTGTTGAATACCAGCGGCGAGCAGGAGGGGCCGCGGCCACGTGGGGGGGCACCAGATCCCCCAACGCTGCAACAGCGTGGCTGCGTCTGGATGAAGTGAGGGGCACCAACGCCGTGATCGACCGGCTGCAGATAGACAGTGTGTACGTGCTCCGGGTGAGAGGCTGCAACAAGGCTGGCTTTGGAGAGTACAGTGAAGAAGTGTACCTCCACACTCCACCAGCACCTGGTGAGATACGGACATCATTTTACCTCAGTTCATTTGGACATTTGTTCACTACACCCCCCCCCCCCAACAAAAAAACACTCCTTTCACAAGGCCATTCCTTGTTTCCATTGCATTTTAACTGAATTAATAAATTTACTGTAAATAGATTAAAATGCCTCAAGATTATTATTTTTTTAATTCTTGAAATAAGTTGACTTGCATTTGCAAGAAACTACTGTATCTGCCAACAGTTCCAGTATTGCCATTTCTTCAGTTGATTTACTAATCTTGATATTTTACTTCTCTCCATCCTTTCATTTCCTCTTTTCCCATTTTTGTTTTGGCTTCTGCACCAACCCCTCTGTTTATTCTGCATTCCAGTTTCATCGCAGTCACTCTTTCCAGTCTGTCCTTCCACACTAACCCCTTCCCCCCAAAACACTGGGACATATTGAGATGAAACGTTTAAAAAAAAAAAAAGGCACTAAGTGTAGGCACTTATACCAGGTGTGGCTCCCAAAGCCGACGACCCAGATCCTGCAAGACAGATGAGCCAGGACACGGGGACACCTAGTGGAGCGGAGGGCTCATCATCCCCCCATAAAAAGAGGAGAGGGGGCTGAAAGATTTCACACTGACAGTCCTGTAGTGCATTTCCCAGCCCCCCAACCAATCTCCACGCTGCAACCCACCAACTTGGTCATGGTTCAGCGCTCCAGTCCCTCCTCCGACAGAGCTCTGGAAAAAAAAGTCGTCAACACTAGCCGTGACTTCAGAAATACAGCTGAACTTACCTGCATAAATACCATCTAAACTAATGGACAAAGCCGCAGCACACGGAGCTCAAACAGCCCAGAACACACACCTTCACCACAGCCCCGTCCTCCAAAGGGCCTTTCCAGAAGTCGAGATAAACTCTCCCCGGTCTTCAGGCATCATTTGTTTTGGGTACCGACACACTTTAACCCCGCAAGCCAAGTGGAGCAACCCAAGCACCCGCAACCTCAGATGTGCTTTAGACAACGGCTCTTTCATCACCACCAAAAATCCCTCAACACATAAAAGAGAATTAGCTTTTAAGCTTAAGAGGGAGAGAACAATCACATTTACTATGACCACACACAGGACCGGCCCGGGAATCCCCAACGTAACACAGCTGGGCCACACAAACACACACACGACAGCCTGCTGAACGCTCGCCCAAAGAACCAGATTATAAACTGACACCAGGTCAACAAGCATGGAACAAGACCGTCACACTAAAAGTAGATTTAAACACACTGAGCGGGTTTGCATCCCAGACAAGCCCCCGTTTGTCTGAGACCCCCTCAAAAGCTGTAACAAAGGGAGACGAGAGAAGTCTAAAAGTTCTACATGAAACGTGAAAGTCAGTGATTAGTGGTGTGTGAAATGTCTTGAACAAGCAAACCAGCATCTACATGAAGGGAAGCCAGAGCCTGTGTAGGGAGCCTCTATATCAGAAACCACACCAGGACCAGGTGCGGCTCCTGAAGCTGACGACACAGATCCTGGACACGGGGACACCTAGTGGAGGGGAGGGGTCATCACATTCCACAAAGTCATTCCTTCACAAACTAGTAAAAACAATATGTAGTATGTAAGTCACTTTATCCTGCTCTTCCTCTTCTCTGACTGTGTGTTCTCCCTGCACTCTTCTGTAGCTCTTATTCCATTATGTTGAGACTTGCTACACCCTGACCGTCACACCTTCAGGATCTAACCCCTCCTCCCTCTTGGCTCCTTTCCGTCCCCGTCCCCCTCCTCACCCCTGCTCTCCCTCCCGGTGTGCCTCCTCTTCCTGCCCTCCCAGTGTTGAGCTTCTCCTTGGACTCTCGCTGGGGTTTGCACGCTGACAGGCTGGCGTTGGGTCGGGGCCAAACCTACGCCCGCAGCGTGCCGGGCCTCTCCCTCCTCCAGGTCGCCGACCGCACTCTCACTTCCTGCCACTTGACTTCTGACCTGCTGGTGGCCGACATGGCTGTCACTCAAGGCAGACACTACTGGGCATGCTCTGTGGAGCCTGGTTCCTACCTGGTGAAGGTGAGCGTTGCTGTGGAATTATGATGCGTATTATATACACAGACTCAGCTGTACTCAACATGCTGATTCAACATGGCTGTGACCAAACATGCGTGTCTTTCTGATTCTCTGCCTTGCAGGTGGGAGTAGGGCAGGAGGCTAAGCTACAAGAGTGGTTTCATCTCCCCCAGGACATAGCCAGCCCTCGGTAACTACATCGCACTCTCTTAAATATAGACATCCACAGTCACACACAAGACCACCTTCCTTTTTTTCACTGAACCACAACTACAGGCGGAGTTTAACCTCTGTCACTGATTGAACGAGCTCTTGATGTTGACGGTACATTCATTGACACACCACTAAAGAAAGCGGTTTACTTTCAGCATGCTTAAAGCACCATTAATTGGATTGTTTGGCACAGTGGGAGACGCTGTGGTTCCGGCACATTCAGGCCACAAGGACCAAACTGGGGTCCACTGTACTATTCAAGGGGCCAATGGGCAATGCTAAAGTACAACAGTAGCACACGTAGTCAGCAGCTGATGATTGAGTTTAAATGAAATGGCTTTTACAATAACATAGAACACTTCAAATGGCACAGATGGCCAATTTGAAGTTCTGCCTTCCTCACCTAAGACCTCTCCAACCTCGCACTGCTTCACTATATTAGCATCAGCCTATAAACAGGTCATGTTCATGTTGTGATTTGGTTCGCGAGAGGTTTGTGCTGCACCTGCATCTACTCAAAGGGGTGATCACTCGAAAAGTCTATCGTTCTATTTGGCGGAAATGAAATCTTCCATTTATGCCGTGTCCTGTCTTCATTTGCTCTGACCCATAACATTTAGAATGGTGCTTACACCTCTGCAGAACATCTCCCAAGTGTTCCCTTTATTGTAATGCTGAGATTGTTAGACTAGCTAGCTCAGTTACCTGTACCTACATGTTCTCTGTTTCCTCCTCTTTGGGTTAGTTGGCAGTCGATCCTTCACCACTGGACCACAAAGTAACACAGGGAGAGAGAGGCCAGTTCATAGACTGAAACCTATTTACTCTGAAATGTTCACACCACTCCTATCTTTCCTTATTATCCCTTAAAACAATGAAAACATGCAGATAATCCATTAAAACCCTTAGTAGGAAAGATGGATACGTATTTAGAGATAACTAATCAAATCCCTCTAACATATTGGAGTCCATTCATTTACCCATTAAATCATCTGAAACCTACCTCAAAGCCCCACAAACCTGAAGCACCTGCATTCATTGAGGAGTTATTTCGGTCCCGTTAGCTCAGCTGGTGGAGAAACGACCTCATAGTCTCATTGTAGTGAGTTGAAATCCCACCGGTCCTCTTCGTGTTTGCCTTGAGGCGTCGTGTGTTTGGTTCTTCTTTTAGGTCAAAGAGTAATTTCACCAACTTTTCCAACTTATGAAGTGACTGGTACCTCCGACGTGCTGCAGGGAGTTTTAACCATAGCAGCTGCTGATGGAGCTCACGCTCATGTTTTGCATGCTTTTCGTATAATTTAAGATGATTTTTACCTCCATCAGCAGCCGCGGTGAAAGCATACACATCCTCGGAGTTTGTTTTGATGAATTCAAGCTCTGATCATGGAGCGTCTTCATGAAACAGGCTGATTCGTTAGGCTCATTCGAGGCAGGATTTTCACTACATGAGATTCCTTTAAGAAACATCAGAGAAGGAAACACAAACAGCACAGCGTGCAGAATGTGGAGGAGTTTTTCTACCAGCTTTCCCATTCTCTGGTAATATAACTATATGACTGGATTCTATTATTTTTTATATACTTTTTGTAGTTGCAAAAATTCAGTATAGATGCGTAAAATAGAAATGTTATTGTCACAAGGTGGAAAGCTAATGAGTATGAAGTGGAGCATCTTCAAGTCCTTATGTACTCAGACTGTTTAAAACAGGAGCTATATATTCTCCTTCGTTTTTATTTGTTCTACAGTCTAATCTTCTCCCCCCCTCTACCCCCTTCTGCCTCCCCTCTGCCCCCCCTCAGCTGCGACCCAGACAGCGGCCATGACAGCGGGGCAGAGGACGGCCAGGACTCTCCTCCCTTCTGCTTCCTCACAATGGGCATGGGCAAGATCCTGATTCCTCAAGGACACGGTCCCACTCCGAGCCAGGGGGACAGCCAGAGCCAGGGGGGGCTGCACTCCCACAGTAGCTGCCACAGTAACCTGTCTCACCCTCACACGGCTCCTCTGCCACCCCGACTGGGAGTGTGTCTGGACTGTGAGAAGGGACGCGTCACCTTCTACGATGCCCACTCGCTGCGGATCCTGTGGGAGGGACACATGGACTGTTCGGCTCCGGTGTGCCCGGCGTTCTGCTTCATCGGGGGAGGAGCCCTGCAGCTGCAGGATCTGGTGGCCAATCGGAGCATCGAGGAGCCGTTGCCACGGAGGGTAACTATCCAAACACATGCTACGAATCTCAGCAAATAAATTGTGTCGAGACGGAAGTTTGAGTTCACATTTCAGTCAGCAATCAGACGTTTATGTCTGTAGAGGTAAAGGTGGTTTATATTCACCACTTAATGTAAGTTGATGATTATTTTGAAGCTTCAATACTTGATTGAATTGTCACTGCTGAATATGGTTACGTTTTTCCTCTCAATGTGGTGTTGAGACCTTAATATAAATATCTGATGTTCTTTTGCACTTGGCCTGAATATAAAATCTCTTTTTTTGTTTGTTCTTTCTTCTCAACTGCACAATGCTCCCGTGGACATTGTGGTGAAGGGATTTTAGACTATGCAGAACTCTGCTAACAGGGTGAGCTTCTTATCACAGGTTAAATGTGTTGTCAGAAAAAAAAATCGGCCACCTTTTTTTACACTTATTTTCATTTGTCCTAGAATGACTTGACAACAAAGTTGCATGCAAGTGTAACTAGGATCATAACTTATATGCAGATAGCTGACTGTCGCCTTGTAAAAGCACCTCAGATGTACCGTATGTCTAATTTTATAGCTTGATTTTTTTTTATGTTGTGTTAATGATGTGTATATCATTCAGAATAAGAGAATGTGAACATTCTTCAGCTGTTAAATTGTAAAGTTCTGCTGCTCACGTCAGGATCGCAGTGTCTCAACAGTCCCAGGTGGTATTTGATATAGTCGCTGTTTTGCATTTCAAAAGGACTTGTGTGGCATTTCATTGGGTGAACACACTCACGGTTAAGAAAAGGTTCTGAAGAATGGTGTTCTCATAATGCTGATTGAGTTATTAATGTGAATACATTTCAGCATTTTACATTTTGACGTATATAAGAAAAAAGACAGCAGCTGCGGCCTACTTGTCCAGTTTGAAACTGTGGTGTCAGTGATTTGCACATATTAATGATGAGATGTGACTTTACAGGAAGTGAAGGGATTTTTTAATGAGCTGTGATTGACTTAATTGTTTTCTTTACTGCTTTGTTTATTGACTAAGCTGATTGAAAGTAATGTCTGTGGAAGAGCCCAGTAATGTATCATTTCAGTGCAAGAGATTGTCTATATTGTTATATTTTCAAATCGACCGGCTCCGTCTGTATTTTGATATATAATATGATTTTTTTCTGGTGTGTATGTGAACTCTGGCTATGACTTTGATGCTCCCTGTTGTGTGTGTGTGTGTGTGTGTGTGTGTGTGTGTGTGTGTGTGTGTGTGTCCTGATTAATGTGTCTAGACTCCTCTACTTGTGTTACAGCACAGCACTTGAATGACTTCAGACTGTAGCATCCCAGAAATCAGATTCTCTTCATTTAGATTCAGCCTTGGCTGGAGGAATGTTTCTATCATGTCATGAAAAACAATAAATGACTGATAAGTGTAACATGGAGTCACTTTGTGTCAAATAATAGCTAATAAGTGATGTGTGTATGTTTTCATCCTCGCCCTGTCATTTGAAAATGATAAACATGTTTTCGGTCAAATGCAACAGTCCACATAATTGTTGCGTGCTATTAAGTTGTCACATTTTAATTGACTGTAAACAGAAGGGATTCAGGAATAACACTCCTTGTTTAAAGGCCACACGTGCCCTTACATGCAGGCGTGCCCTACGCTTCATCACTCAGAGGTGCCAGATCTTGATGAACAGGTAAAGTGGCTCGTTTGTGCCACGGGGTTTGAATATAATAAACTTATTTTGACACACCCAGGACAGAAGGAAAGCAACAGGAGGAGTCGAGCTATACTAGCTACATGACATGTGAGCAGAAGACAAGGCGGGGCAGGGGGGCAGGTTCAGTAGGCGAGCCAGTCGGACTGGTAGAAGTGGAACACGTCATCCTCCAGACGGAGGGACAAAGGTTCATGATGGTATTGCGTAACAGCGGGATGCTGTGCATTTGTTTTTAAATCAACAGGGAGCCGTGTTGGACCTGTCTGCTGCAGGACTACGCAATAATAAACATCAACCATTAGGGGGCGACATTGTTTGTGCTTTGTTGATGTCTACTTGAAAAAGGTTAGTCATCAACAGGTGCACAATGTGTCAACGCTGACTTGTCTGTCCACAAATCTGATGACAGGTCAGATATGAGCCGAGTGTTTGGCTGTCTATCTTTGTGCTATTCATTGTGTTCCACCTGGAGGAATATTCCTCTCCTTGTTCTGCCACAACATGTAGAGGCAACTACATTTATGCCTTATTAGATTTTAAAACGGTCAAAGTTCAATCTGAAATGTGGCACTGAAACAGCATTTCAGTGTTGTCTCTGTGGCTGTCCAACCCCTCGGGGCTCTGCAGGTAGAAACCGTTCTTCGCTACAGCTCAGTTCACTTTACACTTGTTTACCCCGACAGAACTCCTCCCCTCAAGTTCAGCCAGTGTTCCACTGTTCGTCTGTGTTTGCACACGGCGTGTCGAAGCTTACAACGTCTTCATTGTTCTCGTAAATGGCTGTATTGGAGGAGTTTGCAAATAAGTAACGTAACTCTAACGGGAAACCTGCATGTTTTATTCCAGGTGTCGCAACATGAACATCTGAAACTGATTGTGTCATTACCCAGAATGAAACCATTGCATTTGAATCGCCAATGAAGCTTTTGTGTCGAGTGTTGGAGTTGACTGAAGCAAAAATGCTGAGTGCCATGCAGAATAAGTTCCACACGCGATGAGATACAAACTTTCAAATGTGCACACGGTGCAGGAAGCTGCAGAAATGTTTGCTCATGCAAGCAAAGACTCCGAGTCCCATAAACAGCTGTGTTTCCCCCAGTTTCTCCTCAGCACCTCTGCAACATCACAACGGACATGTACACGTCCTGTACACACGCGCACACACACACACACACACACACTCACACACACACACACACTCCAGCCTCCGAGTTACTTTAGTCAAGTTTCAACCATGGCCGACCACCTTTTCTGTCTGTAAAACTGTCAAACTAAATGGATCTCTGCCGCTCAAAGGGGTTCATGAACATCACCAAAAAACATTTTTGTGTGTCAGTGTTCCCGTACACACACACACACACACACACACACACACACACACACACACACACACACACACACAAATACTGCCACATGCATGTGTTCTGGATGGATGCCAAAGTGAAAAGCATGCTAAGACAAGGCCGCAGCCCTCCAGCTCTGTGAGTGTTTTTGTGCGATTGCGTGTCTTTGACTGGAAAAACATTAACTCTCAATAAAGTCATTAGCTGTACTGAACCATGTCTTCAGCTTGACTTTATTGTGCATTCATGACGAGTTCGATGATCATTTGAAGGAAGAAGACGTTTGTGAGTTTTACTGCAAATCTTTTTTTCTTTTCTTTTCAAGCCGGTTAAATGAAACTCGGTGCGTGACACATGCAATTCTGCTGTCGGGTCCAGGGGTGTCAAGCTCAGTTATTGAATCTGTGAGAGGGGGATACCTGACAGATGATTTATATCGAAGGTGAAATGTGTATGTTCATCCGTGCTGACAGTGTTTTGGTCCATAGGCTGTCCTCTGACAGATTAATGACTAGCTGTCCACATATCACTTCACTCACAGAGGGAGGAGGAAGGAGGAGGAAGGAGGAGGACGGGAGACAGGACATACTGAACCACACAATATAACCCTTAGGACACACCGAGGGGGCTGCCTGTAAATCTATTTCCGTACAGAGCAAAGGTCTTTCAGCGCCAACTGCTAACAGTTAAAGAGCTGAAAAGTCACATTTCCTCTGCATGTGGGTATGAGGAGGAAGGGGAGTTTGCATGCTACTCTCTTCACACGGCCCCCCATTAACACCTACAGCAGCATGCATACACATGCACCCCAATAAAAAGCTATGAGAGAAATCTTCGTGTTAATCGAGGGGCTTTCAGGTGTCAATGGAATTAGCTGCATATCAAAAGAGCTTAAAGTGTTTTTTCATGGGTAAGAAAGCTGGTGTTGCACCTCTCTTGTTAAATCGATATAAATCTTGGCTGACAGTTTCATGAGACGGGACTCGATTATCACTGCAGATGATCTGAGCGTTCAAAACATGGCGGTCGGCTTTGTGACTGCTTCATGAGTGTGGGAGCGGGACCGCGGGACCACCGAGGCGTTAGAGAGGAACGGAAGGTGAAGGAGGTGACTGATCAAGTTGAGACGGGGGTGTAAGACGATATTATGAGTTAGAGATGCGATTTGGGAACAACTAAAGAAAACCACGACGACAACGAGAAATAAAGGAGCTGCATGTGAGAAGAGCCGACCGTGGACATATAATGAGATAAACCAGCGGAGGGAGGAGGGCTACTGGGAAGGGCGAGGGGGCCGACAGGGAAACTGAGAGAAGCACATTCCTTCTTTCCCTCTTCAAAACAGCAGCTGGGACAGGTGTGTTTTTTACTGATGGTAGAAAGTGCACAGGCTGCTCCAACCCCCCCGTTGTGCTGTGTGTATGCTGAGTGTGCACACTGCCGGCCTGCAGACTTGCCAGCAGAGACTTTGTTGTGTGTAATTACAAAACCCCAGGATCAGAAAATACCCATAATGACAAAAATAGACATCTGAGTGTTTGCGGGGGAGAGAGATTGTGGGCGTGTCTTAGAGAGAACCTATGGACATACAATGTGTGATACAAGGGTCAGCTGTGTGTGTGTGCTGTTATGTAGACCACTAGTTCAGGAAACAGAGGGATCCTGTTTGTGAGTTGTACTCATTGTTCAGCTGATTGCCCCCCCCTACTCCTCCACACATACTCATGGACACAACATAGGCCTTGTAACATTCTGGCTGTGGAACAAAGACGTGAAGCCTACACATCAGCATAAGGGCCGCGCTCTGATTTCCTGTCCAACACTTAACGCGTTGTCCCTTCACAATAAAGCCATAGTCTGGAATGAGGGGTGTGTCCGTCCAGTCTATCTGACTCCATGCATTGTCCCTCCAACCTAATGTCAGATGGGACAACACCCATACTCCTTTATCTTCTCCTGGACTCATCATTTACTCCCTTTTTCTTTCTTACCAGTAAACGTCCACCCACCTTCCCTTTCCTTATTAATGACTCATTTCCATCAGCAGGGCCCCCACTTTTCCTCTGTATCTGGTTAAGCAGATCTGATGAGTCAATCGTCTGCACTATCCTGTCCCTATTTCCTTTGTAATACTCTAATTTAAATTTCATCATGTTCTAATTGAATTATACAGTTCAAGGGAACTCCATGCAATCCTTTTATTATTCTCCCAAGTTTTCTCTTTTTATACACCTTTCCTCTCTGCTTTCTCTTTCTCCGGTGGGAACAGCGGTCTCTCAGTAGTGACACCACAAAAATAGAGCAACTCGGGTACCCAAGTCTCATTTATTTACCCGTATTCTCAATACTTCCCAAACACATGCATCTTCGCTTAAACCTAAAACCTCCCGCTTGCACGAGTAGAGTCCTGCCTGTTTGAATGAAAATGCATGTGTTTAGGTAGTGAGCAATGCATATAATTAGAATAATGAGAATTACACCAAAAGAGTGTAGCGTATCACGGCCCATTTACTGTAATTAGTCAAGAGTCAAGGATTGAAGGTAACATTGGGTAATTGATGTACAAATGGTTATTCTGGGGGGTAAAGGAGGCTGTTACGTTAACATTGAGGAATCCCTCAGGATGAATTGTATTCACTGATTGCCTGACCTCCTATCTAGCTCCATCATCAGGTAACATTTTTAAATGCGTCTCAATCTTTGTTTATGACCAAATACCTGATTATACCATGAAATTCCCAGCTGTATGCTGTGTTGAGTGCTAACTAGTGTTAGCATGCTAACGGTGAACAGTACACCTGCTAAACACTAAACAGCATGTTAGAACAGTCACTGAGCACTAGCATGCAGGTGTTAGCATTCGGCTCAAATCCCCACTGCATCCGGGTGGGAGCCACGCA
Source organism: Eutrigla gurnardus (assembly GCF_963514095.1). NCBI lineage: Eukaryota > Metazoa > Chordata > Actinopteri > Perciformes > Triglidae > Eutrigla > Eutrigla gurnardus. The sequence continues at coordinate 3,875,766 of NC_139937.1, read as the reverse complement.
GCTAGCTTCTAGCATGGCTGGAGTCTCTTTGTTTTTTTAAACATTCATCATACCACAGAAGTATTGAACTAGCCAAACCTGCATTTCTCCTTTGTGTTCATTCCTTCTTTTTACCGTTTGCTACCTGTCTCACATTCTTCCTGTCTGCTTCTCCTGCTCAAGTGTTTCCTTTTCTTTCTTGTTCGCTCTTTCAACTGCAGCTCATTTACCTCCTACCTAAGTTGTTTTTTTTCTTCTACTACACAACACTCAATTCCAGCACAATACTGTGTTGTGTCTGTGTTCTCTGTCAGGCTCTTTGAACCAGGAAGAGGCCGATGAACACACACACACACACACACACACACACACACACACACACACACACACACACACACACACACACACACACACACACACACACAGAGACGGGATGAGAACCTCTGGTGTGGCCTTTCCCAGCGCTGCCCTCTCTGTATCAACACGCTCACACAAACAAGCTCATTCGCACTGCTGCACCATCAAACAGGCTTTTGTCTGCTCTTGCACAACCGAACACGCACTCTTATCTCCGACACATCTGCATGTAAGCTCATTACTCACGTCCAAAACAAAAACCTCCAGCTCAACTACAGCACAAATCTTCCTACTTCAAAGGGTCGTGGGCAGCTTGCTGACTCTGTTGACCCCCCCAGAAGAAGAAATAAAACCTTCATGTCCACCACAAGCAAAGACACGTCATTGATGGTTATGGTATGTTTTATTTACATCCTTTAGAAGCCAGTGAATGAACGCTGACACTTGACTGTTATTTTGCATAACATATGTCCTTATTACAAATAATAAAACAATTTAGATTGTTACCCATGACAACCAGCTACAAGGGAAATAAACATGATCTTGTAAACAGACCCTATGTTGTTTATGTCTTTTCTTTTTTATTTGATCCGATAAATTTGCTTATAAAAATAGCGATAACAATACAAGTAGACTATATCTGATAGGATACAAGCCAACATACAGATTCTGTATCAAAAACACCAGACCTATAATATATAGAAAACACTAATCTGAAGAAATATAAATTACTGCCACTGATAGGATTCACATATTAATATTCATATAGATGCATCATCATTGCTTCACCAGGGAAAAATATGAAACTACACATTTCATACATGTGATATTGAAATAGCAGCTAACAAGATCCAACTCCACATAAATCTTTGGCTAGCACGAGATGAGGGCGATACATCCGATAACTGGATTGTGAACAGATTCAAAGTCTGCTGACATGTTGGTAGATCAGGAAATGCCATTAATCTTTCATGGCAAACAGGATCTAACAAAAAGGCACTTGAAGGACACACAGAGGAAACACAGGTTTGACAAATAGGTGCAGACAGAAAAACTGTAGAATCGCAGACTTACTTTGTTCACGTAACAGGGTTACCGACATACCTCACAGATATGAAAACAAACACAAGGCACTGCCCTCATATCTGCATAGCTTTATAGGCAGGTGAGCTTCGATTGACGGATGCAAATCTCCAAAAGAGGTAAAATCTGACGAGGCTGGTGAGGATCCCCGGCGAGTTAGGAACCTGGAAAGAACACAAACGGGAAGAAGAATTAAAGATACTAGCTTTTATTTGAATTATAAATACACGTTTGAAAGCCGAGTTTACGGCTGTGATTCGGGTGCTTTACCACGATGTAGTAGTCGTTGAGCTGGAGGCCGTACAGCACCCAGGAGGTCGACGTGAAGAAGGTGGCTACAGTCAGCGGGAAGGACAAGCACTTCACGTCACCACTACGCACGATCTGTACCTACAAGGGAGGAGACGATAGTACGATACAGTAACGATGTTTGTGTCATGTTCAGTAAAAGTAGTGTCTGATACTCTCATGAATATTAAGAATAAACACATTAGTTTGTTTTCCCACTGTTACAAATGAAAATGCCAAAGACTGGAGATAATAGCGTTTTATATGTGCAGTTGGTCTGTGGAAGAAGCTATTTATTTAGTGTGTGAAGTTGCAGTTCAAAAATATATTGAGCAAACGTGATATAGATATGACATATGTTTTTGAATGAAGTGGGAAAAGTTGTAAGATATTTTGTGTTGTTTTTTGTGTATAGAGTTTCAACAAAGAGGGCCCTAGTTTTTAGAAATTGTGTTTTACATGGAAGCTTTGCTAAATCCAAGTGAAAAAAACAACTCAACAAGCAACAACTACTACAGCTTTAATACAAGCAGCACTGAGATGCCAGTACACTGCAACAGAGACGGTTGTCAGATGGTCGAACAGCGTCAGAAATCCCCGGACCCCCGCTTTCCAAATCCGACGGCGGGACATTGTCGCTTCTACCCACGTTATTGGCCAGGTGTGTGGATGTGACTAAGTATGCTGGGTTTCAACCCCTTTTTCTTTTTTTAATTGCTAACACAATTATTACCGTCGTGTTTGCAACACCATGCCTTCCAGAAGAGGACAGTATCTGAAACAGGGTAGCGTTATCCCCATATTTAAATGACTAAGCGCTAACATAACATCTAAAATGTAATGAGAAAACAGTGTGACTGAGGGGATGAGGCACAAACAGACAGAGACCAAGAATAACAGGAAGACACAGATGAGGGAAAGAAAGGCAGGAAACTGAGGGTCATTTGGTGCCTGTGAGGCAGATGGAGGGAAGGAGACAAACAGGATAGTCGCCGCAGCGACAAGATGATACAAAAAGACAAAACGGAAGAGAGAGAACGGGCGGCTTATTCCTCCGCGGGTAAATAGCTGCACGTGCAGAGGTGACTAAACCGACCAGATGCTGCCGGCTGTCTGTGCAGGAGTTCACGTATGGTCAGAAAAGAAGACTGAATATGCAGTTTACAGACGGCCTGTTGAAGTTAATATTGTGAAGTTCACATGATCTTTGACACGGGCAGAAAAAAGCTGTAACAACACCCGGTGCTGTGAGATCAGTCTGCCTAAAAACTGAAAGTGGAGGTTGCACAGTGGAGATCTTTTCCTACGAGGCTATATCTTTTTTTATTTTTGTGAAAATTGCATTAACGTGTTATTAAAATAATCATTTTTTTCCCATTTTAGATTCATTGTACAGCCCTGTGGTGTGTATTTGCCTATTTATCTGAAGTGCTCCTGAACACGAGCACATTTCAGAGGTCTTAGAAACATCATTGACTGGTTTGATTTCTTCAGGGTTTTAATGGGCGGAAAAGAAGCCATGACTTGTTACCATGAATTACCGCTTACACATTGAGCTGAGCAATAACTCACCAAACTCATTACTTATCCTCTTTCACTGAATGATTGGCTGTTAACGGAACTATGGGGATAACAAAGCAAGATATGTAAATGAACTAAATCCCTTACAATATGAACTATGACACTAATTAGGGAACTGTTACGATGAAATTAAAAGATTTTATCTTGCTTGCTATTACCATGCCTTGAAGATCATGTGGATGTATATCATCCATGCAACTAATATGCTTGTGTACGATTGACTAATGAAATGATAATGATATTAAGATTAATGATATTTAGTTTTGTCCCACCGTACAATTAACAGCGATATAAATCACAGAAAAGCATCAAATCTTAATACTTGAAAGGGTGGAACTGGTGAATGTAATGCATTTTAGGATTATGAATGACTTCAAAGACAGAAGCATTGATAATTAAGTCAACTAGGCTTTTAATCGTTTCATCCCTTATGTGTGTCGCTATGATAATGTGGACATTAGCAGCAGTGGTGGAAGAACGACTCGGATCTTTGACTTCAGGAACACCAGTGTAGAAATCCTCAACTACACGTACTGCTTTCTAAATATGACTTGAGGAACAGTAAAAAAAATATGAGCATCAAATTATATTGAAAGTACCAAATGTGCTCATGCAGAACGGCCATTTTCAGGACGATGTTTATTATATTACGAGATTATAATGAGTGATTTATGTGTATATATCACTTTCCTATTGCAGCTAAAAGATATTTTTCCATCTTCTTGGATTTTCTGAACATGCTGCCTGTATGTTGGCCGTGATGCGTGTGAGCGTGTACCAGGTCGGTGAGCGGGGACAGGTACATGCTGACAGTGACCACGCTGCAGGTGAGGCCGAGCTGGCTGAGCCGAGTGTCTCCCTCGGGGAGAAACATGGTGAAGTAGAACCACCCGCAGGTCAGCACCGTCCCTGCTGCTAGGGTCTGGGACGTCACCAGCCTCTGAAACACACACACACACACACACACACACACACACACACACAGTCAGGCACCTACACGGTGTACTCAAACAAAGATGCGTCTGACCTGAGTGACCTCTGCCACTTCGTCGCTGACCTTTTGTGTAGTGTAGTGGATGTACGTGAAGATGTAGAGGACCTGGAGGAGAGCTCCAATAACGTTGACAAGGATGATCGTCTGATCTTTCTTCAGCATCCCATAATACAACCAGCCCATGTTACTATGGAAACGGGGAGCATTAGATGTGCTGAACAGGACGACAATGCTACTGAGGGATCCACACACACACACACACACACACACACACACACGCACATACTCACTTAAGACATGTGGTGAGGAAAGGGAGAAACTGGATGTTGTCGGCACTTTTGGATTCTCTCATCTTCTTCAGGTCGGTCCTAGATGCACGCGCGCACACACGCGCGCACACAATCAAACAAGTGGACAAAGAAGGAGAAACCGTTTCCTTCACAAGCTGCTACGTGTGGCTGATATGCGTTCAGACATGCATCTTGCTGCCTTCATATTTCCTGTCAAGCAGTAAAGTAACAAATGACGACGTGTCATATAAACTCGACAATAAATTATTATCAACTTACAGTCCAGTCGAGAACATCCCGACAGTGAACACGATGCAGGCCCATGACAGAAGCGGCATTAAATCCATAGGACGAGAGAAAAGTCTAGAAGCTACCCGCTTGTCTGTTTTACGTACAAGTTGCGCGTTTAAAACGCGGATGCTTAATTTGCATGCGATAAAAGGGGAATGTATCTACGCGGACGGCTCCTCGTCTCGCTGTATTTCCGTGTTTGCAATACGTGTACTCAGCGTTTCCGCGCTCTGATTGGCTGTGATGGAGCAGGTGGGTCGATTTGCTCCAATGGGGTTGGGGACGTTGAGCACACGTCATCACGTTGAAAGAATTCTAAAACGTCCAGCGAGCCGACGGCCGGACGGAGCAGGTTCAAAGCAATCCAAAACAGTTGGATTGCTTTAATTAATGTCTTCATTAATGGGCTGCTCCAGTGTAATTTGATTTATTTGGTTCCATGTCATTTGTCAACTAGTCCGTCAAACATTCAGTCTGATTTTATTGATGTTACATCCAGCATTTAAGATCAAGCGTCAGCCTGTAAATTAGAAAGTTTGCTGGAATTGTATAAATCAACTTCACTTCTTTGTTTTAGCTTTTTTTTATTTTTTTTTTATTTGTTTGGTATTTAATTTTATTCACACTTCATCTCTTATGTCATTATCTTTCCTCCATAGATGCTGTATTTTCTCCGGTTTCTATTATTAAATTGTCCTTCCTGAAGCTCCTCCAGGTCCTTTAAATGCACCCATGTAGATTAGATTAGATAACCTTTGTCCTTTCAAACATTTTAAATGCAATCCAATACAAAATCACCAGTATTTCCAGACAGTTTAAATATTTCAATATATTTCAAAAGTACACTTATTTTTTCTAATCATCAGAGATGAAAGTAACTAATCTTTGTATTATATTTTTCGCTCCAGCACATTGAAAAGGGAAATTACAACTGGCTGTACTTCGTAGACAGTTTGTAGATAAAGATTTTACATGAAACAGTGCACACTTTCAGAGAATGCAGAGCTCCAAATGATCTAAAAGCCTGGCATTCCCAATAAACTGGAGATAGGAAGATTCTTGGATCTCCAGTTTGGGAAGATGTCCATTTTGTTGTTGTACAACCTTCTGATTTAAGCGATTCTTGCTAGTTAATTTCATTTTTTATTTGTGATGTTTGGCTGTAGATGTGTTGATAGCTTAAACACTGACAGGCATATTTCACAATGGGTGCTTTTCCTTTGGATATTTCCTCATCACCCAGCAATTGTAGCTTTTACAGGCTATTCATTGTTTTTCAGTGGCACTCTGATGGTATTTCATGATCTTTGCACATCTTTGCAGTATGACATCATCACACACTGTTAACACCACCATGTTTGGTTTCATCTCGTGAAAGTCCTGCTGCAGAGAGCTAAACACATTTCTGGCCGTGTGATCATCGGTGGTAAAGTTAAACTATGACGTGATTGTGGAAAAGCAAACAACTGGGTTTCGTGTCCTGGATTTTGAATGTGTGTGTTTGCGTGGATTTACAGGGGATGGTGACTTCTGACAGTTTTCAGTCAGCTCTGAGGTCTGCAGGTATGAAGGTGTGTGCTCCTCTTCATTCCAACATACCGCTGTGTAGATGGAGTACGTAAAGAGCAGGGAGAGAGAAAAAAGGGGCAAACAAGGGAGAAAAAAAGAAAAAAAAAAAGGTGGGCGAGGAGGCGAGAATGACACCCTCACACCCAGTTGTCAGTTTGCCTGTGAGCCTCTCTCTCTGCACGATCCCGTTCTCTCGCCCCGTCATCACCCCCCCTGTTGGTTCTCGTGTTTGGTTTTCAAACTGTGAAATTTACGTCAGGGCAAGCCGTGTAGGCATGAGAGACGAGAGAGGGCAGAGAGGAGGGGATCAGAACGGAGGTTGGGAAAGACCCGTGGGTGGGGGGGGGGGGGGGGTGGACTGCATCGGACGGGAGATAAAAATATTGTGTCATCCATTACCCATCATGAATCTTTATGATGTCAGCTGGATTTGAAGGCCCAAACTTAATCTCACTAGAGCTGATAAAAACCAGAGAGAATTACGTCACAACCATTTTTTATTTCACTAAAGATTTTCTTTCACATCTTAAAACAGTTTCTTATAGTTTTCTCTATGTACACATTTACATATAAACATTTACAAAATGAACAAAAACAAAACGACTGTAAATGTAGTCGGGAAGTCCCTTCAGTTTGAGGCTTGACGACGTGCACGTGGAACCCCATGTGCACGTCAGCCAGTGTACCAGCAGAAATGAATGAGTACAGAAAAAGCTCAGCTCCCGAGAACCCCTGTGAGTTTAAATCCGTATCTTAACCCATCTGTCTCTTGATCAGTAGCTCTCAACCCCTCGTGCTCTTGACAAACGAGGACTTGTGACATAAAAAATAAGTGTAATTGGCCTTTTCTTCTAATTTTCTTTATGAAATACTTATTTAAATGTGAAGATGAAATAACTTTGCTGTTCAAGCAGCAGTAGACATCACTTTAAGAAGGGGGGAAAGTTTGAACACCACTGTCGTCGATAAGACAACTTATTTTATTGTGTTTTAATTAAAGTGAAAACTGTGTGATGCCACTGTGACTGTGTTTGTGTCACAGTGGTGCTTTGACAGACTTGGAAAGATTGAACGGACTGGAGGAGATCCAACAGGGAGCTGAGTGCTACACAACAACATGACACAAATCCTACATAATGTATACCACTTTGGCAGTAGACGTCAACATTTCCAATACAAAGAATGAATAATTTCTCCACACGTAGAGACAGAAACATGACATTAACAGCTGGAGATGAGGAGCACAAAGCAAATCTGTACCAATGGTGAAAACACAGGATCGTTAAGACAATGTACGCCTCTCGTCATTTTCAATTTGCTATCAATCCACGAAGTATTTTGATCGGTTTGCTTGCAGTTTTGTTCGTATTGACAAAAAAAAGAGTGCATCATAAAAGGGTCACAAATGAGAATTCCTATCCTCATAATAACGTAATAAAAAAAAGGTCCTCTTCTTTGGAACGATCCACGTTCCACATTCACACACACAAACGCATACTGACAGCATTGTCCGTGCTCGTATAAAAAAAATCTGTATAAAAAAAAAAAGTGTTCATTCATGGTTCCAATGACCGGCATTGGGTTAGCATTGTCTCTGCTCGGCGTCTCGCCTCAGCCTCGGCCTCAGTGGAGCATGTGGGCTAATAGGACCGGGATGGTGGTGAAGAACAGTGAGACGGACACCAGCTGTGCTCCTGAGCTGCCGATGCTCCTCTGAACGTTTGGCTCCAGCACAGCAGGGTCATCTGAGGAAAGAAAAACAGGGAGGGAGCGTCAGTGTTGGGTTTCATCATCCAGGCATGGTAAACACACCCAGCTGAGCTCCTCAGATGTGGGACTGCTGGGATTATATATTTTGCATCTGTCTGGTATTTCTTTTGTGTTTTTTAGAAGAATCCTCACCTGCTGGGAGCCGGTTAGAAGGGTTGTGAACTCCTCCGGCAGCAGGTAACTTCACTTTTCCTCCGTCGAAGCCTTTTCCTGTACCTTCCCCCTTGGATTTATCGAGATTGTTTTTCACGGAGCCTGTATGCCCGACAACATCCACTTTCAGTCTCAGGCAGTCCTGGCCGTGGTGATGCATTGGCTTGGCTGTGGAAAAGTCATAAAGAGGGAAGGTTTTAATGCAAGAAACCTTCTCAGGATCACCACAAGTGGATCAAAAGTGTTTTATTATTCATACTTACAGATATAATAATAGCTCTCTCCTTGTCTGAACTCCTTGCCCAGAGTGAACGGAGTAAAACGCTGGAATTTCTCGGAGAACTTCTCGGGAGCGTGGGGGGCAAACGGCCGCGAGCACTCCCAACGGAGCTGGTCGAAGGAGTGGGGCTTGCACACCTCGTAGTCCTCCTTCTCCACCATGTACAGCACGTAGCGCTCGGCGGCGTGCGACGACACCTCGCCGTGGGCGTAATGGGGGCAGACGATGTCCAGATAGTCGTTGATGCGCACTTCCACGGCGTACTCGTCTCGCAGGAAGCTGCAAGGAGACAGGAGGAAAGAGGTGGTTACCAACCAACGTCTCAATTTTTACAGAATTAATACCACGGGTTGTTGTTGTCTGTGTGACAGCTCGGCTCATACAGCACGTGTCGAGAATAACAATGAGGGCGTACCACACAGCAATCAGGCTTCCTCATGAGTCCACATGTCCCCACACTTGTGGCACACAGGTACGGTGTATGTACATGTGCAAACACGTCACTTTGACAGAATTAGAAAGAGGCCGATCAGGCCGGACTTGTTCATTTGGTTTTACAAACGAGGCCAACACGCCTACGATCTCATGTCGCCCTACCAACATCCCGCTCAAACACCTTCCTGTTTTTTACCTCTTGTTTTGCCTTCTGCAGACATTCACCAATCTCCCTTTTCACCGTCTTTCTATCAAGTCTTTTTAAACCATCTCTGTCTCAATGGTCTTTAAACATGGATGTTTGTCCGTCTGTGATTCCGTTGAGGCTCCTCGCACTAATTTGCCTCCTCTCTCTGTCTCTGAGTGTCTCTCTGATTTCATCAAAGACAGAGACAGAGTGGGTGGAGACAGTCAGACTGTCGCTCTCTTATTCTCTTTTCATCTTTACCCTTCATTTAGTTTTATGGCTCTTTTTGAGCCTTCCTGTCTCCTCTGCGCTGCCTTCCTTTGCCTCAGTGTCCTAATGAAGAACATGGAGATGTTCAGACTGTTAAAGCTTACCTCAGTAGAACTTTTACGTATGGTTAGCAGGTAGCTATTTCTCCTTTCCTCTAAAGTAAACACGATGCACATGTGTTCGGCCGAAAGCCAGGAGTTGAAGAAAGATTGACCCTTGTGTCCTACTCTGATTGCATCCTGGAGGGGAAAAGGCTCTAATCCTCACATCGAACTGAACGTCTGGCTGTGGATGCTTGTATTTAGTTGCGGAGAGCGAGAGTGACAAGAAAACAGCCCCCGTGTGTCTGCTTGTTTATGTGGGCTGTAAGTGTGTGTGTCCCGGCATCAAAGTGTGGGACGCGGTGGCCCCAGCCCCCCCGCCCTGTTGTTGTGGCTCCTGTTCGGACCCCCTGGCCCAGTCACAGACACGGTGGCTCCAAACAGGGGCCTCTAACCCCTCCTTCCTGCCTCTGTGTGTGTGTGTGTGTGTGTGTGTGTGTGTGTGTGTGTGTTAGCACCAACCTACCTGTCAAAACATGCTTTGTTAGCTGAGCACAGCTCTACACTTGTTATCCACGGCTAACAGTCTGATCACCACCCTTCACCAGCAATCACTGCTCTCTCTCTCTCTCTCTTAGAAAAGGTTCTTTGTATGTGTATGTTTGTGTGTGTGTGTGTGTGTGTGTGTGTGTGTTTACGGATGTAAGTGCTTCAGTGAAAGGGAAAGAGACTAATTGGCAAAATGAATTCTACTCTCATCTTGTCCGTCTCTCCTGTATTCTTTGAGTCGGAGCAGGAACAACAGTCAGGAGAAAACAAGCCACTTAGAGGTTTCTAGTTGTTCCCTCTGAACTAAAGGGCAGTTTGTATGCCATATACCCTTTTTTTCCCACACTGCGTCCTTGTTAGTGACCCGGCTGACCTCCGCATAAAAACGCAGGGTCGTGAAAAACCAACAAAAACATTGATTCTGTTGCTAATTTCATTCACGACGCTTTTAAGAAAACTCTCCTTTTATCCTTTCACCTCCTCATTTCCCCTCCTCCATTGCCCTGGCTAATTAAAAGCTGTTAGGGGTCTGGGCCCAACGTGTTCTCTAGAAAAGGAGGGGAGGGGGATGAATGGGGTGTAATTATACCCTTTCCCTCCCCAAAGACAGAATGCCTGAAGGCCACAGGGCCCCTGTACCTTACCCCGTGTGGAGCTTTCACTACCCTGACATGGTGTGGATGTGTGTTAGACGTGTGCTCATATGGCTGTCGGTGTATCTCACTGGTTTCACAGTTATCCAGATCCTTTCACTCATCAAAGCTCTGCACTCCTGGAGACTCTTGTATCTCCCCGCGTCTCCTCTCGCCTCCGACTCACACTTTTTCTCGGGGCGGTGAGAGTCGCGTTGATGTGATAGCTATGTCGTATGTGAGAGTGAGAGCCAGGTGTGTGAGTTGTTGCAAACCTACTTTCTACACGGCGTCCTATGTGTTGGTTTGTCTGTTTGTGTGAGTGTGTGTGTTTTCATGGGAGAGGGATTCTCTGAAGACCCTTATTCAGGGCGTCTCATGCCCCAGGCTCATGAGCACATCTGTTTATCAAGGCCTACTCTCTCTGTGTGTGTGTGTGTGTGTGTGTGTGTGTGTGTGTGTGTGTGTGTGTGTTAGAGAGAGAGAGACTGCAGGTAAATAGCAAGGGTTGAAGGTGGCTGTAATCTTTCTTCCTCTCTGCCAAACAGGTCAAGTCTCACTATGGAGCTACTCTTGCATTTGCGTCAGCAGGCAGATTGTGTGTGTGTGTGTGTGTGTGTGTGTGTGTGTGTGTGTGTGTGTGTGTGTGTGATAAGAGTATAAAATAGTTATGACTGTAGGTGAGTTCTTCAACACTTGGCCTCCTCACTTAAGCTTTGAAGTATTGCCATTGTTCTTACACTGATCTGCCACTTCTTTCATTTTCGTTTTCCCTCTTTCCTTTTTTCCCTCGTCCCCCCGCCGTCCCCGCAATTTGTCCCCCGAGCTCTCGCTGCTTTCAGTCAAACAACTGACACAGGAACTCTGTCTATCAGCGTCCCTCTGGGGAGGGTTTCAAACTGGCAGCCGGGTCGAGGGGTGAGAGTTCAGGGTCGTAACTTCTCACACATGCTCCCATCTGAGTCAGCACGGAAGATATTTGTTTCGTACAGCACGCTCACGGAGCGAGTCAGCACCACTGAAACACTAAACAGATGCATGCACCCCCCCCAAACCATTTGCTCCGCAGGTAGTCAGTAGTAAGTGTGCACACACTGGAATGTGGGAGGGGGGGGGGGGGGCTCTGCGGTTGGACGGTTTACTACATTCTCACAAGGCGCACTCATCAGATTTCCAGTCGCACTCTCACACACTTTTACTTTGACGTGTACACTTAATACCCTATTAATTTGCTGTGGTACGGCAGATTCACACCTCCTTTCACGCAGGCAGCGGAGCTGTCAGAGGTTCTAATGGGTTTAGCTGCTCACAAGTGGGATTCTCCATTATAGCTAATCTAATATACACTGAAAAGTCCTTCTATATTAGCTTCCAATGTAATCTACCTTCATTCTTCCTCTGTATCATTGTCTTGCAACATGAAACCTGGTGGGGATTCTTTCTCTACTAGGCACCAATACAATCTTCTGTCCTTATAACTCACACGCTCAACTCCCTAGTTTCTACTCCATGCATACTGTGTGCGTTTGTGTGCGTTTGTGTGCGTTTGTGTGTGTGCGTGGTAGACTTCACAGAGTGAGAATTCTTTCGGCCCTCGCAAGATGAACTTTCTTAAATTGTCAACCCTGCCGTTTCTTACTCATTCAATTCCAAACCTCTCTCCGCCCTTCATCCATCACTGTCCACTCCCTCCGTCTGCCTTTCCTTTATTCTTCCAAAATCAGCCCATCCCCATCCCCCCCTCAGCCTTTCCTCTATTTTGTCCTGTCTCTTAATGCTGACATAATATACCAGCGCTCTTCATCCAGGCTAATTTCTCAACACAAATCCCTTTCTCCAGTTCACCCTTCTCTCACCCTGCAGCCTGGCCTCTGCAGCTCCTCCTCCTCCTCCTCCTCCTCCTCCTCTCTAACCCCTGAAATCTTTTCACCCGGCCTCCCTTTTTGTAGCCTCCTATTCTGTGTGCAATGAATAGAAGAAGGCCAAATGGTATCATGCTTGGTTTCATATGTTTTGGGGTCACGGCAAGTTAATCTGTGTGCCTCTGTCTGTCTTGTCTAGCCGAGAGAGAGAGAAGGGGGGGTTCAGTAATGTTGAAGAATTTACAGTCAAATATTCAACTTGTCTTATTTGAAAAAGAGATTTGGATTAACTGCGGCAAAAACTGCCTCTAAATACTCGAGCATAAGTCCGATTGACAGAGATTTGTTGCCAATGCTGTCCTTTAGGGGGCGATAGTGGGCTACGAGTGGACAGCACTGCCAAGTTATGCCTGAAATGCTATGAATGAGCAGAGTACACATAGGCAAACACACATGCATGCTTGCCCACACATACTACGATAAAGGAGGAAAAAGCAAGGCCTCTCTAGTGTTAGCAGAGCCGTGAGGTGCCCCGTCGCCCCCGGTGGAAAACTACTGGGGAAAACAGAGGAAGCTCTGTGAGAAAGAGGGGGACTGATGGGAGGGAGGGGAGGAAGTCTGGACCACAGATAAGGAAGCGAGAGGAAGAGCAGAGGTGCATGGATACAGGGAGGAGGGTGTCTAAGACACAGATAAAAAGTATATAATATAGGTTATGTCCTCACTAAAATCACCCCAGGTGCTGCTGGGTGCTATGATGCATAACGTAGTTTTTTGCATGTGTACATTTATAAGCGTGTTAGATAAGAGGACCGTTATATTAGAAGAGAATACACACAAAGCCTTCAGACGCATCACAAGTTACATGGAGATGTCCTATAGTGATTGTATTTGAATGTTCTGATATAGGATGGAGCCCATCTGGGAGATTATGGCTGGAATGATCCACGGTGACATCTACAGCTTTATTAATCAATATATGTATCGTAATGATTACACAATATAACTGACTGACCCAGATACACACATACAGACTATAAGGGACATAGCATAATGAAACAAAGTTACATCACAGGATCTATATATATAGATCTAGACGTATGTAAATATGTATAGAATGGAGCCAGCAGGATGATGGTTTTGTGTCTGTGGGTCAGATGGTCAGATTACAATCTGTAATCTACGTTAGTGTCTGGTGAGATTAGAGGCCTACAACCAGACGGGACGTGGGGTGGGGAGGGGCCTAGAATGAGTGGAGGGAGAGACAGGGAGAGGGAACAAAATGTATAAAATGTCCAAGTTAAGGGGGGGGGGGGGGGGGGGTGTTAGGGGGGTCTGGACTCATCCCTCAGGCCACATGTACGTGTCGAGACAGGCCCAGCTGCTTCAATAACAGCAAAGGGAGACAGGGACAGAGACACCGACCGAGCTAAACAGAATATTACATTACACCCAACTCCTGATATTTGGACAGATACTGGGAGCATGGCAAACGGACCCTCACCACTCTGGGAGGGTGAAAGCGGTCCGAGAAGACAGAGATAGCAGATATAAAGGAGGCTGTGCTAGTAGCATCCACATTTGTGCAAAATAAAAAAATAGAGATACTGAATGCACTTGAATCAAGGCTAAGGGCCAATGGTGGGAGTGAAGATGGAGAGAGGAACAGACAGGTACTGAACAGTGAGAGTAACACACACACACACACACACACACACACACACACACACACACACACACACACACACACACACAGCTGGCAGAGTTGAGTATAGTAACAGTGGGGAGGAATGCTGGCTGTAGCTAATATTAACATCCAAGTCCTCCCGCTGCCCCTCCAGTGTATGTAAGTGTGAGTCACACATTTATCACGTCTCGGTAACGGCTGCCCCCGGTAACGGCTGCCCCCGGTAACGGCCACTCCTCGTCTTACTCTGACGTGGTGGCACGCACAAACACGAATGCCAGCAAGCACGTACTCTCCGACCCAAAACAAAAACAACATCACTTCCCGTTAAAAGCTAGTAAAGGGCAACGCAAGTTCAAGCTCTCTGACACACACACACACACACACACACACACACACACACACACACTCATATGATCAACACAGGCAGAGAAGCTTGTAAAAACAAGACTGGACCAGACTGAGAAAAACATGCCTCTCCACCTGTTATGTAGGGAAACACACACACACACACACCACACACACACCACACACACACCACACACACACCACACACACCGAGAGTATCAAATCCATACAAGACTTGACAGCGATTACATTAAGCCTCACTGACAAATTGGTGAAAATCAAACACAGATATAACACACACACACACACACACACACACACACACACACACACACACACACACACACACACACACACACACACACACACACACCTAAGCCGCTACCAGTGCTCTTCACATCTCTGTACTCAACAACATGAACGGGCAGACTGCTGCCATCTGCTCTCTGTCCTCCATCTAAGACAAATCACTGCTGCTCACAATCCCGAGGATCAATTAGCATCGATTATCCGCGGCCCGCTGCCGTCAAAGCCCTGCTGATGGATCAACGTGAGCCAGAGCAGGTGACTGATTGATCACCGGGGGGCGGTGGGGGCAGGTGGGCATTTAGCTGGGGAAGCAGGAAACCAGACGACAAGAGAGATGATGGAAAAAGAGGAAGACAAGAGAAAGAAGTGAGATAGAAGAAAGGGGGGTCTGGGAATGAAGGCTTAGAGAGGAGTAATGGAGATTAGGCTGTAAAATGTGACAAAAAAATTATACGACTGGCATGTGGGGGTCAGCCCATTATGGTTTCAGTCAGCTTTTAGCTGCCATTATCCTCCTGACGGTAATTTCTCTCACCGACTTTCTTTCCCTGTACGCCTCGAGTGAACAATGGAGAGTGCTAAATTGAAAGAGAAGCATGACAGACATGACAGAAGTACATGCTGAATAGCTACGCGTTTGTGATGTGTCAATTGTCAAGCAAGCCCATCTGTGTCAGGGTGTTTACAGTCAGTCTGGTTACACAACTCTCGATTTGACAGCAGAAATAGTCCGGGGCGGATTAGAGACGGCAGACCACCCCTGGTCTCCCTCCCTGCCTCCTTCCTTTTTGTCTCCATCATGATTTGAAGTAGAAGTGGAGGCTCCACTTTGATCCAGACCTAAAAGCCTCTGGTTTCACATTTCCCCTCTACCTTTTCCTTTCAGTGTCACCTGAGCCAGACTACCTCCCGTCCAGCGAGCGGTGACTCAGGTGTAAAGCTCAGGTGGGTCAAACCCGGGCCGTGAGTCACACATGGAGTAACCCATGACACAGGCACTACTCACGAACACAACATGTCCAATAAAGGCTCCTCATCCAATTATCAGGGCAATTGTTTTTCTTGTTGCAGCTCTTCTTTTTTCTTTCAGGGCCTATTGTCATTCTTAAAGGGCAATTAGAGAGCCTAATGTAATCAAGACGACTAAAAGGCCATGATAGCTTTTGCCCTTGTTTAGTCTCGGTGGCGGGTTTTAATCGACCTCTCTGGGCAGCAGAGGAGCGGGGACCGTCCTTCTGCTTCCCTTATAAAACAATACTGTCTCCCGTGCGCGGATCACTCGCTCCACGCTAAAAGCTCAATAAATCGCACTGCGATATTGCGCGTCTGTCAAGCACCATCGATCCCGCTGAGTGGTCGGATAGCATTACACTGCTGACCTCAAAACAAAATAATCAGCAATATGCGCCTCTCTGCCTCACACACACACACACACACACACACACACACACACACTGAAGAAACACTAATATACTGACACCGTTATCTCTATAAATCTGATTATGAAGTGAACCCACTGATTCATTTTCCTTTATGGACTTTCCATGACACACACAGGTGCAGACCCTACAGACAGCGTCACTGGCCAAGTTCGTACTCGTCGGGTCTATTTTCTACTTTTAGAGTATGTCTGTGTCTATGTGTTGCGGTTAAATATAGTGGTGAATCTGTCCATCTGTCTAGGCATCTTCTGCTTTTAAACCCGCTGCTGCTGCTGCTGCTGTGTATTCTGAGCCCCTGGTCACCATCCTACTAGTTTTAAAGGTAGAGCACGCGCCTTAAACGTCACACGAACCTTTAATTGTCACACGGATGAAAACAACAACACGCTCGGTTGTAACCGTGTAAGAGCGCGCGCAGCCTCGGGGCCCATAATGACACAGGGGACATCATGTATGGAGAATTACATGTGTGAAATGTTGAGAAAGTAAAGAACACCCTCTGGAGACCCACATACACACACACACCACACTGAGGGATCTACTTTTCACAGATACTCAGTACAGAACTTAGTTCGGGCGCAGGGAATCACTTACTTTGGGTTCGAGCCGTTCCAGTAGACGCTGTGTCGCTCCGCACAGGCGAACCAGGCACCGACGCTGAGCGCCAAACACACCAGAAACACCAAATCCATATCTCCTCTTCTCCACGGGAACAGTACCAAGTTCAACTGCGCGCTGGTTTCAACACGCTGCTGTTGTCGAGGGTGTAGATGCGTAAATACGCGCCGATGAAACAACGTTTCACGCTGATGGAGCGATCAAGGTAGTTCAGAGTGATGCTGCTCAACGAACTCTGTTGCAACTCTTGACTGGTTCAGAGAAGCGCAACTTGTCTGTTTTGTCTGGCGGCAGCTCCACCCCTCGACGTGGTGTCAGCCAATGGCAGTAAGGGGAATCTGAATGCCCCGCCCACCGCCCGCAGCAACTGGCGGCGCTCAGCTGCTCTCTACACCAGGAACAAAAAACACAAAAACAACTACTACAAGTAGGCACTCTACGAGAAAAGAACAAGCCAAGGTGGAATTGTATGGTTATAAGACATTACAAATAACTAAAACACGTAAATAAATATATAAATAAATATATAAATAATTAAATAAAATCCTGACACATCTACAACATCTCTACAGGTTCATTTAAGATTTATGAATTAATTAAGTAAAACCCACAGGTGTTTATCAGATGTTAAAATAAATGTAAAAAACTGAATAAAATAAAAAAGAATGTAAGAGAATATCTACAATACAAGGAGGAAGAAGGACATAAATAATAATAATAATAATAAATGGCAGATTTTTCCTGTGCTTTTCATAATGGATCACTTCATACACTGACCGATTGTTTTAAATCTAAAATCTTCATTTTAAAAGTAGCTAATGACTAGCGAATAAATGTCATAACAATACAGAATTTCCTTCTGAAATCCAGTGTAGTACAAGTATAACCGAGCATAAATACATACCCAAGTAAAGTATAAATACCGTACTTCCAATAACTCTTAGTTTTGTAGTAAATATACTACACTTATATAACACTGAAAAGTTAATAACTCACTGAATAACGTGAATTGCTACAGCCATTGCGTTGTTTTGGTGTGGTTGGAATTGGGTTTTTTATGTTGTAACAGTATTGTGTGGGTGTTGTGACGTACTGGATGTTGCAATTCTATTGTGCTGAGTTGTTAGGCTGTCTTTGTAATACAAGTTTGTCAACTTGTAGTTTTAGCACTTAATTGCATTGTGTTGCACCGTTTGTTGTTGTGGACTTTGAAACTGAGCTGGATACGCTGCTGCTATAATGGTGCAGGGACAAATTACTTTAATAAACGCTGACAAGACTTTGGCACGGGTCGCTTGTTCTCTAATCATTGGAGAACCCTCTGCAGAGAGGTGTGGACTCTTGCAGGCTGTTGTTGTCGTGGCACGTTGCTGTTCTGATTACGTTTTGCCAGATAGTAAAGAATTGTTGCCGTCTTATCAGCAAGTCTAATCTTGTGGTCTCCGCTTCGCCGCATCCCAAGACAGGAAACTTTAGAAAACAAGCTCACAGATGGAGTGGATAAACTCCAGACCAAAGAGTGTCAGCGGGATTGTGGCCCCAGCAGGAGAGGGCTTCCCTCGGGCAGGGATGGAGCCCAACCTGGGTGAGCTGCAGAGCTCCAGAGCTGCAGGGGTGTGTGTGTGTGTCTAGTATTAGTGTCTGTCTGTCCCTATAGGCTTGGCTGGGCAAGCAGACACAAGTCCTGGCAGGATCACACACACACACACACACACACACACACACACACACACACACACACACACACACACACACGCTGACTACAGATCCGATCCCGTAGGCAGTGGGGGGTTAATCACGGCTGAGGGTACTTTTCCAATCTATAGTGTCTCAAAAAAAGAGGGGGGAAGGCGGAGGAAGAGGGGTGACGAAGTGAACGAATGCGTCATAAATCCGTGATGAATTCTTTTTCAAAACCTCGGGATGATTTCATACGCATAATCATCTTTATTCCCGTAATGGCCACCTTCACCTTCCACTTCTACTGAAACTAGAAACTGCTTGAAACATACAGTATGTATTGATTTCCTGATAGGAATGACTAGAATGTGAACACTATGGCAGCAGCACCAGAAGTAGCCAGGAAGCCCCGGTGCTTACTCATCCACCAGGAGACCGTCAGAGTCCCTCGGTGCCAGCAAAACCTCCGCTGCTCCGACATGTGATCTCCTCATGATACACCAATGCATGTCTCACAGAACCAACCGTGCACCGAGACAGATGCACACATTTAGAGTGTCACAGCCCACAAATACACCTCCTCTCTGCTGCTGCAGCCAAGAGTCAGATGGCTGGGATCTCCCGTGTATATACATGTCCACCAACACACTCCTATGATATCTTATGATATGGCAGGATGACTCTCAGAGGGAGACTAAAATCCTCCCACGGCCCATACAGGCACTCAGAGGGAAGACCGGGGCTCCAGCAAAGCAGAGGAATCTTGATGGCTCAAAAATGAAACTCACAGAAAAAGTGTTTGAGACGACGGACAGCTCGACAGCTCGGAAAGTGGATTACAAGGAAGTCTGGGACAGACCCGCCAGCCGTACGAACCTCTCAGTAAACGGAAACCACCTTGTTTATTTATTAAGGAACTTGTCTCCAGGCATCACAGTATCTGCCACAAGTTGTTTGACATGCGATGGAAATCGTGCAATTACATAACTTGTGCAATTAAGTGGAAGGAAAGCCAGGAGCGTGCAGTGATACCTTTACCTGGCAATGCCTGATCTTCTCGTTCTCACTCGCTCAACCTGAGAAAATGCCTTTTTCTATCAGAGGGAACACGTAGAAGAGTTTTGGGGAGTGTAAGCGATACATAAAACAGATGGTATGAGAGGTAAAAGAAAAGTATCAGCCCAGCTAGAATAAATGTTTTGATAAGAGGGGTTAAGGATATGTGGGAGAAAAAAATAGTCCCCTCAGCCTATTAAGTTTTTCTCTCTTCCATATAGCTTTCCTCTTCACTCATCCTGTCGGCCTGAGGCGAGCCTCAGAGCTGGTCAGGGACCTCTGTCCCCGCATTCCCTGAGACACACATAAATATGAAGCAGCAGAGTTTCATAGAAACAAGAGAATAAATCAAAATGAGTTGGAGTGAAACTTTGAAAGGGAGAGTCCTTTAGATAAAAGACGGGTGGAAACACTGGGCGTGAGCCGCACCGACACGTAACAAGCAACCGAGTTGGTGGAGAAACTGCTTTTCGGGACAAGCGAATAAACACATCAGCCCAAACACGTGCATGTGCTTGCACGGGTTTTTATTGGGGTTGAAAGCTGTGTAGGAGTGCTGCTGCTGCATTAGAAAGTGAGATATTATCCTGTTGAATACGTTTCTGACTTTATCACGTCATCACTCGTCGTGCCCTGGAGCCTCAGCTGCTGATTTGCCTCTCCTTCCTCGCCTCTCCCTCAGAAACCAACCTTTGCCTTCATTGGGGGGGAAAGGTCATCGGGAAGATCAACATTATGATACAATGAATATGTATAAAAGGGCTTAAAGGGGCTAAATCACTGTAATATGCTCCTTATTAACTCCAGTTCACCACCGATTGCATTTCAAACAGTTTCCTTTTGTTCACACAACCTCTGTCATTACCGCTAGCTTAGGCTTGTTAACACTTGGCATTGTTTCATCTCCACTCGGACAGCTTGTCACCCTGCTGTCCTCTTGTCCCTTTATCCCCAGCCTCCTGCGGGCCCTTGGTCCTCTGGCTCATAGCGGCACACTCTGGCAAGCTGCTCCTTCTCTGGCACCACAAAGGCACGTCTCCCCGTTCACTCCCATTCATCTGCATACAGGTGGTCGTCCCATTCAAACACAGGGAGGCACACTTCTGCTTAATAGCGCCCCATGTGTCTAGATTAAGCCTGGTTTGGGGGGGGGGGGGGGGGGGGGGGTGTCACAGGTTTCTCCAGGCATCTTCTGGAAAGTGGCCATGGAGGCTGAGCTGTCTCCGAATGTGCAACACGCGAGCTAAGTATCAAAACAAGCCAAGGACACGCATGCAAACAAACTAAAACCACGTTGTGTGTGTGTGTGTGTGTCATTAGGGGGTATGAGCCCCCCCCCCCCGGACTAACACTGTCTCACTATTCAGACTGCAGGAATCATTAACTCGCCCAGTCAACAGGCACACTTCCCTCGTTCGCTCCATAACCCACCACTCTGTCCTCCTTTCTGTCTCCCAGGGACTCACTCTTCATGCCCACGCACACACACACACACACACACACACACACACACACACACACACACACACACACACACACACACACAAAAGCACAAACAAAACCCGGTGAAATATTTAACCACGCTCCTCATCCTGCATTGACTCTGCCATCATTTGTTATACTGTATCTGCCTGTCTCACTGCCTGTTCTCTCGACTCAGCTGTTGTCTCTGCTGTCTCTCCTTCCTTCCCTTTCTTCTGGTCATCTGTTCAGTTCTCTCCTCAGAGCCCCCGCCAGCCCACAGCCGGAACACACTGCGTACATCGCTCCCTGATTACTTTACTTTCTCCTCTTTACTTTTCACGCTGGCTAGCTCCAACGTCTCCCTTTCCTCTCTGCTATGCTCTACTGCTCGTTCAGTCACTTCCCCATGTTGGCGTGGTCCGGTTTTCTTCTTGCTGCTTCCCTCCTCCCATCACTTTCAATCTTTTCTTATCCCCCCACCCCTGCAAGTACCTCGGGCAGTGCATTTGTTAGGACAGAATCCATTATCCTCCTCCATCCTCCCACCTTCTGTCCTCTTTATCCCTCTCTCTCTCTCTCTCTCTCTCTCTCTCTCTCTCTCTCTCTCCATCTCTTTCTGTATCTCTCTCACTCTCGTTCTCCTCACATGCTCCTGGCCCCATTCCTATATTCATTAACATAGTGTTAATGATCCCAGATGGACTGACATGTACTCTATGGGGGCGAAGTGTGAGTGGCTTCTTCCAAGGTCCGTGGGTGGTTGTGTGTGTGTGTGTGTGTGTGTGTGTGTGTGTGTGTGTGTGTGTGTGTGTGTGTGTGTGTTGCATGGCTGTTGGGTCCACGTGTGCATATTTGTGTGTATATACTGTATGTGCATGTGTGCGGGTCCATGTGTTCATATCAGCATTTGAGATCGATGTCTGCTTCCCTGCTATGATGATATGCATCCATTATGCCCTTCTTTCAGAAAGCCAGCAATAAAATTGATCAGACTGCAGCCGAGGAGGGATGCAAGTCCACGAGGAATTTGCTCTTTGCCTTTGAATATAAAGCGAGTGAGATGAGTTTTGATCCTCCCGTACTATAATTTAAAAAGACAGATGTTGTCAGACAAACTGAACTTGGAAATAAGCTAAAAGAACATTTGAATGTTTCTCCACTTTAAAGGAGTAGTCGAGCATACTGCCATTGCTAACAGTGCGATCACCACCTTTGGGACCAGTGTCTCATTATTGCGTTACGGGCACACCCGAGGAATTCCTTATTTGCTGCAGGATTTCAGAAATGACAACGGTGTAAACTTTGACTCAAAGAGCTTCACAGTGGGAAACTCGATGAGACAACCGTTTCCTCAGGATAAATGTAATGTTGTTCCCAGGACATCTGTATATGAGTACACTATGACATCACAGTATGACTGTTTTGTGTGCATTTGCAAAGCCGATATCCAGAATTCTTTCCATCTATATAGCAGTCTCCTTGCCGTGTTACCGCCTACCGTGGATCAATGGCGTTGTGTGACACCGTTGTGTATCGATTTGGTCAACCATGCACACGTGCACAAGATGAACACACAGATCAATAGCACTGCTGTATTACCACATTGATGAAGGAAATCTAAATAATGCAGCAAGCAATAATATTTTGGACAGGATGTTTTGCAACATTGTGTAAGTCTTTGGGGAGGGGCCTTCAACGAGACGATGCCTGAGAGGAAAGCAAAGGCCATAAAGAAATGATGCGTCTGGCCCGCAGAATCCTGACCTCTACCTCCATCTAACTCCTCCAGGGTGAACTGGAACGCCAACTGTGAGCCCAACAAGTGTCCGACTCATTTTCTGTTTCTAATGTGGCTGAAATGAAGCATATCGGCATACGTGTTCTGAAATCCTCTTTATCCTGCATGGTGACGTAGGCTTCAACATGTTAGTTGATATCACTCTATCAATTATGTAAAATGATTTATCTGTTTTTTCCCCTTGGGTGAAGTGACCCTTACACACATAACATGCATGCTATGCTGAGTGTGTCTATGGATAGGACCAAAGGATCAACAAGTTAGAGAAGGCAAGAAGCTAATAGCCTGCTGTTAACCAAGTTTAGGTCTTGTGGCACACACACACACACAGACACACACACACACACACACACACACACACACACATGCACAGTCTGCTAAGGTTACAATGTTACAGGTGCAAGGGCAAAGTGCATGTGTGTGTGTGTGTGTGTGTGTGTGTGTGTGTGTGTGTCATGGATATGTTAACATTCTCTAAATGCATACACACACATTGCCTGACCCCCCCTCCAAATATAGTTGACTGCATGCTCACTAGTCGCATAAATCCAAACTTAAACAGCATAAAAGTTTCCAACAAACAGCAAAACATATCAGCTCAACTTTATCCTTAAAGCCTTGAATCCGTCTTTTTTTCCTTTTCTTTTCTCATGAATCCATCCGACCCAGTCACGCTGTTCTCTCGCTGCCTCCTGTTCTGTCTGCTTTTTCTCTTTCTTTGTCTATTGGCACGGTCACGCTCATTGCATAATTGCACAGTCGCTTAATTATCAAGAACACTCAGTCTGGCACTTGCCATGTCAGGGGGCCGTTCATGTTCCCTCCGACACACGAACACGCTCAACCCAGGAACTCACACACACACACACACACACACACACACACACACACACACGTTTCTTTATCGAAACCATCATCTCTGCGTCCTGTGTTTTCTCCTGAGCGTAAGCGTGGCACAATGCTAATGCACCACTCGAACAGCACCTGTAGAAGTACAACTTCCAATGTCACACCGGCAGATTCCTCCCACACATCCAGACTCATTATGCTCGTTTTGCACACCGTTTCTTTTGTTGTCTCTGCAGGTTTCTAGTTTCACATCCTCTGCTAAAGATCCCAAGATCACATTGTGCAAATGTCGATAATAACAAGAGTACAAAGTGAAGCCACTTAGGATGGAAACACAGATGTTATCCTTGAAGAGAACGTCTAATGACAGACTTGAAACGAATGTAGTGAGCACGGTCCATTACTAATTGATGTGCTCTCTAGACAAACAGGAGATGTGTTTTCGTGTTTGTGCATACACCTCTTGGCAAAGAGTGGTCACCATGGTGATCTCCTAAACCGGGGTCTCCTGAACGACACACGTGGGTGGCAGCGATATCAAGTCCAGCTATCACACTACCACACAAATACCGCTTTTACTACACCAGTGAGAGCTCTGTACCGAGGTGTATTACAGTAGAATGATTCACTGGAGGTCCGATAGTGAAGTTCTTTTTACACATCTCTCTTCATCATCGATCCTGTTGGTTATGATATAATTACACACCACTGCTTGTGTCGACCTGCAACCGTCCAGTGGGAACATGAGTGATCGGAGCAGGGACAAAGCAAAAGGAATTCAAAAATATTTCACCCCAAATATATTCAAGGTGAAAGATAAACAAAATCTTGGTTACATTCATATCAGCACAGAAAAACCAACTAGTAAGAGGGGAGGGTTGATGTTAATACTGATGTGCAAAATATAATAGTCATGTCCAATTTTGAGATTCAAATGCTCGCCTTTGTTTCCTGTTCTAATCGTTTTGGTGAAATAAATACATGATCTTTCCGCCCTGTTGGAATCTAACTCCTCCGAAA